>NC_043984.1:29453326-29784264 GCF_902150065.1 Myripristis murdjan
TGAAACAACAAAAGTGTCAGCAGAGAGACTGAACTGCTTTTGTCCTCAGTAATGAGGCACTGAGCTGCTAATTGAAAGATCATATGGGACTGAGGGTACAAGGTCCCTCTAACAGATGGCAGGAGTCTGGAGGCGGATAAATAAACCATTACCCCAGCAAGGAGATAGCACCATGCCAGCTTCCCTGACAACTTGGTTACAACATTAAACATAGCGTATTATGTCAGATCTTAGTCATGAGCTGATGGACCAGTTTGTTAGGCCTGGGTGACCTAGGAGCAATAAAAACCCATGGCAGGCAGCCCCCATTGCAAAATGGATGTGTGTGGAGATGAAGAACACACAAGATGACAAGAGAAAAATGACTAATAGTGAACAATCTTTGTGGTTCTGACAAGTTGATTTCATGCTGTCAACGTTCAACCTTGTCAGATCTGGAGAGCAGGGATCTTCACTGATTGGACTGTTTCATGTTTATGCCAGCTTGATATGCTGTTGCCCTACTTGGGCTCTGGCATGAGTTACTGAGAGCCAGTAGACTTTGTTTTTGCCCCAGAGTTTCCACTATCAATATTACAATTTGGCAAAATCATACAGGAATTACATGAACATGTCTGACTCTGTGCAGATTCTTTTATTTAAGAATTCATATAATGAATGAGTCTAACCACTGGTTTTATGTTGCTCCCAACTGACAATATTGCCTTTGAGGGGGAAACTAAATAAAGACAAGGCTGTGGCTATTGTGTTACAAGAAATGGATGGGTTTGCTAATAAAGGGGCATAGCAATGTGGTAGTGTTTAAGTAGTGAGCTTTAACTGCAACTGATTAGAAGAATTAGGAGGAGAATAAAAGGAGCCAAAAAGGGATTTCTACACCTAAACAGTAGGCTACATTCATGCAGATTAAACTTTGCCATTAGTACTGGGCTCAAGACAATGTGTCTCTCTTTGAGAAAGTAGGTCAAATTAGAGTTTGTCCCTGGTTGGAGAATATAAGCTTGACCCAACCTGAACTTCAACCATCCTTACTCAAACTCAGAGAGAAGGGTATGGCTTTTGATGACCCAAAAAACTACAAACAAACAACAAACAACGAAAGCCCAATACTACATATACAGAAGTATTGGGACACACCTCTTAATCAGGTGTTTCATTCCATGCCATTGCCACAGGTGTCTAAAATCAAGCACTAAAGGAAAATCTTAATGTTTCAGCTCACTAAAATTCTCTGCCTCCAACTTTGTGGGAACAGTTTTGGGAAGGCCCTTTTCTGTTCCAGCATGACTGAGCCCCAGTGCACAAAGCAAGCTCCATAAAGGCATGGCTGGGTGAGTTTGGTGTGGCCTGCAGAGCCCTGACCTCCACCCCTTCTGACACCTTTGGGATGAACAAGATTGGAGACTGCAAGCCAGGCCCTCTTGTCCAAAATCAGGGTGTGACCTCACAAATGCTCTTCTGAATGAATGGGGAAAAATTCCTACAGACACACTCCAAAATTTTGTAGAAAACATTCTCCAAAGAGTGGAAGTTGTTCTAGCTGTACAAGGTGTGTGTGTGTGTGTGTGTGTGTGTGTGTGTGTGTGTGTGTGTGTGTGTGTGTGTGTGTGTGTGTGGGGTGGGGGTGAGGTCTATGGATCTATGGATTTAGAATGGATGTCATAAAAGCTCCTTCAGGTGTTTATGATTTTACTAACAAATGTGACACATTTTCAATGCTTTTCAATCCAAGCACACTGGTTCCAACTGGATTACAGTCTAAATGTCAAGTTTCCAGGGCAAACTAGTGTTGTGTAAGCAGTTCAAAGAGCCTCTTCACTGAATTAAGAAAGAATGAATTACAAAATTGAAGAGTTGAAGAGGTATGCAGTCCTGTATAATATAACTTCTCTATGGCAGCTAATAGTGCTGGTTATGTTCTAGTAATCATGATGGTGCCAAGATTGAGTATGAGGTTAACCCATGGCTGTTAAATTAGACATATTATTTGGATTCTGTTTGCTCATGCCCTGCTGTCCTCCTGGTGGCCAAGAATATGCAACAGTCCTTGTAAATGACAAATCCCAACAACATCTGAAAGCTCATCATATATAAAACAATAATTTATTATTTCTCTCATTTTACAAGACATCAAATTGTGTGGCTAACTAAGGATTTGTTAAGCTGTGTTACTTTTGTTTGATACATGGAGTCCTAAGAAAGCAAAAGCGACTATAATGTGCTTCAACAATAAACACAATTTAAACATGTGAGGAGTGTCTTCCTCTCGCAATACATACAAAATGATATCACGTTATGATGGTAGTCTACAGTATGTAACAGTTGGTACATTGCTGGTGGTATTAACTTTAGAAAAACAGCACCATTGGAGAGATTTTTCCAACTAAAGAGGTGGACTTGTTAAAAAAAAAAAAAAGTTTTTTTTTTTAATTTACAAAAGTCCTCTTGAAAAGAATTACGTGTTTGACCTTGCAGGGAGATAGCACTGTTTCTTTCAATAAGCATACGATATGCATAACAGTAAAATACTGATAAAAGGTATTTGTTAAAAACAAAATAGAACAAAAGTGTAAATGTTGGATGTTTACTTATGGCACACGGTCTTTACACACTTTCCAAAACCTTCCAAAACTCAAATATTTTTCCAATGTTATTCAAAAGAGCAAGCACAAAGGTAGAAAAGGTTAATGAAAACATTTGGAAAACATTTTCAAAATCATCCTCATAGCCATGTCCGATTCATGTTCAGAAGTCCAACCTCAGAACACTTAATGGACCTTCTCTTGACCACTGTGGGGCACATGTTCCTTCAGAAAAGGCTTCTCTTGTTTCCTATTTACAAAAATTTGCCACATTGAACGAGGCAGGAATTTCTACCCCAATTGGTAGTGTCCTATGTACAGTGCATTACGCCCCAGTTGCTCCAGGCCTGGATCTGAACCAAAAGTTGGACCTAGACCGTGGTCACAGACAGGAGGGAGTTGTACACCCTTGTGCCATCTGGTGACTTGGTACCATGGGTCAACAGTTCCTGAATGGTCATCCAGTTGTCAAAGATTTTCTTGTTCCTCTTTTTCATCATCTTTTTGTGGCTCAGTTCGATGATGTTAGGCTCTTTTTTGTCCTCCTGGTTGGCTTGTTCCTTCAAACAGTCAGCTCGGCTCTGTTTCATGAACTCGCGACGCTGCCTCTGCTCCTTGGCGCGAACGGCATGCTGCTTCCTCTCTTCCTTGCTCCAGTAGCGGCCCATCTTCAGCTCGCTGATGGCATCATCATCCGTGGTCATGCCGCTACGCTCCTCACGGATGCGAAGGGCGCGCTCCCTAAGCAGCTTGTCCCGCACAGGCCGCTTGGTTATGTAGCGTGTGCCGTCACTGCGGATCTTCACCTTCCACTCCATCTTAGGCTCGAGGTCGCTGGGAGTGACCGGGTCCCGGCACATGCTGACCAGGCTCATCTGGCTCTGGGCATACTCTACGGCTGACTTCTGCTGGATAAGCTGCATGTAGCTCTGGTAGTGCTGTGCATGGGCTGGGATATGGGCATGCTTGTAAGGTGAATGTGGCTGGGAAAGCATTGAGCTCCGTCCCGACTTACTGGACTCTCCCAGTTTCCTTTCCTTGCCCTCTGCCTGCAGGGCTCCATCTGTATCCTTGGAAGAGGGCCTACTTCGGCTGGGGCTGCCAGCCTCCTGCACAGGGGACAGGAGGGGTTTGAGCATCCTGCTGTTGGCGCCAGTGGAGCCTGAGGCCCCAGCTGGACCCTGGTTTTCTGCTCCCCGGCGAAGGGAATTGTCTGGAGATAGCTCCAAGGTTAGAGGGGTGCTGCGGCAGCTCTCGCCTGTGTTGTAGGCGCTGGAGCTGTCCTTGTCTGATTTCTCTGGTAGCTCAGTGATGTCGGAAAGCTCATGGCGGCGCGCATCAATGCTAGTATTGTAGTTGCGGAAGCCACTGTTGTGGAGCATCCAGGACTCACGGTACTGCTCCCTCAGCTGCTGCATCTTGTGGGCACGGACGATATTCAGGCACTCCAGCTCAATGGTGCGCAGTTCCTCATTGAGTAGCTCAAGTTCTTTGTCCACGCAGTCCTGGTCTTGGCCTCCAGCCCCGCCGCCTTGGCAGTACAGACCCTGACCTCCAGGGTTCCTCACTTGGCACTTCAGTTCCAGAAGTTCTCGGAAGCGCTCACACTCGTCAGCTGGGATGCCAAGGAAGTCTGTGTCTGTGTAGTCGGCAGAGATGAATGACTCGCTGCTGAAGGGCAGGTCAGCGCTGCCCAGGGTGTCCTGGCTGTAGGTCAGCTTTCTGCAGCTGCCCAGTGTGTTGGAGGCTGTGGTCTGATCATCACCGAGATTCTCCTGCTCTGAACTCTCGTCATTTCGCGTACTCTCATCAGTGCGCCCCACCCCACTGTCCTTTTCATGATGGTTGGATAAAAGTGTGGCTGTGTCTGTGGTGCCGCCATCCTCCTCATGTTTCTTCTGGAAAAGACAAACAGCGAAATAGTTAAGAAATACTGTTGCACTCATGGTGAAAGAGATTGCATTTGATGCGGGTAGCAATATTGCAATTACACTGAACATGTAATTATACTTTAGATAATGGTTTGTAATTATAGTGGGTAACTACACAGGACATAGTGATGATGATGCATATTTTCATAATCTTTTTTTCATTAAGTGACAAATAAATCAACAGAACTATCATATCAGTGCTTATGTTGCTTGCTTACTGATATCATGTGCTGACTCTGATGAATGAGTCAATCAGACGTTATTTCTTTAGCAGTTTTCATACAAACAAATGTGACACAAAGCATTTTACCTAATAACACAATACTCACTCTCAAAAACAGTCAACATTTATGTCTGTCCGGACTTATATAATATTTGTGGTTAAGATTTTGGAGGAATTAAATAAAAGGTATTGAATGTATTTTTTGGCTACATGGAAGTTGCCATCATATTGACATGTATGATGAACAGAGGTCTGATGGAGAACTTTGTCACAAGGTGCAACAATAATCACGTGAAGCTCAATATCAGCAAAACCAATGATCTTATGGTGGCCTACCAGAGGAATAGGAGGCCCCCTGTCCTGTCATCCAGAGAAAGGACATGAAGTGGAAATGTTGAGTTGTGGTACTGAATAATGGCCAGAGAAGTGCTTTTACAGAACATTATGATGTCAGAGAGAAGATGACCTCTGACCTTTTGGATATAAAATGTCATGACTTCATCATTTTAGCCTATTTGACATTTGTGTGAAACCTAATCATAATTGGCATATGAACTGTTGGGTTATGGCCAAAAATGAGTGTACAAAGAGAGCTTTGTAAACCAAAGTGTACCGCGGTGTTGGTATTCAAAATGTGCTCAAAATAAAAATGTTAATAGGTATTCATCTTTTATTTTACATCTAACTTTAGCTGCGTTTGGACTTACAGTATGTCTGTCTGATTTAAAACGGACCTAAAAACTAACTAGTTGTTGACATAGTGGCATTTGTTTTGCTAATCAAATTTTTTTTTTAATGAAAAAAAAAAAAGAAACTCTGAGCAGCTGCTACCATCAGCAGATTTGGCTCAGCCAAAATGATCTATAACTGAACATATGTGTTAGTGCAGACTGATTGAGCTAGTTTGCTGCTTCATGCTGTGTGTGTGCGTGTGTGTACCTGCTGCAGCATGCTGGCAGTGAACTGCATGGCCTGGTGGTGCTGCTGCTCCAGCATGTCCATGTGGAGGTCATCCAGGAAGTCGTTCCTGTCATCATCCATCCAGCCCTCGTCCAGCTGACACACACACACACACACACACACACACAGCGGGGGAGACGAAGGGGTTCATCACACAACATCCAATCACAGAAAACTTTCACTGGCATATCTTCCATCTTTAAACTCCTACTCTTATAAAATGACTGTTTGGTGACTATGGAGTACATGAGATAACAATTAAGGACGACTTCACACCCTAAGTACCTGGATCTCCGGTCTGGCCACCAATAGAGAAATATTCTGGTTCCCCTCACTGGTCAGCAGTGCAACAGCATCCTCCCGGTTCTGGATCTCGACACCATTGATCTGGAGGGGCACAGGAAGGATAGATGAGACACCTTGTCTTCGTCTCAGTCACACACCATGACCATGCTTTGCAGCTTTGCATATTTAAATTGAATTCTAGGCATCTGGTGTAACAGAAAAACAGTTTTAACACACAATAAAACGCTGTGAAAACACTAAAAATACAAATCACACACTAAGGATAATGTAAATAAAAGACATTTTTGTTTTCCTACAATATTCATAAATCCTTCATATGAATATAGGTCATAGACAAATGCTAGATTTAAATTAAATGCCAATAGCTGAGTAAAGACTGTTCTTGCAGAGCTCACAAAGCACTAACCTGGATGATTTTGTCCCCTTCTCTAATTCTGCCGTCCTTTGCCGCAATGCTGTTCGGATCAATCTAAAATAAACAGAGAATAATCTTGTTATTACTGGATGGCTTTTATTTTTGCCCCACAAATATCCATCCTAGATTTACATTTATCTTTTAAGCTTTTAGCCAACACTCTCAGCCAAAGGGAACAGAGGAAGAAGCTTCATATTCTATATAACCCCAAAACTGCATTGCAACCAAAATAGGGAGCACAAAGGTGTATAAGCATCATGCTGTAGCGAGTGCAAGGAAGTGAGATAAAGTTAGAGTGAACGAGAGATAGAAGGGATTTGTAGAAAGACTAGAGAGGGGAAATGATTCAGTTTGAAGAGAGAAATGTGAGATACTTCTTCGAGTGTCTGTACAAAATAGAATCCACCGTTTATCACGTATTTTTCATTTACTGTTTATGTGGGCTTCAGAGGAACACCACATACCTCACTCACGTAGATCCCAGTCTCATCCTCATCATCGGTCCTGTAACAGACCGTCAGGCCGAGCTTGTCTTGGATGTTAGCTCTGTACAAATCCACTTCCTGGAGAGACACAAGAGCACAAACGACAGGTAACATCCCATACATGTGAAAGGACTTTTTTTTTTCCCACTCGAAAATGAGTACACAGCTGATTTATATTTGCTGATGTTTTCCTGGGTGCATGGAATATATCGACTACAAAATGGGATCACAGAGCAACGGTGATCCATCAATCACTGTAATGAATCTTTCAGCTGGACACAGGGAAGCCGTTGCATCTCATAGACGGTGACAACATGAGAGATGATGCAGCGGCCTGCAGATGGGCCAACACCTGTAATCTCAGAGATACAGATAAAGATACGAGCTTTTGCTGTTCGTTTGGGGCAGGGGAGGGGATGGGGCTCCGACAGGGTTAACTCCCTCCCAAAAACTGTTTCATGGTGCAGCAGCTGACTAATGAAAGCTCCCATAATCTACTGCAAACCAGAACACGTCGCCGTTTACGGCACAAATGCTCTGAGGGAATTTCTAAAGCACACAGAAAGTATATGTGACGTACACGCTGTGCAAACAGTGAGATTTCATTTGCACACAAAGCTTTCTAATCTAACGTGCGACTTAAGATATTTTCCTTTAAAGACCCTCCTTACCTGTCATCTGGATTCATGTTGAGACTAGTTTATGCCTTTGTTGTGGCATTGCAGCATAAGCTCTTTAAATGTTGTGTAATGTTGTTATGTAAATGAGACGCCAGCAGTCAAGAGCAGAAGGTTATAAGCCTTGCAGGGCCAGTGGGTGGACTGGAAAATACTTTAAAACAAAAGGATGTATACTGAGGAAAAAATATGGAGGCAGGACGCCGACTGAAATAGAAATGAAATAGAACGAAAGCTTAGAAGGGGCTGGATCCTTTGTCACCTATGCGTCTCTGAGATAAAGCGCCTCTTCATGAGGACACTGAGTGCGGGCGTTTGTCTGCTGTGCATCTGCCCCCCGGCCAGCCTGAACTTCACCTCTTTGCTCTCAGCCTCATAGGTCCTCCACGGATATTAATATCAAGCAAGAGGCGGCTGGAGCTTGGCGGGGGTGGGGGTTGGCGGGGGTCACGCAAGGAGCAGATCAGAGGCCTGTCTCCCGGCTACATCCTCATCATGGCCTCATGTAGCCATTGTTAATGTGTATCATCAAATCCATCACTGCAGACCTATTATCTGTGCCATCTAATTATCCACTGTGGCTGATCTCCACCGCGGAGAAGCCAGGGAAGACGTATTAGGCCTTGTCACTAATAAGTAATGATGTCACCGTTCTGCATCTGCTGGAACAAACCAGCAGCTCGATACATCTCAGCGTCTGTATGTAAGGGAGAGTGGGCCTCGCCCCGGCAATAATTGTGATCTATCAGGAGGAGAAGACTTGTGGTGACTAACGGGGCCATTGGACTGGAGACACTGAGGCGACTAAGGCCCATCTTCACTGACAAGACAGTGGAGAAGGAGAGATGAAGATTGTGTTTTACCTCATATTCCAGCTCCTCCCGCTCTATGTCCTGCTGTATGCCCTCCAGGAAATCATTGGGGTCGAAATATGCATGTTCTGGAGGGTGCCTGTGAAAACAACACAGCGTAAGAAATACTGACAAAGAGTGCAATGCAATTTCAATACAAAAAATGAAAAACTGTGCAGGAAGATTCTAAAAGTACAAAAAAGAAAAAGAAAACATATTCGTCAATCTAGATTTAATTCCGCTCCTAAGTTGAAAATTACATGAAAATTAGAGAGGAAGTAATAAGAGTTCAGAGCAGAAGTCACTGTTGAATCAGATACAGCTGTACCCTGAGGCGAATCGTAAATTAATATGCCATGTTATTAATTTGACTAGGAAATCAATTAAAGAAATCATGACAGATCATTAAAGGCCAACAGCCTTCACAGGGTGTAAAATACAGCCAGGCTCTAAAGGCTCCAGGGCCAAACACACACAAACATCAGAAACTTTTTTTTCTCCATTTCTAATCTTTTTGATGCAGGCCTTTTGTACGGATGCACCAACATTGGATATTTCAAGACAAATATCCAATACCAAAAGCCCTGAGTGACATGTCAAAAATAAATGCAAACTGTCTTGCTTTTTTGGCATTTTTGGCACATAAAAGCCCAATTTCTGAAATGGTGGGTAAACAGATTATTTTATTTATTTATTTGTTTAGTTTTCTCCAATTACCCCGACTAATGCCCCAGGCGTAAACTGGTACACTTGGTATCAGTTGATACATTCATGGTAATTACTATAGGCTTTGAAAAAGTGGTGTAAGTGAATCCCTATCCTTTTGATTAATTTATTTACTGCGGTGGGACTGTACACGAGCTTGTTTTTCTCTAGCAGTTAAGTGTGTACTCACTCCTCTGGAAGCAGGTACTGCTCCAGCTCTGCCATGGTGGGTGCAGAGGCAGGCAGCTTGGTGAGGGCCATGATGTGCTGGAAGGTGATATCGGTCTGGGTGCTCATGTCCGAGACCTGGGTGTCAGCAACTGGGCTGACTGGTTTGGGGAGTGGGGTGCGCCGCAGGACCTGGACCATGATGGGCTCCTTGGCTGTGCGGAAGGCCTCCACTGCCTGGTCATGGGTGGCCTTAGACAGATCCTTCCCATTGACCTACATGGAGAGAGAGCAACATGCAGAGAGGGATGCCTGGTTAGTCATGAATAGCACTGGAAAAACCAAAGCGGTGATGGCGGCTATCCAAGTTGCTTGAGAGAGAAGAAGAAACTTAGCTTGCATACTGTATTACCCTGGACACTGCTTTCAGACATCCGACATTTATAAATGGCATTTTAAGCACAATGCTCTTTGTTAGACTGTTAACAGCCCTTTTAGACCCACAGAAATGCACCCATGGAGAAGATTCACTAAATTTGATGGAGCGGAGAAATTACCCCGACTGGAGGATAATCATCCAAAAGAAAGATGCAACCTTCTTCCCCCCATTTGGTGTATCGACTTTTCACATGTAACAGGAAATTCAGTGTGACAAACAGATGTGATCATATCCGTGATGACTGCGGTGTCATATTGAGTGTTGAGCCCGCACAAACACAGCAGCGATACTCCATTTGAGAAATGAGGTATTACTGCCTCGGCTTGTTTTACAGGGTCACAGTCGGACCAAGTACAATAAAACCTTAATTAGAAAAAGTCTCTCTTTAATTAATCAAGGTCATTAGCTGGGGCTGCATGGAGGAGCCCTCATTTAGCTAAGTAATTTCTCAGCGGAGGATAAATTTGACCTCCCGTCAGAGACAGTGGAGTGGGCGCCGCGTGTTAACCTGAGAAGATTAATTTGAGCAAAAGGCCGCAGCGTGTCGCAGACAAGAGGCTAATTAAGTTTGGTTGAGCCACTTTAGGCCACTGTGTGCAGATGAAAGATGAGCACACGCCCTTTAAGTCACTGCTCTCAATAGAACGTGTCACTAGATCCAACTAGACTTCGAAATGAATAAAGCAAATTTGCATCTACACGCAGAACGATGTTATCCAAAATGTCAGGCCGATGGAGGAGGCATTTGATTAAGTCTGAGAGTATTCTGGCCATCCCAAATACCATCCTTTCACAGCAGTTCCCCAAAGTGAGCATATTGGGAGTAAAAAAAAAAGAGATGTAGTAAACTAACAGAAGTCATAGTAAACTTCATTAAGATGCCAAGATGGCGGCAGAGGAGATGAGGTCCTCCAGCCACCTGCATATTACATCCTCGGTCAACTTGCCGGCCCTCATGTCTTATCAGGGCTTCCACAGAGCGGCTTGCCTGCTCTCAGTCATCACATCATACAGAATTTGTTGGTTTATGATTCATGGACGTGTTGAGAGCTTTGATAGGATCACAGCCTGGGGCTCTTTTTTCATTTCACACGCTCTCTCCTGCTGCTCCCCTACACACACACACACACACACAGAGCTCCCGATAAAACATGCTACTTTTTAGAAGGATCTGTCTGATGCAAAACAGCTGCATCTCTAGCAAGTATGTAGCATTGCTCGTCATTAGGCACATCGTTAATCTTTAGCATCCCTTCTCACTCTCCCTGACATCGAACTCACATACAAGAACATGTTTGAGGATTAATTTTCTGATAAGCACGTCGCTGGTTGATACCGTTTCCTCCGGCTGTGTTTGTCTCATTCTAATTCACGGCATAGTTCGCAGACTTAACTATGCTATTACAGATCATGAGAAGCAGCATATATATATATATATATTTATATAGCTGCTGCTCATATATATTGAGAGTTCATATTTGCATAAAAGGGTAGAAGAAATTCAAGACATGAACCCAGTGTGCCGAGCTCTGTGTGTATGTTTGAGAGTATGTATGTAAGGTGTGTATGTGATGTGTAAGGACGTCTGAGGAAAAGAAGGAACTTTATGCAGTTCAAGCCAAAAGAGGCTATGTGCCCACTAATAACCAGAGAGGATTAATGCTAATCCTAGGCCTGCAGGATAATTGGATCATCTCGAAGGACTTAAACTTCCACTTCTTCTACATCAAAACTTTGTCCAAAAAAAAAAAAAAAAAAAAAAAAAAAAAAACTAGCTTGCTCTGAACAAATGGACATTGAGAAAAGGGGAAAAGAAAGTTCAGAAAATCTGGCTGACACCAAGGAATACAAAGAAAATGAGCCAAAGAAAACTATCTATTGTCTCTTCATGCAAAGACTGGAAAATTGTCTGCAGGCTTGTGTTGTGACTCTGAACCACACAAGTCAAAATCAGCGGTTTAACAAAAGGCAGCATTCTCAGATCTGCTGCTGGTTATTGGAGGAACAGTAGAGAAGGTGAGATTAAGTCTTTCTACAAACAGAAGACCTCATGCCTTCAACCCTGTCTGTTTCCCACAGAGCGCTGTGATGCTGCACATCAGCTGAGAGGAATTGAAGCGCCTTTGTGTTTTCTCCTCTCTGCATGCAAGCTCAAACACACAAACCTGGTTGCCAGGAATCTCAGGGCTACTTGAAGGCAGCGACCCGGAGACAAAGCCTTTACCCCCTTCTTCTTGAGCCTGGAGCATTCTGCCTCACTGCTCTCAATGGGGTACTCCCCTCCCAGCTGAAGAGGGGGTCCCACGGCCTCCATTCACAACGCTCACCTCTGACACAGACCGGCCCTTTGCAGCACACTGGGAAAAAACACACAACACTCCCCCAGCACAATATACAAAGCTTGACCACCACTGAGCTGCTGAAATGTGTGGTGTTAACCCTGCACCCTGACACAGCCACAGTTCAGCTCCGGAGCTTGTGAAAAACGTAATTTACATCACGCTAACATAAACCATGGCTGTGTGACTTTATCAGTGTAAACAGCAAACAGCTCCTACATCCCTTAGAGGTTATCAGCAGCTAGGTTTGCCTTTGCAAATACCAAACACGAGGCAAGCTTGTTTGTGCTGACACAATCCGATGATGAGTGACATACAGAAATTAGTCTGTCAACCTTTTGCTGCATCCTCAGAGAGGGGTCTCTGGTAAATCCGTTTTAATGACAAGAGGGCAGCAAGGCCCTGCTTAAAGGAATACTAATGACGTCTAAATCACACGTCTGGTGTGTCAGTGGCTGGAGAACCGGTGAGGAATTTACACAGCTGTGTCTTTGTTATTCAGAGTCTATTTTCTTTAATTAAAATATCACATTTGACCTCGAAAGCATTGGTGGAATTGTGAACCGGTGCCCATGAGCAGGACCTGGTTGTGGCCATATCAGAACAATTCAGAATTTCAGCTGTTCTCGACACTCTTTGTGTGATAAATATGTCAGTCTTCACCCTCTGTGTAATAATTAGGGGCAGCAGGGGAGAGCCATGCCATGCGCCCCAATTCAACATCCTCTCTGGAATGCAAATCAGGTCAGATTGAGACATTGATCTGGGAGTGTGTGTGCGTGTGATTACGGACCTGCTGCTGAAAATGCTTAACTGTGGGGGCAGCCAGTGTAGTCTCTGTCACTGTCATCTGTTTGCTACAGTACATGTGGGCATGCTGCCTCAGGTGAAGCAAATAAATGTATTAAAAAAACTTTTTTCACCTATTGTTTTTATTTGAAATCAAGAGCTTTTTTCAAGAAAGTCCTGCTGAGAAAAAAAAAAAAAAATCAACACAGAAAACACACAGTTACAGGTTCCAGTAGTCAAACCAGCCAGGGACGTATAGCTTATTATAAAAAGCAAAGACAACCTTTGTTGAAAAAGTGAGATATCATTACTTTAAAAGCACTGGGGGGGTAGAGCTGTACTAACATAATCCACTGTTCTCACTATTATTATATAGGAGAGGCTTTGCAGGATTCTAAGCCAATTCATTGACTGCATTGCGTAACATTAGTCTTTGATATGGCTATTCAGTCACCACCTAATCCTTTAATAAAGAAAAAGTACATCATTTAAGAGCCACTGTTTCTTTTCCTTGGGGGGAAAGCAGCGAGGTGAACAGATTGGAAATTCTGCCAGGCAAACGGTGCCTTTCAAGGGTGGGCAGAAAAAAAAAAACCCTGGGAACTTCACTCTATAGACAAGCGTTTAAAAAGCCTTGAGAGCCGGGGCGCTCGCCTCCCTTTCTGGTCGGATACACTTCTTAAACAAATTCTTCAAAGTCTGTATTTTGGAACAGAGAGGAGCGCTGACGTGATAGAGAGCATGAAGACTTGAAGGCTTATTTTCAGGGGGTCTACATAGTGTTTGAGTGGCAGTCTGAATGTGGGTCATTCGGCTTGAAAACCACAGTTAATCCCTCTTTTATTTTGCATTTACCCGTTTTCATAAGAAAGACGTATAATTAAGGGAAGAAGCTTTTTTTTTCCCTCTGTGTTGCATGGGTGTGAATGTGCACTTTGCATGTGTGTATATCTAAATATGTATGCATTGTTTTTTTGAACTCGCCGGACAGCAAACTCTCCATGGTGTGAGACTTACACAGTGGTCTTTATTTACCACAGTGTGCCAGCTTACTGAGGATTACAGAACAAACAGCTAGAAACTTAATGCTGGCTGAAAGAGACACTACTGTTTACTTTCAACTAATCTGGTTTAAGCATGGGACATTGTGTTATCCACATTCAATCAATTAAGCACCCAAATCACTTCCTGTACACTTTCTGCTGGCATTCTTTGATCTAACGAGCCAAGCTGAAGGTGCGAATTACTTCTAAGGTCTCGGTGGAACCGCGCTTCACCTGTTACTTTTCACTTTCCCACAATCCCTTTAACATCTGTTTTGTTCAGAACGTCCCTTTAATGAGCTTCAAAAATGTCATTTATCTGAAAATTTAAAATGTACTGGCAACACGGTCTCAATTTCGAGAAACACCAGCTCCAACATTATCACTTTCATGAGAGAGATTACCGAATTATGTTGACTGCGGTCTCATTTGTTGACCAAAATTATGCCAAGGTACTAATATTATTTTGACAATATTATGTTGATATTGCAATAATAATGCAATGAAAAAATGAGGGAAAAAGCACATCCCTGCTGCAAGAAAAACATCGTAATGGGAATAAAAATGGGTGCAAATCCAATAGATCAGTCCAGATGTGTTAAAAGGTGGATGCACTCCAAAGCAATTTTGTTTCTGGAAACAGCTGACAATGCTTTTGTCAAAGGATGTTTGCTGAAACGCTGAGTTTTTTTTTTTTTTTTTTTTGTACTGAGCTATGTTTGAGAGACTAAAAAGGCGAAAAGAAGGGAAAAAAATATGAAAAAAATTGCTTTGGAGTACATCCATCTTTTTAGATGTTTAAAAATACGACATGTAGCACCTTAAAGCAAACTGAGGGGAAACAGGATCAAGCTAGATCTTGCTTTTCAGATAGCAGGGAGAACAGAGACACCGGGAAAAGAGGAAGGTTCAGCTCAAGGGAAGAAGTTAACTCTGCGACGGGGGCTGAGACTCAGGGCTGTGTCATCCATTGCCAGGATGGTTATCTCACCCCACTACACCAGGCGTCCCCTTCCTGTCCAGCCTCACACACACACACACACACACACACACACACACACACCTGTCCCCCTTTGAGGACCGAGCCAAGTCTGTTTATTCAAGTCAGCACAGTCAGGTTTGCTCCAGCAGTGATCAAACTGAAAGGCACCAAAATGCACTCCTGCAGTTTAAACGGTGCAACATACAGAAATATATCATCCGACCTGTGCGAAGAGAAATGAAGGGCTGCATCTTGATCTCACAGCAATAATTGCATACTGCAACATACTGATTGCAGTAATAAAAGATCAAAACCCCTGAATGTTGCATCCCCACGCAGAGATGGCAGCTCCGTCCAACTACAACACACGCTGGTCACCATGACTGACACACACTGAGCAAGAGGAGGGGCTCCTGGGTGAATACGCTGCGGGGGGAGGCTTCTTTCTCCTGTCTGATAATGAGAAATAATGATCCTCAATCATTTGCATTCAACTGTCCCCTACAACTTGGAGCTATTTAATAACTGCTTGTAGTCCCATGTGTGGATGTTTTATTCATTACAGGGTGTATACATACACACACGTCTGCACACAGGGGACTTGTAGCCTTACTTACAAGGTGCATGGATGCTAATGATTTAGTCAGCTAATTATGAATCATGCATGATGACAGGCGTGCTCATGTACTGGTGATTTTTCTTTGTTCCTGAGTCCATTATTAAAAAAAAAAAAAAAAAAAGTTGATTTGTGCAAAATACGAGCGCTCCATTATGTGAAAAGCCTCTCTAAGACCCCATAACAACAACGACTATTCTTTGTTATCCACAGCAGTTCTACGAGGTCACTCCTAATCTCCTGATGCGTCTGCACACTGTTAAAACCATCTCACAATCCCATTCAAGCCTCCTTGTGAAGGGATCAGACCGACTCGTCTGTACAGCACAACACAAACTAACATCTGCGAGTTCTATATGGGTCAGAATTGTGACGTCTTTCTATTTTAGGAAATGGGCTTGGGCCTCGTGGCAAAAACAATAATCCCTGTGTCACTGGTAAAAAAAATCTCTACGTGATATTGTCTGCTCGACGGTGGAAGACCTGAGACTACAAATCCTTTCATTCAGGGCTAAACAAAGAGCTATAGTTTGCAACAAAAGACTACTATTTGAGAAATATAAGTGACATTAGCACATGGATATAACATTAAGCCAGTGAACCTGACATTGTGTGTCTGTTGCATTTCCGTTGGCATGAATCTGTATATGGGTCATTTTCATATATTTATTCTAGCTGCCAATTTACTGACAGCTAAAAACCTTCTAACCCCTTTTTTTTGTTATTTTCATTTTTTGCCTGAATTGAAGGATTACATGTTATAACTCTTAGGCTTAATGAAACCCTTTCAAAGCCCATCAAGTAATTTAAGAAATGGACGGCGCTGTATCTTAAGCTGACATACTCTAGACGCTAGGCTTTCATCCAACATTAGCGCTGTTTTTTTTTTTTTTTTTTTTTTCATTATGCACTGAAAGCCCTTTGATAATGTTTGGACAGTCATTGCTGGCTTTCACTGTTTTGTTTACTGTATTGTCCCGGTATTGTTTACATCTTCGCGGCGTCTGTGATCTCTCTCTGCCATTTGCCGGTGCGTTCTTTGGACTGACAGTAAGTACATGGGTTCCTATGAGTGCTCCCTTGTGGCCGCCAGCCACCTGCTCCAGTGTTTAACAGATGTGACTGCGCACCAGGGCTGATCTTAGCCGTTATTAAAAACACACAGTGTCAGGCTCCACTGGCCTCACTTGGCGCTGGTGATCCCTGCTTTGTCTCTGTACGCTGTCTCTGTCAAGCCTCATTACGAGGCGACGGCCGAGCAGACCGGGTTGGATCTCCACAAGTTCCCTTTGGTCGAGGCCGCTTTGATGACAGGGGTCTCTGACAGTGAGGAGGTGGGGAAGGGGGGGAGTTAGAGTGCTGTCTTGTACAAATATTTCCATCTCATTTTTCTGTCTGTCTGGTCCAAAAGATGTCACACTGAGACCATCTGGCGTAGTGACAACTTGGCTTCTTGAACCATGTGTGACATCTTTGCAGCTTTCATTCAGAAATATCACCTAATTAGGAGCTGGCACTTCCAGAGCTTCAGACAGAAAATGTTCAAGCGGGCTCATTTATAGACTGTGCTGCTTCAGCAGATCAATCGTTTTTGGTCTAAAATGCCTTTCCTTTGCAGTCAGCATGCAGAGGAAAATAGGGAAAGAGATGATGTGAGGGAAAAAGACAGACACAGACAGAGACTCAGCAGAGCTAGGGACTTAGCAGAAACAATAACCCAGATCAGTCCATTGTGGACCAGAGCCTCAATAGCCAACTTGTGTTGAGGCTCTAATTAAGCCTCGGACCTTGTAAGAGCCGCAGCAAGGCGCCGCAGCCATTACAGAGTGCTTCTGGAGAGATTAGGAGCCCTAGGACTGTCAAACAGAGTTTCCAAAGACTCTGCCCCAAACTGTCTAACAAAAGCAGCTGAGCTTACATCTCCACATGGTGCTTACCTTTAGCTTTGAAGAAAGGACCGCAAGGTTCACTGCTGTCAGAGGGGTCAAGTTTAAAAGGGAGCAGCAAAGCTGCCACAGCTCAGGGCTTTAATGATTATGACTGAAAGAGAAAACAGTTTTCTAGCTTGCTCTGTTGGCTGCCTCTAATAGACCTTAACAATGTGTGATCTTAGATATGGTTGTATTGAAAATAAGTATCTTCAAGTAATATTTTCATAGTTAGAGTATCCCAGAGAAAATGGCATATAGATGCTTGTAGCAAATTACATTTCTGTTTTTGTTCCAATTAAAGTGATTTCAGAACAGACCGCTGAAGTTACCAACAGCTACAAAGTAAAGTGAATATTAGCCAATAAAAATACAAAATATGCCCCCAGGATAACACTGATATGCACTCTGCTGACTTTTATACAGTGGTGCAGAACAACATTTCCATGCTTAGCGCTAACATAGAAGTTAGAGCTGAGGTGTGTAATGAACTGGAAAGATTTCAAGCATTCATGGATTATTAAGCCCCCGGAGAGCTGACAGGGAGGGCAGAGTAGGCACCGTGCCAGCCTCTCTGATAAAGAGGATCTGCTTGAATTATCAGTAAGATGAAATCACACTCGAGCCCAATCCCCTCCGGAGTGGCATCCTGTGGACATGCTGGCACAGACCGCATCACCGTCTCCTGTACCTCAACCAGCCGAGGCAGACAACGCACAACAAACATGTTAAGTCCACTCAGTGAAGACAGAACATTCACACATGAGCTATCGTTCAGTGGACATGGCAGTAGAGAGCCTAGCATCACAAACACTTCATTATCCTCTCAGTTAGAGCCAGTGCTGATGGACGATGATTAATGGGCTCTCAATCATAACAAGCTAACTCTCTCACCACTGCCTGATGACTGCCCAAAACAGAGCCAAGCTTCTCTGCAGATAAAAACTTTTATGTACCGAAGACAGACTTTTGTTTTGACACTTCACAGAGGAACAACATCAGAAAATTATGTATCTTGCACCGAGATCTGAGAATCAATGAGGAAGTGTGGCTGTTGAATGCAGTGCTGAATCTTGTTATGCTGTGAAACAAAGTTTTGGAAAAAACAAACAAACAAACAAACAAAAACCTCTCAAAGTTTTGTAAAGTTCCTCATCTGTGCTAGATTCCAATTTTATAAACTGCACTCAAACTTGACACAAGGACTAGCTGATAGTTTTTATCTTAAAAAACCTGACCTCTGAAGGTTTTACAGATCATAACTATTCATGCACAGACAATGCACTTTGCACCTTTCACTTTATCTGTCTAACCCCTCTACATTACTTAGGACATGATATGTTATTCATTTTTCTTTCTTCCTTCCTTTTTTTTGTTTTTAATGCATCACAATTTCATTGTACTTTTAAAATGACAATAAAAGGAAATCCAAAAAATGGTCTGGCGCATTGGTTAGTCAGAGAGAATCATAATTACTAAGCCTAACCAATGTCATTTTTAAGAGGATGGGATGCCCTAGGGAACAAAACGGATTTCTTTTGGTTCAAACCAGGCGAGGCGCATCAGAAATTACCAAAATGAATCACATGTGATGCTATCTGTCCTATCAGGCTGGGCAGCTGATTGGCTTCTCTGAGGGTAGCAGAATATCAAATAACCCTTACTGGTAAACACAGCATATTGGCTTTGTCCGGTCAGGTGGCTCTGGCCAGAGGGATTAAGTGGCAAATGTGAAGACTGCCATAAGAAAAGCAATGACACTCAAGCGAGCGGCCTTCCAATCCAGGAGAAATGACAGACAAAATGACACTGTGACCGAGGATGAAACACAACAATGGAGCTGCCTGGCTTATGTCATACACCATGCTTTCGCTGTCATTTTGTAGTTGGTTGCGGGTGGGCTCTATAATCCCAGTATCAGTTGGTTGGTTTACAACAGCCATAATCCATTTAGTATGCCACTCCATAACAAGCATCCTTTCTCTGAGACCTTTTAGTATTTTTTTTTTTTTTGAAGAGACCTGGAATGATCAAAGCAGGACTATTTGCAGGCACAATGTCAAGACTCCCTCCTGTTATCTTCCCCCGATGGGAGGGGACTGTTTTTTTGTGTGTGTGCGTGTGAAGGGGGGGTAATGAGGGAGATCCACTGAGAGATTGATCATTACATTCATTTAAACCAGCCGCTGGCCACCCGGCACCCCGTGCAGTAAATGGAGATGTAATTCGGTGTGATAGGAGGGTAACACTTGGCTGGGGTCCATTATGGATGAAAAGAGGCAGAAAAAAAACAGACTTGAGTGTGTTACAGAAAAGCAGTCCTCAAAGAAGTGCAACAAAGTCTGTCAGAGTCACGCACCGTGAGCTGCGATCTGTCTGCTGTCAAGATAGGGCCAGTGTTTTCAATCATTAGACAGGACTAGCGCCCAAGTCCAAACACTCTCAGATGAATAAACCATCATTTTGAGAATGTCGTTTCAATTAAATCTGACACTGAGCACGGCCTGCGAAGACAAGAGAGAATGGCGAAATGCGTTTTGGTCTGAAGCCTCACATACCAGAGGCAGGCGAAGGGATATCCAAATCTCCTCCACTAAAGGAATACTGATGTGTTTGGACGACGAGCGCAGTTTCCCTCTGACTTCAATTTGAAAACATGTTCCTTTTAATTCTAAAATCTACACCCGGCTCATGTTGCAGATCAGAGTTGGAGCTCTGCAGGAGAGTGCCGGTTCACACGGAGTTCATCTGAGGACATTTGGGATTCAGTGGACACTGAAGTGGTAGATGACTTTGAAGAGCCATATGGTATATCACTGCAATTTTCAGCTACTTAGTGGCTAAAGCACAAATCCAAGGCAAAGAAAATTCCACTTGATCATTTCCAACATGAGCCATTCAACTGTGGCTATTTTTTTTTTTTTCACAGAGAATAAAAAAATCCCTTCGTGGTTTATTTATGCAGAGATTTTCCGCATATCTTTTTCAAATAAATCTAGTTTGTAAATTAAACTATTCTATGTAAAGAACACTTTATGAATATCCGAATATTGTATAAGAAATAGAATAAATAAACTCTGTTTTGGAATGTAAAGAGCTGCTTAGGGCTCTTGGGTGAAAACATTCTTCCTATGTGTTAATAAAGTATCTATAACACGCCTGGCCTATTTTCTTGGTGGAAAAAAATGTGCAAAATAAGCACTTGAGTGTTAAATATAAACTTCAGTGAAAGTCAAACAAGGGTTAAAGGCGGAGAGGTCTGAGTCAGCATTCAGTTGACAATGAGGAGGTGGGCAGCGATCGGCACACACTAGCAGACACATTGAGAGAGCTGTCACCTCTTCATCATCCCCTCCTTTAAGCAAAGCTCACCACCTCTCGCTGACCCCTCCGGCCAGAGTTCAGGCTGCTCAGCTGCAGCAGCTCCGGCCAGAAACAACTCCACTCTGCTCCCACTCAAGCCGGCTACCCCAGAGACACGAGTGGCATTGCTGAAGACCAAAGACCAAACTCTGCCACACTTTAACAAACTGGAGGAAAGGACACTCACGAAACAAAATACTAAAACCGTCTCCTATAAACTAGTCAAGCAGCCTAAAAACAACAACAGAGCAATCTAAAAATACGGTCCATGCAGGCTAACATATCATTTTGTTATTTCAGCATCTCCTCTGAGGGTAAGCTGTTGTGGATGAGGTCTGAAGAGCTTTGGTCACAGTACCTGGCACACTTCATAGAGTAGTTTGTACTGCTCCTCAGGCTTCTGCAGGGTACAGAGGCTGCATCCCATGGTGGAGGAGATCACACCATCCAGGCTTCCCCTCCAGCCACACAGGCAAGAAGAGAGAAGCAGATGTCCTCTTCTTCTTCCTCTTCTTCTTTTTTCTCTGCTACTACTTCTTCTTCTTCTTCTCTCTTTCTGAACTGGCTCACATGGAAGCGTGCTTCCCTCTGTCTGCTGTGATCTCTCTGCTGTCTCTCTCTCCCACTGCCACACTAA
This sequence comes from Myripristis murdjan, assembly GCF_902150065.1. Classification (NCBI taxonomy): domain Eukaryota; kingdom Metazoa; phylum Chordata; class Actinopteri; order Holocentriformes; family Holocentridae; genus Myripristis; species Myripristis murdjan. The sequence goes on from NC_043984.1 coordinate 29,474,766, forward strand.
TCAAGGAAATGGCTTTGGGTGTCAGGATTTACTTCCCTGCTTGTGTCTCTGTCTGAATGGGAGCACACACTCTCTGCTCTGCTTTCGAACTCTCACACACTCCCCCCACTCACCTCACACACTGCCTCCCTCCCTCCCTCTCCGACGCTTTCCTCCTTTCTGCTGAGCCTAAGGAGGCCAGCGCCAAAGCACAACGATATACACCCCCTTCATGTTTATTAAGCAGGACCTCATTGAATATACATGAAGGGGGCTAACTCATGAATGGGGTTTATCGAATCGGAAGGTTCGGGCGGGGTGGACGGCTGAGATTATGCCAGATGAAGTCGTCTTAATTAATAAGCATCATTACATCTATTGTGCAGGAACAGAGTGAGTGACAGGGAGGCTTTTCATAGCCGTGACAAAACAAATATGTCTTTCTCTCCAGGGGCCAGGGAAGCCTGTCATTTGTAACGGCTCTAGACATTTCATTTGAATCATAGAGCGGTGTGAGAATGAGCCCGACCCCATATGCATTGGTGGTACATGAAGGCATTCATCTATGACAGCGGATTAAGCACTCAAGGATTTGGTTGTGATGTATGGTGTCCAAAGCTATGCTATGCAGCTTCCATACAAAATGGGCCATTTTTCATGCCCCAGTTAAATCAGCACTTTGTTATTGCCACAATGACCTCTTGTCTACTGAGCCAGCAGAAAGAGACACCGAGAATTCTTTCGCCCTGTATATTTATCCGAATACTTAACCCAAGAGCCAGGCGAAACAAAAGAAAAGAAATGTTTACGCTGGCCCTTTTCAGTACAGGCGACACACTTCACCCGATCGAGTGTCTTTTTGCACGATGACATCCCATTGTCTGGGTCATCCTCGGTGTCCACTGCCCAGTCAGGGCTGCCCTTTGCAGCGCCGCAGCTGACAAAAGGTATGGCTCCGTAGGGCAGACCTAGCATCAGCCCTGCCGTCTGCTCTGGTGACACAGAGCCAACCGGAGCTGAATGTCAATTAGGGGACAGGGAGAAGGGCGCCAGGCGATGTTGCTTGTTACGACCTAATGGCCTTAGGGTCCTCTGAAAATACAGACGACTCCTGTCTTAGTGTGCTACTGTATCCCGTGTCTCCACTTCTAATGACACCATCTCCCCAGCGGGTGCGATGTTTAATTGGCAGTCAGTGGTCATGCGTGCCTGTGCTGAGAGGGAGATGGGAGATGGCAAATGTCCGAAAGTCTACTGGCAGATGATGTGATTAAGTGGCCCTGTCCATGTGATCTGAGTGCATCATTTTACCAGTTGATGCCCTTGTTCACCCCTTCGAGATTTCTACTTACTCTCCTGACAAGTAGTTGTGAAGGTGTCGCTGAGGAGAAATGCAATTTCGGGTCTTCTGCTCTGTTTCACCCATTCAATGAAAAAAAAAAGGAAAACAACCTTGCTTTGATTCGGTCCATGGTGCTAAGCCACATACCTGGATAGATTTCATGGCCGGGGAACGGTCCTCTGGGAGACCCCTGACTGGTGCTGATAGTGGTGTTTCCTCCAGCCAGATGTCTCCACTGATCCCTATCTATCAGCACTTCCACAGCTCCTGTGCCGCGCTAGCACTGCCACATTATTAGCAAGGCTCCAATAGCTATGTTTCAATCCAAATGTCAAACAAGTTTTATGCAAAATTCTTTAAATGTCAGTGGAAAATGAAATGCGAATAAGGTGTGTCTCCAACAGTTGAAGTGAATAAATAGGCTTCTTGAACACCGAACACAAGGATGTCAGAAAAACAAATCCACCAGAAAATGAAAACAGTCTATAAAGCTGATTATTATTATTACTGTTCTGTGGTGTTAACTATTGCTGGCCATATTTATTGCTGTCTTAAAACAACAAAGAAATGCACTTGGCAATATATTTATGCACAAAAGAATGGCCGAACAACAACAATGGGCATGTTATGCATCAACTCACGTTTCCATGCCTCGTAAGTGCAAACTTTGCAATTCTGCAAAAATACATACAAATGAATAAATATTTTACATAAGATCAGTTTGGATGGAAACACAGCTAATGAGATTTCTCTTTCCTATATGCCCATCTGTTTCCTATTCTATGTACTGCAGCCTGTCATAATATCTTCAACCTATTAACCGAAGGCACTCCTCAGACAGATACTCATCTGTTTCCCACAATCTTAGTCACATATTTAATATTTTTAAAAGAGAGATCCTACATAAGATTCTGCAAGCAAAGGAAGCGATGATGACAAAAAGTTGCCTTGGGCAAACTAGGAGGAAATCTGTGTGAACTTTACAATCAGTCATAATTACCGTAGGCTTTGCTTGTCTGGGTGTTAGGCTGAAAGTTTCATCCAGCGTACCATGAAAACTAATTCTACGCTCACATTAGCAGGACTGTTGTGCCTGGGGCTGGGATCAGTGGAGAGTTTTAGCCGGCGCTCTTGCCCAGCTAATCTTTCTTTCACACTGAGATTATCCCATTCACAAAGTCAAAACGGAGACAGCTCTCTGATATGAATAATGTCAGGAAGAGTTATTTCAGTTGTTGCGGAAAAGAGTGTCATGAATAATCACCACCACTCAAACACGGAGCAGGGAAGTCAACTGTGGGCCAGTTCAATGACAGACGGCGGCCAGCATGTCAGACACTGCATTCATTGATTTAATTCTTTGTGTTTCTGATTTAATTTCACATTGACCTGATGACAAAACACTGCGCCTGCATCCCTGAGGTGTGGATGTAGATGATCTGTCGGCTTAGGACAGAGAACTGTCCGCACTGCCCTGATGTGCACACACACACACACACACACACACCCAAATACACACACTGGCTCTCATTCATTAAAGGTCTAGACAGTGATGGAGGTTCCTATCTCAGCAGGAGTGAGAGCAAGCAATAATGTCATGGGGTTTGTTACAATAAACATCAACATCAGGTATTTTTTTTTTTTTTCGTGGAGGGCGAGAGGTTACCACATCTCCTTCCAATTAGCAATGTGGTTCTTTAAAAGTATGGGGGTACTGTGCATTCGATCTGTGCTTGACTGCATCATTCATATTCATAGAGGCTGCCTGGTGGTGTCTGCCGTCCCACAGGGCCCAGTTTAAAAGTCGTGGCTGTGACTACAGAAACATTGGGACCAGGTGGCCATTACTGTGGCACATACACTCCTGATCAAAATCTTAAGACCAGTTGAGAAATTGCAAGAATTTACATTTTGCACTGTTGGATCTTAAGAAGGTTCTAAGTAGAGCTTCAAAATGCAAAAAGAAGAAATGGGAGTGAGACAAAAAAAAAAAATTGAGAAGCAATTTATTGCAAACAACCATTAAACTGAAATAGGCTATTCATCAGCTGATCAAAAGTTTAAGACCACAGCCTTTAAAAGCCCAAATCTTGGCCAAAATGTGGATTCAGTGTCATTTTCTGTCAGGTATCCACACCTCAAACAGTATTCATTCCTCATGACAGTAAAATAGGTCATTCTAAGTTAATTTACTGCAGTAATTCTTCTCTAAATCATTAGAAAATGTGGTTAACATCCAGTTGTGCACGAAAAAAGAAAATACTGTCATATACCGTGAAACCAATATAATTTTGAAAAATACCGTGATATACCTACATTTTTGGTTATACCGCCCAGCACTACTTTTATTTAGCCTGCTTGAATTCCTAAGCATTCAACACACAATGTCTACAATTAACCTGCGAATGATTAATTCCCTCATTTGCTATGGATGGAATGGTATGTTTCTCGAGGCCCATATCAATAACTGATATTTCCCCATGTGTGATGGCCAATATTGATACAGATACTGATATGAATTTTTGTAACAATCAGAGTAGAAATGCTGGTGCAAAACAGGCTCAGCTTTTCGGACAGCCTGGTCTTTAGATAATTAAGGAGTTTGGGTGACATGTTATTTCAGGGGCCGACATAACACTGTCATTACCATGTCACGGCAGTGTCATGTTTATGACAGGCTGTAGTACCTTGGCTAATCTTAAGTTGTCAGAACCATGACATGCCAAACATCAACTTCTCATCGAAAGAGACATAAGAGACCACTTAAGACAATTTTCATAAACTTGGCTCATGTCAGGTTGTCGTGACAGAGACATCCCAGACACTGTCAGCTTTGCAGGGAAAGTGACATAATTGACTGAGTGACACTTTATGACAACAGTCATACATATTCATTAACGATCGTGACAGCTGTCATGACATGGTGATGGCGGTGTTATGTCATTTTTTTTAACACCTCTTCAAATAAAGTGTTACCATGTTTTGTAACCAAAAGCCCATTTTAGTTTTGATTTGTTGCTAATCTAATATATGTATTAATAACAAACTCCAAGAAAACAAAGTCACAAAAATAAATATCACAAATCAAATATCAATATCAGCCAAATATCAGCAGCATAAAAGCTGATATTGGCCAATGACTGATAGTCTGCCAATATATCAGTCTATCCCTAACATTTACCACGTTTACAAGCCTATGCCTGGCTACCATTCAGTTAAGACTAATTGAGAATTTACATTAAGTGTTTGAGGGTTAAAAGTGTATATATGACCCTGACTGCTGTTATTGGGTGTGGGTTTCACAGTCATAGCTTCAAGGCAGCATAACTACAGATCCATGGAAAGGACCTCATCACGTTAGGTTAATGCAACCTGACCTAAGCATTTCAGCTTGCCACGTGGCTAAATGCCAAGCTATTTATCTCTCCATCGTGGGAAGTCTTCCACCCTGAGTAAGATTTGAGTGATCAGAGCAGAGAAAGAAAAAAAATGGAGGGCTTAACAGGGTGTTGAGACTGGGTCTGCAGAAGGTGACGACGCGCCAACATGTGAAGAAACTGGAGACTGATGGCTTTCAAAGATAACACAAGGGAAAACCATGATGTCCAGGTCTTCTCACACTCTCCTCTAATGCACTGTCCAGACGGCAGGATGAAGGGAGGAGGGAGACAGTGACGTGAGATGAGGAATAATAGAGTGACAGGACGAAATAAATTAGCTACATATTGTATATCCATGAGGAAAATGCTTTTGTGATGTATTCAATGAGACTGCTCTCTGCAGAACCGAAAGCTGGATTCAGACTTTGCAGCAGAGTCGATAGGAAGGACAGCGAACACTTTAAACTCTTCAACTGTCCATGCTTTCTTTCTGGGAACTAAAATGTCCTTTTCTCTCAGAAAATCATTGACACGGACAACCACACATTTCCCCAATCAACGGGAAGACGCTTAAGAACAGAATAACCTTTCCTCAACACGGCTGAGTGAATGGCTTGCAGGAAGCCTCAAGTGAGCAGTTCATGAAAACAAAGTTTGCTCGTGTGCAGCACACCATGAAAATGACATACTGAACTGCTAAAAAAAGACACACACACAAACACACACACACAAGTGGAGGACTTTCATTTTCCTCAGATGAATTAGTTCTTTCTGAAGCATGTTTGCTTTCCAGTCAACAGGTCTGGCATCGGGATGGAGAGCTGGTATTGTCACAGGTCCATGATGGACAGGGATTAGCTCGGTTGACTTTGGCCTTAGTCTCCCCTCAGTTGGCTTTGGTTTGAGTCTCTGATATCAAACTTCTAATCTGGAGAGGATATGAAAGGAGAGGGGAGCTACAACACCACTCTGCTAATGGAGACGCCAGGTGAGAAACTCTGATGGAGTGGGAGAGGGGCAACAAGAGAGGGTGAGAACAAATGCAAGGGATGTTAAAGGAGGGTGTGAAGAAGACACAAAAGAGAGAAAGAAAGAGATCCCAAGGAGGCGGGGAGAGGGTGGAAACAGAAACTAAGTATGTGGAGGAGTTTAATGAGTCTCCAGTTCCCCTCAACTGTACCGCTGGGGCCTGAGTGCATGAGGATGAGTCTGTGTGTGTGTATGTGTGTGTGTGTGTGTGTGTGTGTGTGCATCCACTTCTGGAACACTAGGCTGTGCATAATTCATCAGACAGCTGTCAGCTTTGTACTCCTGTTTACTCTGTGAGCCAGATCCTGAGCCAACAGGGACCCCAGCCAGGGGGAATGACAGCCACCGCAACAGTTTAATTGGAGACTTGAACAACTAATAATGCCATCACTGTCACAGCAATGTAATGACTCTAAGTGTGAGGGGACGTTTAATGAGACTGGTATGTTTGAATACTATGATTCAGCGCATAAGAGGGGATGACCAAAATGGCTGGAGGGCACTGAAGTGGGGAGGAAACTCTAATGGATACATCAGACTTTTACAGCGAAGACTAGAGACAAGTGTGGAGCGCGCTTTCTTTCTTCAAGTCCCTATGCCACCATTTGCCATAATCAACAACCTGACAAGAAAAAAAACACATAATTTGGCCTTCAGCATGTATAGAAAAACAGCCTAAACTAGCGGTGGAGATGGTGGTGGCGGTGGTTAGGGTAAACGCTGAGGCTCTGTGATAGGAAATGCAGCTGAGGCATTTGAGGATGCCCCTTCACGATGCACCTTCAGGCAGCTTTACACACAGCTCTGCACCGGGCGCACGTATCACTTCCTTCACTGAATATTCACCAGGGTAAAGGCTGACCTGCAGTGGGCCTGGTGCCCATGGTTACCCGGGGATATTAAAACAAAATAATTAAATAAATAAATCCCCCGTGTCAGGCAGAACAGGAATATTATGGGGTGGCTTGCAGTTTTCATTAATTAAATTGCAAATCGTTAGTTATCTACTGCCAAGATGACACACAGCCTGAGCGGTTACCTGGGTAATTTTGTTTAAAAACACAGAATAGGCAGGGTATTATTTATCAGAGAGGCCAATTATCACAATGAATTAATAAAAGAGAAGTCTGCAGTCGACTAAAATGAATCTTGCTGAATTCACCTGTAAATAAACAGGCAGACTAGCATTTGCATGTATTCCTCTGGCTTGTTCAAATTCAATGCGTCGTCAGTTCTGGCCGCCGTGCAACCCGCCACCACCTATCAGAGGCTTCAGCATCCAGCTGTGTTAAACGCCATAATAGGGCTAGTAAAATTCCCACCTAACCTTTGCCTCTATATAAACCTAGGTGCTGAGTGTGTGATGGGGAGGTATAATAAAATACTATTTACAGCTAATTATCCAAATGCCACGACATTCCTACAGAAGGTAACTCATCGCGCTTGTCAACACAGTTATTAGGTGGGATATTAAAGGCAGTTCATATTTCATCCCCTCTCTTGTGCTGCGAATAGGGCTTGATGATGTGACTTTACTATGAGGCTTCCCATTGGGCTCTGCCAGTTTTGGAGTTGACACAGGGTTCCTGTCACGAGCTAATTCTCGAAGCCTTCATCGCTCCCGGCTGCTCTGGCATGTTGGCAGCCAAGGTCACCGACAAAAGCCTCAGTCTAATGGGCGCGGAGTGAGAAAGTGCGGGTGGACACACCACTGACACGACACGCAGAGCCAGGACCTTGAAAACAAAAAGCGCTTTAGCCGGAGACCGTACAGGGACGGGCAGATGACAGGGACAGAGATCCACAAGTTCAAAGCAGAGTGCAGCCTGCGCGTCGTTTTTCAAAGATAATTTCAAAAATAAATGTAGCATTTCTGCTTTATTCATCGGTCCACAGTGAGGAGAGACAAGACAGATGGCGCAGGGATGAATGACATGCAAGTCCCAGTCTGGATTCAAACCAGGACGCCTTTACAAACAAAGCCACCAAGACACCCTCACCCACCCCTTTTGATTTTTACCTTTATTTTACAATGAAAGGAAATTAAAGCTGCGACACTGCAAAGGGTGTGTTGACTTTTGCCACTGTGTGTTTCTGTATCGACCTGTCTGTGTGAGAGGTTCTCAAAAGCTGAATTATGGCCAAGGATCCATGTTCAGCCCTCAGTCTCATTACATTACAGTGCTCTCCTGAATGAAAACCTCTGAGCGAAGGCTGAGGTCACCGAAGGGTAAGTGAATGACATGTTGGGTGACATCACTCAAACGTCTCAATACCTGGATGGATAGCTGTGCTTAACTACACAAAGTCAGCTGTGATAAACGAGCGCTCTGCCTTGGCTGGGGGGGAATATTATTTTACTAAGCATTCCTGTCTTGGGCAGCCAGTGGGAACTCTATGAAACTGCTTGCGATGCTGACTGGATGTCTTGACCAGCCGGTAAACCGCTTTACGACGTGACCCCGGGCCCATTAGCCGGGCTGAGGCAGTGACCTCAGAGGCCTCGTGGGCAGCAAGGGCCGATTCACAGCCTCCCTGTTGTTTTCCCAGAGCCGGCGAGCAAATTCAAAGCGAGGCATCCCCTCCTCTTCTGATGTGTCGGGCCCAAGTGGCTGCCAGATGAGACATAAATTTTAAACATCACTATGAGTGATAGTTGCCACTGTGCGGATGAATACGTCTCTATACAGCTGCAATGCGCAGGCGAGGTGTAAGCGCTTTCAGCCATTTCACAGTTCATTACCTACCCAAACAATTAAACGTAAATGCTTTTTTTTACCCCCTTTTGCACAGATTTTTTTTTTTTTCATGGATTTGTTGTGCTTGGCAAAGAAAAAAAAAAAGAACATCTGATGCTCAGGAAATTGACAGCATAATAAAATGGATTCATAGATAATTCTTTGAGCATGTCATGTATTTTAAAACAAGCATCCATAACAGAGACTAGTCCAGAGGGTGAATCAAAATTTTTTTATCCGTTTCTGTTTTTCAGAGATGTGAAATTATGAAATACAGCAATATTCTCATCACTTCTCTGTCTTCTCTTCATTTAGAGAGTTTGAACAACTCATTTAACATTCAGCTTGGTGAATTTCTCCCTCTGCTTCTCCCCTGATCGCTTCTATCTTTACATGGAACAGGATTTCAGTGTTCCTACTGTAAAAATAATAATGACGTCATGATCCCTCTCTTGCCTTAGTGTTTCCTTGGTGTTTTCCCTGTGTTTCCCTGCCTCCCCAGTGTTTCCCTCTGTTTCTGTGTAAGCCGCTGCGTTTCATTAGTGGTTTAACTCGCCCTCGTTGACTTCGCCCTGGCACCTGCCCCTGGGGGAATCATAAGTGTTGTTCCATTTCACTGAAAAAAAAAAACAAAGTGAACTCGGTGAGGTCGACCCTTGGAGGGCCGAGGGAGTGAGTCAACAACCATGGTAACTGCAGCGGTACATATTAACCACAATGCGCTGCAGTTATTCATTATTTCTTGATGCAGTGTCAACTTGTAGGAGGGGCAAACGATATAATGATATAACATCCATGTAATTATAGTAACCCTGTAGAAATCCAACCAAGCTGTCACATTACTTATTGTTGTAATGATGATAATGATAATAATAATAATAGTTATAGCCTCATGATTTGAAAACAGAACTTCCAAATGCAAGAATGACTTTGCTGATGTATCACAATTATCTGTGGAAAACGTGACAGCGTGGCTTCCTTGAGTCGGCAGGTGTTTCTACCTGTAAAAAGCAACAAGGACAGGTGCATGCCATTTGAAGCCCCCTGCTCTTCTCCCGCTCACGTCCCCTCTGGTCTCCAAGTGGCCTCCGTGTGATGCCTGTTTTTTTGCTGAGGGCTGAGGCGAAGTCAACGAGTGGAAACGAAACAACAAATGAAACGCAGCTAGTGTGTGTGTGTGTGTGTGTTGTGTTGTGTTGTGTGGGCGTGTCTCCCTCTCTCCTCTGCACTCTCCTCCTGCACACCTGCCCATCATCATCACCCCCCTGCATCAGTCTTTGCTTCATCTTCCTCATTTTCCCAGCGTGTTATCCATGATCCCTGTGTTTCTCCTTACCGGCTCTCCTTGTGTGTCTGTATCTGGTTTCAGTTACGTGACAGGTGAACGTTACACATCACGCCATCTGCAATCAAACTAATCAAATTACAGATAGTTTTGTAAATTGAGACCATTATTCGTTGGATTGCTCAAAATACATTTGGCGAAAAAAAAAAAAAAAAAGATGTTCAGATTGTGACATCGAACACTGACATCATTTGACAGTTTAAATAAAACAATCGCTTACCCTAGTGCCAAATTGTGGTGGGAGAAGATAAAATTATAGCTTACAAATTGCTTGTTTTAATTGCACACTGTATTGATTTTTAGGAAAACTAACTGAGACCATTCAGATTACACTGCAGACAAAAGCAGTGAGTAATCTGTCATTAATTAAACTTCGACAATTAAGCCTCCCAAATAAAATCCAGGTTTGGCCACCATGAATTTGATGATAAACTTTCAGGAAATTAAAGTTGTTTACCATTCCCCTTCTCCATGATTGATCCAATGATTACCCAAAGGTCAATGCTTTTAGAGAGGGAAAAGCAATGCCTGCACCCTGAATGGAAAGTAAATGTTGAGACACATGTGATTAAATGTAGCGGGAAATGATTTTCATCAACAGTGAAAAAGAGTTTCAAGGACTGACTGTGTCAATATGTTGTTCAGCAAGTGTCCAAATGCAATGCAAGGAATGCGCAGAACTCTGTGGATATGGAAATATGAATAGCAACTGCTGCAACCAGTTAACATGATAATGCTGTGATTCTGTGGTTTCCTGTTTTTCCAAATATACATCTATGCCTATTAGTTGCAAATGAAGTCCTTTTAGCGTGTCTTTCAAAATGAGCGACATTAAGAAAATTATAGTGACAAACAGGGCTGAAGAGGCCGGGGAAAAAGAAAACAATAAAAGGCACTGGTTCAGGCATCTCATCTCCCAGCCTGCGAGAGGGATCTCTGTATTTCACATCACACTGGGAATTGAAAAATGACCTTAAAGTGCAGGTTTCCCCATTGATGCTTTGAACATGATTAACCCAAATGTAATTTCTTGAGCGCTGTTTCCACCAACACATCTCCACAAGGAGTGTATTTGATTGAAAATAACAAGAGGCGTGAAGCGCCAGCCCCCATCTCCCCGTCCCCCCCCGCCCCCCAATCCCTTTTCCAAATGGAAGAGAGAAAAATAGAAGCATGCTTTTAAAGAACCCAACCCCGTAATTTCCATCCAATTCCAAATTCATTTGCACTGAAGTGCCCCGCGAACGCTGCCATTACAGAACACAATGCTACGGCGATGCTAAGAGGAGGTCCATTAAGAGAGAGAGGGGGGGAGCGAGGAAAGGTCCCCCCCCGATGAAGAGAGAAGGAAGAAGAGACAGGAGACAAAGGAAGCGGATGGAGGGTGAGTGGGTGCTGGGAGTTAGATTAGAATAAGAAACGAGACGGTCCGAGTCGGAGGAAACGGGAACCGGCTCTAGATCTGGTTCTCCTGTCGTTACCGTGTGTTTCAACCAACTTTAGGGAAACAGTAAGAGTTGTAGTGTCGACAGAAAAAGGTGACTGACATAGCAGATTTAACAATGAGCACATGAGAATTAAATGTATAGTCATTTAAATGTGTTTTAAAATGTATGCAACTATATTTTTACTTGACACATTAGTCAGGATCACACTTGCAGCCCGGTCCCCTCAAACACTGTGATATTATCCCTCTCATTTCATTTCACACCTTAAAGTTGTTGAATCGCATGCTCTATTCAAAAGATGATCACCGTGTTTACATGCAATTTAGTAATCAGGTTATTCGCCACGTATAGGCAGTTCACTGGTTTTTCCAAATGCCAGGTAAACAAGAAAACCGGTTTCGATAACTGCGGTAAGGACTGGGTTAAGGCATCTAGATTTTGCCCATTGTTGTGCCATGTATACGCTTACTTGGATTTCTGAACTTTTTTTCTGCGTGCACATGTGCAGGAAAGGAAAGCGGATGAGGAAACAGACTGGATAAACACAATAAACACACATTCATTGAATAATGCTTGATAATTGTATGTCAACATCGCCTCTGATGAGAATATAAGGAAGTGAATAACACATTTGTCGCTCCCATCGGGGAAATCCCCACAAGAGGCCAGCAAACCGGTGCCGGTGCACTCCACCAGCTCCGAGTCGACTAAAACACTTCTCTAGCAGCCCGGTGGAACATTGGGGCTGGAGGGGAAACCTGAATATTGGGGAGCAAACACATACCTGACTTTTGAGTCACCAGAATAACGTGTAAATTACTGAATTACTGCCATAACCGAGTGAGTCACGATCATGTTGTCTCTTGTGTGCATGTTCACGTAGCTTTTTCTTCATTTGTCTTCCTCATATGCTCAACGGTGAGCAACAACATGCCTCTACTTCAACAAGGATTGAAGCGTTTCAGCAGTCGTGCCCCAGGGTCCTGTTGGTTGTTGTTAGTCAGAGATCAAACCTCCAGCAACACCCCTAACTATGGCCGCAAGCCGAAACACATGAGTCTGTCAAATAAAGTTGTTCTCTATGCTGCGAGTGTTGCTGGAGGTTTGCTCTGTAGTCTTTCTCCCTTCTCCATGCACCTTGAGACCCTGACTCTCCTTCTATGGCTCTTGTTAGTCACACATGACAGGCAAAAACCAAAAAAAAAAAAAATAAAATCTACAGTAACTTGAACTGGACCCTTGGTGAAAGGGAAAATCCAATGTTTTTTGCTGTTTTTTACTGCCAAAAGGTTTGGTATTGCTGTAGCGGTAAAGAGCCCTTAGAGAGGACAGGGAATGGAGAAGGGGAGGGAGAAAGAGAGAGGAGGCAGCAGTTTAATGAGGAGACAGTGATTTTGGGGGAGCGCAGGGGGATGGTTTGATCTTTGACCTCTCAGATCCCTTGGTGCGTGTGACAGGCCTGAGTTCAGAGAGAGGATTAAGGTAATCAAGGCTAGTAATGAGAAAAGGGTGCACACTCATGAGCCGGGGGGCAACTGCTACACACCTTATTCCCCTGAGTGTGTGTATGTATCTGTGTGTGTGTGTGTGTGTGTAGTGTAACTTCATATATGTTACAGGCTTCATTCTCTGCCTGTGGTGGTTAGTTCACCATGACAGAAAGAGGACATTTCAGACAAATACAAACGTGTGAAATAATGCCCAAGGATACCCCCCCCCCATTAATGCGACATCTACCATTTTGTCCCACTTTACTAGTACATGAGTGTTTTTACAGCTTTTTGGTGGTAAAGACAACACTTGAGCCAAACCAGCTTGTCAGAAATGCGTCACCTGATTTGAACAACTGGAGAAATTTAAGACACAAAACATATCACAATTCAGCAGGGAACGAAGTGAATCCTAAGACTTGGTAAACAGCAGAGAGGCCCTCTGCACCCCGAGGGACGGAGAGATGCATCTCAACATCTCTCAAATTGCATTGGCTGTACTGAACAACAACTATAATTTATAATATCATGTTTCCAAGATTAGTATCATGTAATCTGGAAATACTGAGAAGTCAAATATCTTTTTCATCAAATTTTGCTGGCAAATAAGTGAAGTTTTTAAAATTTATTTTTGTAAATAAGGACTAGTGTGAGACAGTAAGAGTGAAGACAAGACTTTCTAGCTGCTCTGAAATATCCAGCACGGAAAAGTAAAGTCAAAATATATGTTCAGGGTGCAAAAGCAAACTAACAACAAACAGCTATCAACTATTTTGTGAGATAATCCAGATTACTAATCATGATCACAACATTTAACAAAACAATGAAGATCACAAATTTTACCTCAATCAATCAGTTTTTTTCCAAAATCAAGCATATCTTCAAAGCTTTGCATTAAGAAAAAATAAATAATAAAAAAAAAGACTGAAAGCACACTTTATGGGATTTTATGAAAAGAAAACACAGCAGTATGTTACTCTAACTGGCCACTCTTCCTCTTCACACTCACTATACTGTAGGCAGCACACGGAGGCATAATAGCCTTTCTGTATGCCAGCAGAAATCTTGACAGGGCCAATAGTGAGGAGGCACCTCAAAAGGCTACGCTCTGCCTGCAGCAGACCGGTGGAACATGACTTCACTTCAGAGGACGGCACAATCCCTTCACAGTCACTCTAAAATCCTGGCACCAGTCAACACCTACAAAGGCAGCACTTGAGTTCTCCATAAAGATGAGAACGCCATGCGCCAATATCAACTTTCATGAGCTCAATTGGACTGCGGCTTCTGATGGATGGAGTCATGTTCACTGGTGTGCATCCTTGCATTTGCGCTGATCCCTCTGCCTCCCTCCTCCTTTTTTTTTTTTCCCCCTAAAATCACGTTTTCAATGACTTTGAAAGCTCACGGAACCAACTTGTGCTGTAATTCAATAAGGACACAAAGAGGCAGGTCGAGCGGGTGGGACCGACTCGCATTGTCCTGGGACAGCTGAGTGACAGGGGTGAGTCTTCGCCTCTCTCCGGGACCCCAGGGCACAGAGTAGTTACTTTGTACCTGTCAGTCAAGCTGTGACACAGAGAGCCTGCCGAGGGCTGATGGGACCCCTCTAGAGCCGAGTGAGGTGAGAGGTCCTCGACCACAGGCCAGTCCCCAACAGCAGGTGACTCCCACCCTCTGCCTCGAAAGACGTCTCACAACAATAAGAAGAGCAGAGCAGCTGGCTGCCCGGGACAGAGGAGGATGTATGGCAACAGACATGCACCATAGAGTCCCAAAGATCATCAGTGATGCTACATAAGCAGCTCCAAGAACAGCTGGGCAACACTGCTGTCAGCAAAAAGGAATGAAAAGTGGATATTTTCTACTTTCTCAGCAATTTTATGTCATTATCCGGCAACCTGGCATCTATGAAGACATTTGTATTTTTTTTTTTTTTCTAGGGAGATTTGCTTTAATAATTTATGTTTCAGCACGACTCCCTCACCCAGGAATTTACAGCCTGTTATGGGGACTTGGCACAATGAACCACTGTTCCAAATGGCTGGCTGTACTGGGGTCCACTAAACTTCTCTCGCCCTGATTAAGTCTGATGTCTCTCTTGATACTCACAAAATCTTAATTTTATGAAGGGATGGAACTGTAGGGAACTGGGAAGTACAACACAACTGAGTTTTTCACTGTTACTTCAATATATTTAAGACTATTAAATATGCCAAATACTCTCCTAAACACCATTTTGTATGAAGTTGCTCTCTTGTGTGATAACAAATTTGCAGAATTACATGCGATTCTTCCCCATACTAATAAAAATGACTACTACTAATACTATTATTGTATTATTAGTATTGTTATAAGTATTTCCTCTACAACAGCAGAAGCTGGGCTTTCTCTCTGCTAAAGTTCAGAGCAAGCACAATCGTTCAGCCTCATCTATCTCTCTCAAAGCTTCTCACGACAAACTACTGTTTCCCTCAGTCCTCTCTGAACACTTCCTTATCTCCCGCTCTCAGCTAGCACACCATCATTCAGACCGCTTCCGAGCCAGTGGACATCCCTCGGCCAAGGAAAAGGATCCTTTTTGCCACTGAGTGTTGGAGGTGAGGAGGTGTGCCAGTCATGGCTGGTTGTGATGCCAGTTGGAGAGGAGCTGTGGACTCCAGGTCAGTAAGATTGCACAGACCGAGGCCTCTGAATAACACGGAGGAAGCCAAATATTGGTTGTGAACTGGAGGCAAAATCTAAGACCAGACCACTATGGACAATAAACAGCAGTACAGATTTATTATCCAAGAAATACAAGAGAAAACTGAAATCATGTAGCTGGGAGATTTAATGATGATGCTGTCTGTAAATAACCACAACAATGACCAGTTTATATATTCATACCTCACACGGTCATTGCTGTTGATGTATCTAGACAAAGAGCCATATGAGTCTTCCAGTGCATTTGCAGTTACACACTCAGTGGAGTGTGACGAAACCTAAAAATACATAAGCACTTACGCATTTACCTTTAAATATACCCGTAACACTCAAATATACAATCTCAATATAATGCCTTCAGAAAGTATCACAACCCCGGAAAGATTTCACCAATATCAATAGTTCTGGATTGAAGCAGCCAATAACCGAGATTTGCACCAGCATCCAGTGACTTTAGATTCAACCATTTTCATGCCAAAAATGTGCCAGGGAGGGACCTCTGTCACATCTGAGGTGGTAACCATTACTGGCCAATGTCTAGTATAAACAGAAAGGCCAGTATTTGCCCGATATAATGGCTCAACCAATTTATGTGGGAAACCCTACTTAAGCCATGCTTCTATAGCTGCTGTTCTTTCTTAAGGTGGTCCTCCCATCCCAGGGGTCCCGGGTCCCTGTGGGCTGTCATTAGTCATCCCAGGGTAATAATTACCCCTGGCCCTAATTGAGAGCCATGGGTTGTCATGGCCTCTCATTACCCCCTCGGCTTTGATGCTGTTGTCTCCCTCATGCCTCACCAGACAGTGGCTCCTAATGGGAGAAACAGGTGAGCAGGGAAAACCATTACTGACCCTCAGTGTCAGCTAAACATGACCATGGCTCACAGAGAAAACTAAAGAGGAGAAAAGAGAATAGAATAAAAAAAAAAAAAAAAAAAAAAAAAAAAAAAAAAACTTCATTGCCCACTTCGCTTCACTGCAGTAAATTGTTTGGTTTCACTGAGACTCATACAGAGAGAGAAAGGCTAATCGGATAATACTGGCTGGAAATGGCTACTGTGTGTTTTCTACTGGATGCAGCCATAATGACCTTGGTCTCAGGTGAAACATTTTCCTCTCAGACAAGCTTTGTACATGAGTATGCGTGTGTGTGTGTGTGTGTGTGTGTGTGTGCGCAGGCACTTGTCAAAGGGATGAAAAGACTGTCTGGCAGGCAGGCAGTCGGCGTCTGAGAGCACGGTAACAAT
Source organism: Myripristis murdjan (assembly GCF_902150065.1). Classification (NCBI taxonomy): domain Eukaryota; kingdom Metazoa; phylum Chordata; class Actinopteri; order Holocentriformes; family Holocentridae; genus Myripristis; species Myripristis murdjan. The sequence continues at coordinate 29,491,469 of NC_043984.1, forward strand.
GAAGCTAATGCACACGCCGGGCAGGACCCCAGTCACCAAGGAAACACAACCTGTTTCTGGCTGTAACTATGGCAACCCGCATCCCAAAAGTGTGAAGGGCTCTCTTCAAGAGAAGATGGTCCATTGTGGAACATTTTTTTTTCCCTTTAGGGTCATTTGTTTTCATCCTTAGACATGAAAGTGTACATTTACAAAAAAAAACAAACCTTGAGATTTTTTCCATCAAAACACTCAAGCTCTGCGATCAAACACGGCGCAAACTCCACTAATGTCCTGAGGTCACAACATGCTTTTAATTGGATAATAGTCTGAAAAAATCCAATCTGATCAGAGACAAAATAACAGGCAAGCCAAAGAACATCTTATTTGAGTCTTTCTTCCCCAAATGGGAGGTAAACATTGTTTTCCTCATTCGCTGGCTGGTCGGTCCAACCTTATGTACATTGACGGGCTTGGCCTCAGCTCCAGCACTGGTGCCTGTTCAACCGGCTCAGTCACACACACACACACACACAGTCATGTTATGCAACCCGAGCCGGGCCAGGAATGTGATTTACTCCATCCAGTGGGCTCTAATGCTGCTCTTGATGTGTAATGAGTACGAGGGTTCAGGTGAACTGGATCTTTTGTTCTCTCTCAGTGCGCCTGCTCTGCTAATGAGATTATTGGTTCAGATGGGAGTGGGGTTGGGGTGTGGTGGGGGGGGCGGCGGCGGCTAGAGGATGGCAGGCCTGCAAAGGCGTGTGTGTGTGTGTGTGGAGGGTTGGGAGGTGGTGGGGGGGTATGGTTGGTCAGGTTTTACATGCATGGGTTGACTCCAGCGGGAAGAGGGTTGCTGCCTTGGGGGCCTGCATCAGCAAGCAACAGGGCAGAGATTAACTCCCGATTACATCACAAATCTGCCCCAAGCTGCTCCCCCTTGCCAATGCATTCAGCATGGAGATTTGGACTGTACAGTACACCCTCAGTGTCACACACACACACACATTACACACCACACTGGTCCCCTCTCTCTTCTCCTCTCTCTCTCTCTCTCTCTGGCATGCCCACACACTGCATTCAGCCACGTTCCTACACCTATGGGGAAGCGGGCGGAGAGCAACAAACAGCTCGCCCCTGCAAAACATACACAACACAACAACTGAAACCCTGGCAGAGAGAGAGAGAGCGAGCGAGGCCACTGAGAGTTCAGCTGTCTTCCTGCCGTCCAGACTAAACAACCCTCGCAGAGCTGTGTGTGGTGTCCTGGGTTCACTTAATCTACTCTCGTTCAACACAGAGGTCATGTAATTTGAGAGGGATAGAGGGAGACGGCCTCCTCGTGCTTGTGTCCACAAGGTCAGGCCATCCACAGAAAGCACGGGAGAGGGAGAGAGAAGAAACAGGATTAATAAGCGGCGTCCTGGTAGATCAGCAAGCGCACCGTGTCCTTCTGACGCTGTGCGTTTGAAACCATTACCTGACCTGAGTCACATCATTCCTGCACTATCCCTCTCTCTCTCGCTCTCTCTCTCTCTCGCTCTGTCTCTCTGTGTCTCTCTCTCTTTGTTTAATCACTCTTTCTAGCATCTCTAATGATACTTCATCTTAATCATATTATATGGCTGACCAACCGGGTTCTCTAAAGGGAAGATGAGCTCCATTTCTGGCTGGCCAACCAGGTTCTCTGAGGAGGAGATGAGCTCCATTTCTTCAAGTAAAATCTGTCAATACTGTTGACTTACAGATTTAGTCTCATAATCCTCGAGTGACTGAAAATACAATGCGTATATTGACCCGCTATATAGCTGGAATACAGTACAGCAATTGTTACTGTGGCAAAAATCTATAGCTGCCTAGCCTTGTGGGAATCTTACAATCAATATATTACGGAGTAAGCTATTCAGCAGGCCAGTCAGCACCTGATTCTGCCAACGCAGTTGGCCTCCTCTTTTTTGACTCCCTGATGAGCAGCAAACCATCTTTGATCCTCACATCCTTACTAAGCCACTACCGACCAACCAGGGAGCAATATTTCCAAAGCACAAGGGATTGTTTGGACTCCATTGTCAAATACATATTCATGTATCTCATTACAGACTGTCAGGCAGTGGAAAAAAAAAAAAAATCAGGAGAATTTCTGACACATCCGTTTTTTTCTGTCTTTTAAAATCACATACAGCTCTAACGAGACAGGGTTTTGCTGAGGGGTGTGGGATCAAATAAGGGCAAGGAAGAGTGATTTTCTATTAATGAGAGCTTTGACCCGGCTTGTGAAGAGTCACATCGCCACCTACTGGCAATATTTGCAGGTCTGAGAATAAACAAAAGGCTGCTGATCAGCCAAGGAGCTCTACAGAAGTTCAAAGGTTGCCGCTTTGCTTTTATGTTGCCTCAATGTGAAACAGAGTAACTGAAATGATCTTCCCAGATGTTGGGTAAAGAAGAGGGAGAGATGATAAAAAGAGAGAGGGGCTAGCAGTGAAAGGAAGTGAAGGAGAAAAAGATAAACAAGTGGACTGGAAGACAGAAAGACAGACATAAAGCGAGAGTGGGAGGGGGGGAGTGGTGGTGGGGAGAAAGGACTCCTTCCCTGTAGTAGAGTTTGTAGTAAACTGAGAATTTGTGGAAACAGCTTCAACAAGTGGCCTAATCCCAGAATGCAGTCCTGTGGGGGGAAGAGGTGGGGGGGATGGGGGGGGCACACTGGTATTTACCTGCTAGATTCTACAGCAGCCCATCAATCTGAATGCTACCCCCTCCCCTTTCCTCTGGCATTTCATCACTCTTGCTTCCCTCTCCCTGTCCTCCCATCATGTACCTCTGCAACTTGTGTGTGTGAGTGTGTGTGTGTGTGTGTGTGTGTGTGTGTGTGTATTTGGATGTTTTGGGAGCACAGCTGGTTATGTAGGCAGTGGGAGGAGAGGCAAGAGGAGCACGGAGAGCCGGAGCCATGGCTCCAGTCTAACATGACTCAGTCTGGGTGCATCCATGCCCCCGGGGTAAAAAGACGAAACACGCTCCAAAACACACGGTCCTTGCACTCCCCCCTCCCTGCCCTCTGTAATTAGTGTGTTCAGATGCTCACTTTCCCCCCTTTAACAAGCATTTCCATGTCCCCTGGCCCAGCTGCTCAGAGTAGTAATAACAGCAATGACAGGAGGGCAACTGGAAAAGCATTAGTATGGCGTCTGTTTGGGCTTTCCTGCGAAGCCTTCACAGAGGGAGCTGGAAGGAAGATCTGGGCTAGGCTTCTTCCTGAGTAGACTTGCAGCTCGGAGAGGAGAGCAGAATGGGCCTCTATCTGCAGCCCTGCTACAGAGGCTCGGCTATGCCATGTCCTGGGGAATGCGGCGCCCAGGAGAGCGCAAACTGGACGACATGAGAGAAGCCAGAGCATTTACAGCCCCGGGCTGACAGCCCACCTGTTCAAACAGCCAGTGCTATCCTGAGGAAATGAAAACTTCCATCTCCACAGAGCTGTGTGGATCCTGCACACCAAATCCCTTCCCTTCCTCGCTGGCTCATTCACTATCTTCTGTTTCCACAGCTGGCCCCTGGCCTGTGTTTCCTGGCCTATCTTCAGATCTGGACCCAGCACAGAACCACAAAAACCTGCTAAACTCATTAAGGTGGAAAATTAAAGTCTAAAATGTCATTTTTTTCTACAGTACGTCACACATAGTAATACATAAGTCACAGTTACCTGTTCCAGCGTGAGCGTAATTATTCACCAGCCCTCTAACACAGAAAGATCCGGTAAGAGAGCAGACTGGAGCTTTGGTGACCCAGAAGAATCTCTCTGGTGCAGTGAAGTTTAAAGTCTGACCAGAGCGGTGTGGATGGATGGCAGCGCTGTGAGGTCACACCAGGGGGCAGGAGCAGACATGAACTGTGACTGACCTTGTCCAGGCGTCGCTCAGCTCAGTGGTCACACTGAAAAGTGGGACAACTCCCGGGGAGCTGGGCAGAAGCCCTCTGAACCTCAAGGTCCCACAGCAAAGAGCACACAGGAAGGACAGGTGGAAGGATTACGGGGCCATTTTGATTAAAATATAACCTGAATAGTGTTTATCCAGCTTTTTGACCTGATGTAAATCATGTCATGTAAACTGAACATTTTATTTAGTATCAAAGTATCAAACTGATAACTGATACATAGTTGTTTAAGAAAGAAAACAAGTAAATGAATGTTTTTTTGAATATTAAAGGTTTTGTCAGTATTTGTGGTTGTGGTACTTCATGATGGACTAGAAGTCATACCTCACACACTTTTTACTACAATATTGCTGTTGAGTACGATGCAGTCTCAAACATATGCTGGTGTTACTTGACAGATTCATTAAGTGTCTCTGTCCAATTCGCAGTCTGTCCCAGAAGGCTCTAAGGGGCTAACTTGCTCCTTAAAGACTTAAAAAAAAAAGTAAGTTAGCCTCTTGATCAAACACAAACACTAATTTTCTCTTGCTGAACTTTACCCTAAAGCAAAAGCAAACGTTTCCCAGGCGGCGGGTATTAACCTTGAGTCCCCGTCTCTTCCCAGGCAGTCTCGTCCTTATCAGCAGAGGCAGACTCCTGGCGTCACGCTGGGCAGACTGCCGTACCTGGAAATAAACACCACCTTAACTGCACCCATCGCCTTGGAGATCGCCTTAGGGGGAGACCAATGAAACGCCTGACAATGGGTGAACAGCCTGCCAATGAGTGCCATCAGCTCTTTTTATGAGTGGCTAATGTACTCTCTTGCATCTGTCAGGGCTGTCCATTACAGCCACCGCTCACGGGGCGCTCTCAGACGGATTCGCCGGATGACTCCTACTACGGAGGAGGATGAGAAGAGGAGATGTTGTTAAAATGTTCTGTCACGTCTTCCCTCCGGTCCGGGGTGAAAGGCCTTACCCTGGGGTGTCGGAGGGAGAACCGGTGCAAACGAGAATGCCTCACTCTGGTCCCTGCATGATTTGACAGCAAAAAAAAAAAAAAAAACACCCACTGTGTTTTTTCAAGCTTCCACAAGAAGCATCAAATTACACCTTTCAGAGGAGCCATAAATCACAGCTCACTGCTTTAAATGTTTTTGTGTCAAGAGATAAAATATATAGATGAGAGATTAACGGCAGGGGAAAGTGAGTCAGCTGATAAAATGGAAAGAACATTTAAATGAATCTAACGGCGGTAGGGCGTAATCAAGAGAAAGACACAAACAACAACGAGCAACATGCTCCTTTCAAACCGGACCGACTGCGGGACTGTTTTTGCCAAGTGACTTGGAAAATGAAACAGCATTATGGTGTGAGAAGCTGCGAGTGCACACTGTGGCCACCAGGAGTCTCTCCATCCCTCTGGTGTTGCCTTTTGTGGATCAGAGCGAGCCCTCCTGGACAAGAGTCAAGAATGATCTTCACAGAAACACAGCCTCCGTCCAGATTCAAAAGCCAGCTTGCGAGGAAAACGCAGCTCAAACAGGTTGACCTGCTCTCCTTTTAACAGACAACAGCTACAGTTACACATAAAATGCATATTTTAGGGGAGCATATAAATACTTTATGGAACTGCCACAGCTGGCACTAAAACACATAAATCCCCTTTCACTTGTGAAAATATTTGTCAGAATATTTCTTTGCCGTGCCTTGAGATGTGTTATGGGGCTCCGGCTTGCACGTTATGTACACACAGAGCGTACGCATGAAGAAACTCGAGGGCTCCTTCGGAAAACAAGGAAAGCTCAGAAAGCAAACATGCATGGAACAACACAGTGTCAGGCTAAATATGGGATCCGAGTGTGAAATCCGCTTTTCCTGTCAGCATAACAGGCCACACCTGAGCAGAGGCAGGGGCTCAAACACGGAGATGAGAACTACAAAGCTCTACCGCTTAACATTTAACTCTCTAGGCAGATGTTAGTGACAAATGTATCTGCCATCACTTATTACAAGAGAGTAAAGAGTGTGGGAGGGGGAAAGCGAGAGGAAAAAAAAGTTGGGCATTTAAAGCCCTTTTGCCTGTCCCACAGGGCCGTGCAAGAGCAGTGACGGTGTACTGAGGCTCATGGTTGACTTGGCCCATCATGGGCGCACTCATGCCTTTCCAACAGGCAGACAGGAAGCACCTGGGCCCAAGGGCCAGGGAATGGCAGGCAGCAGGCAGGGGCCCCTAGCTCCACCCAACACAACACATCATCAGCTCGACTGGAAGGATCCTGTGCAGGCTCCATAGCTCTAAACATCACTGCCTGGCTGCCTGTGTGTAAACAAACATACCTACTCTGTACGCAGCGGCGGCACAGGGGAGTACGTTCTTTCATTCTGCCTCAACCCTCAAGCTCAGAAAACTCTGAGGAAAACAGCGTGTGGTGCAACTGCTGGCTCTGAGGCCTGCCTCCACATACACTAAAACCTTCAACGAATTAAATGGTTTTCCCTCAACTGGGCTGGAAATCCAAACTGTAGCAAGCTGCCACTAAAAAGGAGGAGGAGAAGGGGATGTGCGAGAAACATGACTGATGGAGCTCAGCAGAGTTTGGGGAGGAGCACAAGAGGCTGGATAGGAGCTTTCATGAGTTGGGCCTGGCGGGCGCTGGGTTGTGCTGGGCTGCTTTTGGTGACTGTGTGGCTGCTCCTGCTGGGCTCAATGGGGTATGAGAGGCTGGCCACAGCAGCCAGAGGCAAGTGGCCCAATGTAAACAGCTCATTCTGGTGGGAAGGCTGAGGAGCTGCTGTAATTACTGGTGGGCATGAGAAGATGAATAGAGACTTGGAGAAAAGGAGGAGAAGAAATGAAGTAGGAGGAAGGGGAGGGGGGGGAGAAAGCGGGGCATGGGGTTGAAGCAGGGGCTGAGAAGGGCGGGCGCGATTCCAACCCTCGCATCGATCTTTATCTACCACAGATTCCCAGGGAAAGACTTAAACTGTGGAGAACAGGCCTGGGGCAGCGAGCGCAGTTCACACCAGAACTGCACTCTGAAGCCAAGCGCTTTTCGTTACATTCTCCGCTCCAGAGGCCCTTGGCAAATCATCTCTAAAGCTACCGAGAGCCAGTGTACTGCTGAAAATGATGAAGTTAGTGGAAAGTCATTCTGGTGACTTGTTGTGCTCATACAGCTGGACTTTTCCTAGACTTACACTCAGAATCTGTTCCAAGCTTTGTCTCTTGGTCTCTTTGTACGCCTGTGTACGCCTGGAAGACAGCTCCATTTGGGTTTAAGGGTGATACATCTTCACTCCCTCACAAAATTGAAGCATTTCCCAAGCTTAGCTCAGGAGAGAAAAATATCCCTTCAAGGAAATGGAAATGTAAGACTTCATAGACCTGTGCTGTCAGTGGGAGCTATAAAGTAGCCCTGTTTTTGCACTTGTGCGGTGTTTCTGTTTGTCTACCTCTTTTCATGCAACAAAGCCCCTCAAGGAACCCTGCAATACTAACCAATTAGCAACAGGCTGGATTTGTGCTTTTCACAGCATTCAAACCTTGATCTGAAGCACATGCAAGTGAAAAGGACTCGGGGCACTTTATCTTTCGAGGAGCTGCTACAGCCGTCGATTACGGGTTATTCTTTAACTTCAAGTAACAACTTACAACTTCTGTGTAAATGATACAAGAGCTCCTTTGTTAAACATTGCCGCACCGCTGAGAGTATTTTAACCAACATCCACTGTTGGCCACAATCCGACAAATTACCCCCCCCCCCCCCCCCCCCCCCCCCCCCCAAAAAAAAAAAAACTCTGCTATAGCTCTGCTCTAGTCAGACATGCTTTTTATTGCCTGTCAATTTGAGCTGCTTAATGTGGTGAAATTTACTTCAAAACCAACAGCTGTAGCAGCATTTAGGATACAAATATTTTCCATACAGATCCTCCACCTGTTTGTGGTTATTAATCGATGATTGCATTGTGTCTCTATGTAAGCCTCTCTTACGTGCCCTCATGCACGGGTCAGGGGAGGCTACTACCCCTACAGCCGCTCTCACTCCTCCTCTGATCTCCCTTCGGCCCTCACTATGGCCCGGCTCTGATTAACAAATTAACGAGCTCGGGAACTGATCCGGGCTTCAGGTAGCTGCTCAGGAGTACGCGACCCCACTGCTAAGGATTAAGGCTCCTTTTGTACACAGATTACACAGCACTTAGTCCCCCTGGCGGAAAGAGAGGGTGGGGAGAGTGTGTGTGCGTGGAGGGGGGGGTGGGGGGGGTGGGGATGCGTCAGGTGTGCCCCCACAGATTAGCGCAAAGCTCCTGGTAATGAAAGAAAGGATGACCGCCACTCCCCGCGTTGCCTTTGAAGTCCGATCAGACAGGGGAATAAAAGGCATTCCCCGAGAGGAGGCCCCGGAGGGTCAAGATCCGCACACAGCCGCCCAGAGGTCTGCACTGATAAGGTGGATCGGGATTAGACCCATCCGGCCTCAAATTCTCTCCCACTTTTACTTTCTCTGTCTCTGTAATTCCTTTCCTCTCTATTTCTCTATGTCTCTTGCACCCTGTCACTCAACCTTATGCAGTCATTCTGTCCTTGCACCTAGTAATTGAATTAGATTCCCAAAGTTGGAGTGAGAGCTTCACCAACAGCCGGAGGTGATAGGAGATGTCTGGTTTTAAACTAGTTCTAGCTCTCCTGTCTCTAGATGGAGTCCGCCGGTCACAGAAGGTCAGTCTGGACTACTGGAGGAAAGTGGAGGACATGAAAAAGAGAGAGCTACGATGGGGTCGGGAGGGGATTGAGGGTATTAAACAGACTTCAGGCTGATCTGGCTTTTTTGTCAGTGAGACGCGGCAAAGCTGGCAAGAAGAGAAGGTCAGGAAAATTCTCCCACTGCATGCTCATACACATTAAATAAGGATTTAAACAAAACCGTGTTGAGACTCAATGAAACCCAGGGATATAATCAAGTTTTACTCGCACTCGAGGCAAGGACGTGAGGCGAGGGGGGGGAAAGTCTGCCGTCAGGAAACTCGAAAGATAATTGAAAAGAAGAAGCCGCGAGCATGAAGACAGAGGAGGGGGCGGGGTGTGGGGTGAAGAGGTAAACAAAAGCGGAGAGGTGAAATGTGCGTCAGAGCCATGGCTGGAGGCTTGTCTAAGTTCGCAGTGAGGGATGTCACTGATGGACACATCTGACATTGCACTAACAAGCAGCCCGTGTGGATTTCACAGCACACACGTCCATACACTGAGCCACGTGCATGTGAAAAATACGCCCACAGGCACATATCACACACAATCTTGTACTTCTTCATTCATCCCCCTTTAAACTGGATCCAGCTTTTCTGTCTCTGGATGGAGACCACCGGTTACAGAAGGTCAGTCTGGACTGCCAGAGAAAAGTGGAGGACACGAAAAAGGGAGAGCTACGATGGTGTGGGGAGGGGAATAAAACAGACTTGATTCTCACCACTATGTATTTTCATCTTAACCTGACCTAAACGTAATCCTGATTCTAATTTTGACCCATAACCCAAACTTGAACCTTAAAAAAACTCCTTGTTAAAGTGAGGGCAGGGGAAATGTCCTCATTTTGTGGATTTTCCTAATCTTGTGAGGACCCATTACCTTGCATGGACTACATTCATCCCCAAACCTTAACCTTTCCTCCCCTTAACCCTCAGCACTCAACACTTTTATCTTTTATCTAACCTAACCTAAACCTAATTCTAACTCTGACCCTTAACCCAAGCCTGAACCTTAAAATACCTCACTGCTGAAGTGAGACAGGGGAAATTGATTTGCCTCGTCTTTTTTTTTTTTTCTTGTGAGGACATTTGATACTGGGGCAGCTCCCACCTGATGCAAAGAATGGTTCAGTTGCTACATCGAGGGTTTTTTAAAAAGGGTGAAGGCACTTCCAACCAATCTGTGCCCTGGGTAAAAGGAATGTAATCTAGTGTGTGAGTCACTCTGGGGGGGCTTACACAATGTACTGCAGAGGATTTGCATCCAGTGAGCAGGGCTCCCTCCAGCTGTGTTGCACTCAAATAAGGTTATTAAAGGAAAACTACAGCGCTCCCTGTGCTGGCTCGCCTGTTAAACTCGGGATTTCTCAGTTACAACGACATGGCTCATATTCAAATGATCCTCCCCTACATAAATGTCAGTGACCCAGCATTTATTTCCAAAATGCTTCAACTGGAGACGCTTCACTGACTCTTGAAGCTGGCTTTGGCAGCTTTGGAGGGTAAGTGGCGTTTGAGTCCGCTCAGTCAGCACTATGCTGCTGGCCAGTTAGGCCCTGCCATCATTTCACATCAATGCCTCTCAGATCTACAGATGCCAAGGCACTGCCGTCATTTGCCTTGATGAGTCGGGGCTAAGTTCCCTAACTCTTCATCAGCCGGAGCCATAATCCCTGTTTCTCTGACCCTTTGTGAAAGTCATGAGCTGATCAGCAAATGCCCTTCGGTATCTTCACTTGACTCCACACTGATTTAAGGGATTTGGAGGGAAAGCAAGCTGGGGAAGAAATTGAAGAAAAAGGGAATGGGTATAAAGAGAGAGTCAGAGGGGAGGAAGGAGGGGACGATGAGACTCTAAGAGAGAAATACAAAGAGGTTTTTTAAGTTGACAAAGAGCATATGCTTACTTAACGGCAATGGCCCAGAGGAGATGGAGGAAAAAAGGGACCGAGAGAAAAACAAAATGGTGTGTGCTGTAGATAAAGTAAAATCAGGGTGGCAGATGCTAATAATGGAGATCGAAGGGTTGGGGGAGCCACAGAGGGGTAAGAGGAGGCTCATTATCACCTCTATCTGCATCATTTGGCACATCACCCCCTTCCACCAACCCATCTTCTCCGCTCTCTTCTGATAACGGTGCATTGCTCCCCCAGCATGGCCTCTTTGCCTCCCTGCTGGACTGCAACAGAGAGCAGCATGGAGCCACTACCCGCCCCTTATCACTGATACTGCTGCCCACGCCAATTAGAAAGGGACAGATTAAACTATTTCTAACCAATTAGAAATCCAATATAACAATGAGTGAGTTGAAAGTCTTTCAATTTAATTTTACAGCCCTCGAGAATTGATTGCCATGTCTAGGGATATCATTGTGGAGGATTTTCAAAATCACCTCCGATTTTTTTTTTTTTAATCTTTCCTCTTATCTGAAATGAATGGGTCTGTCCATTTCTACAGAGGCTCATTGCCCCTCCAGAAAGCCAAAACAACTGAAATAAATAAGTCTTTCATGTGCAACTTAATTTTAAAGCTGAAGCCTTGAGAGTCAAACAAAGCAGCTGATATAAACGGCGGGATGGGATGTCTGTTAACACATCAATTGTGACCTTGCTCAGCACGTGTTTCGAACACAAAAACCCCAAAAGACCCCAAGACAGGTGTGGATTTATCGGTCCTGCAATGGCCAGGCTTGCTACTGCGTGTACTGACAGAAAAACCCGCACACTGAATTATGCTTAAATCATTTTTACTTAGTGGAACGTTTCAGATCGAAACACTGTCATGTACACAATTTATTTCTCGTCCTGGCACCTGGTCCTGATGGATGTGCATTTTTTTTTTTTTTTAAGTGTCAGGCTTGCCACTTTACCATCTGCGTGCCCGCATAATTTTATTATGGCTGCTACAGCCCTTTGTAATCTCATGCCCATCCTGGCTGGCACGCCTCTTCACCGCCAGCCCGGCCAACAACCAAACCACATAAACAACATTTGTTTAGAAGGCGCTGTGCGACTTCTGTGTGTTCGAAAGCAATGTTTCTGTTGACCTTGCAGAAATATACTAATCTCAGAACATTTCATTGAGCAAATGCGATCAGAGCTTTTTATAAATACTGAGGGGTACCTCAAGTACAGCTCGGTTGTAAAACCTAAATGAGATTGAGGGCAGTTAGCAGCCAAGTGAGGTTAAATGCGATCTCTATCTGAGGTCGTGACTGTGTGGTTGTGTGTGAGAGAATATAAGCAAGCTAGCAGAAATATCAACGTTAAAGGATGTGTGGTCTGGCCAAAGTGGATGACGGTTTGGAAGGGAAACGAGGTTGAATGTGAGACTTCACAACATGCTCTGCTCCCCAATCCCCAACTGCTGGATTGGCTGCTCTATAAAGAACCAAGTTCAAATGTGCTTTTCAACCAGGGGACCTAAATACACCCTCGATGCGGTCTCTGGGTGACGCAGCTGTTTCTTTTCAAGAACGCATGGTGAGAAGCAAATCTAATGTGCAGAGCACTGATGACGTCAGCCTTAACAAAGCGATACAAACATAGAATCTGGATATTACCGAAAAGTCCCTACTTTAAAAAATGTGGTGAGATCTTAGGTTCACTTACAGGTCAATTTGCGGTTTTAGGGTGAAAAAAATGTCAGATCTTAAAAGGGCCTCTTTGCAGCAGTGCATTGCTATTATTCCTCTACTTGGCACCTGGGAAGCTGCATTGAAAAATGTTGTACTGCAGAAAAGCAGTTTCTGTTCTTGCAGTAGTAGATGGACAAGTGTAAATGGCTTTTCCTTCATCAATTTACTGCACCCATTAGTCTACTTCAGCCTTAATTCTGAGCAGTCACCGCGTGATTGTAGACACTTAACAACCCATATGTTTGGAGGCTTCCCTGAACTGTGATTAAAGTGCCTGGTAACCCTATGGGTTTGGAAGTGGAATTTTATTTTATTAGTTTGGAAGATTTTGGTTGTCTTTCTGGCTTTATAATAATAAGAACCATAACGCCTTGCACTACACACCTCAGTCAACTCCACTCATCTCTGCCCAGTGAAAGGCCAACCAGTGAACAGGGATGTGTTCTGCCGGAAAGCACAACATGCAAAACACCGTTTCGACTACATGGATTACATGCTTTTTAGATGGACCTTGGTGACCTACATCCTTGGGTCATGATGGTTTCATGGGTGATATGTTGTTTTAGGGTTAACTGCCACTTTAAAAACAAACTCAGCTAAAAGAAATTACTGCCATTAGTTCGATTAGAAAATGGCTTGTGTTTGGCTTTTCTCAAAATCAACAGAAATTAAGTCAGGAGAGGCAACCGTGAGTCCATGTAGAATGTGCAGGTCTTTATAATTAGGGTCTTTGTTTGCACAGGAAGAGGAATGTTTTTATTTTTACTCGTTGTTTTGTATTGTGCACTCCTCGTTTTCTTGAAATCGTGGGGGATTAGCAAAATTAAGCTCATTCTATTATCACCTTTCTGTTTGTTGTTCTGGATGCAGGCTATATGCCCACAATGAAAATGCTCTTATCTTCAACGGCCCCCACTCACCAACTCCTCCTCCACTCCCTGTTGCTCCGAGGATGTGGCTGAGGTCAGGGAAGAGGCAGGTGGGTTATGTAAGCAGGAGTTATGGGTTTATGGGGAAGTGTGTGTGTGTGTGTGTGTGTTGGTGGAGGTGCTGCGGTCGGTGTGCTGCGATTCGGAGTGGTCTTTCCACTGGTACAACATCCCTTGAACTTTAACCTTCTGGCCCTTGGTTCTCTCTCTCTACTTATTTTGCTGGCATCCTGACGGACATACAGTGGGTTCAACTGGAGAATAAGCTTCAACTCCAAGATGACCACCAACTAAAAGCAGCCGAAAATAAGAAGTGCAAAGGTCATGTCCTGCATGTCCAGACAACATTCCCATGACCACAGAACAGATCATGCAATAGCAAAGTGCTTGGAGAGGGATTTCCCCTTCCTCAACACTGCCTCAGTCCAAACTCCCTCACCCTCTTGGCGGTCATTGGGAAGATGAAGATGGATTTGTTTAATTTCTTATATCCCTTTTAAACTGACCTATCCCTAATCCCACTTCAATCTCAGACTTGATCTTAATGTAAATGGGATAAACCATCATTTTAGTCCCACTTCCTCAGTGCAAGGCAATTATAAGCTTCGATCATCATAGAGTCACCAGGTTTCCTAATTTGTGATCCCATGTAAAGCACGTTGATATAGGACATGCTGTCCATTTTAGGTGGGGTTTAAGCCATGCAAAATGAAAAAATACCAATAAGTCCCCATCTTTTGGACTGAACTCGTGACTGACTAGTGTTCTTAGTGCAGTTGTAGTAGAGACCACTGGGGCACTTCTTGTCGGATTGGAAGATTGTAGTCCTAAGTAAAAAAAAAAAAAAAATCCATGTATAACCTGCTTGCTTGGTGTAAACATGGTATTAGTCTTGTTCCTCGGCACATGGTCCCTTAGTAAGGATTATAGTCTGTGTCACTCACCTGTTTACCTCTGTGCTATTACCCTCATAATAATCACAGACTCACAACTGAAAGTTACTCTTTAGCCCTAACTAAAGGATTATGCAAAGGAGTAAGTCAATACAGGTTAAGTCTCTATTATCGCACAGCCACTGCTCCTCCGGCACTAAATTGCTGCTGGTAAATGGCTCCTTTTGTGGCGGCTGCACAATAGTTGAGGACGAGAGATAGCATCGGCTTGTGGCTGTAATCAGTGGCCGGGTTTGACTGACGCGCAGGATTATTAGCATGACAGAGGGTGGGGAAAGGCAGCTCCCAGCTTACAATTCACACACTATCTTTGAACGCCGCTCAAGTCAAGAGCCTGTCACAACAACAGGTACCCTGGGGATATCATGCACACACACGCGTACGCCATATAAACACACACACACACACACACACACATACACGCGTGCGCACGCAGGGAGGGAGGAAGGAGGGTAGGACGGAAGAATAGGGAATCCAAAATTGTGAGGCTTTACTTACATGGCAGATCACAAAGGCTTATAAACAGGGGAAGTCTCTCTTACCTGCAGGAGAAAAGAGACAGAGAGAGACAGAGAGGAGAAGAATGTTAAGTCGCTGCAGATTTCTTTAACACAGAGCATGCCTGTCACTTGGCAGCCAGTTGGTTTGGGTTAATTCTTTTGTCTCGGAGAGCGAGGATGAGCTGTTGTCCATATTTGGCTGTGTGGGTGCTCCCCTAGACGGTCTCTGTTTAATAGCATAGTGCCTAGTCTCAGCTGGTCAGGCTGATGGGCAGAATACCTCTCTCTGCAGAGTCAACTCTTACCTCCCAACAACCCCGTCACCCCTACCACACACAAAAATACACACACACACACACACACACCACGGGACAGTGCACGCTTTTTCACATGACTAGAATGTGAGTCATGAAAAAATAACACTGCCACTAACAACTCCTATTGCAACAACTACTGCAACTGTGGCTGTTACTACTACCTACTGCTGCTAACACCCTTACTACAACTACTACTACCACCAGTATTAATTAATGTTGCAACTAATATTTCTTTTAATAAATTACTAACTAGAAACAGTGTAGCCAAACACAATACTAAATAAAAAACAAAAAAAAGCAAGAAAAATGCCAAATTTATGCAAAGTTTCTTGGACTAAGAACAGAGTTCCACTAATACAGGAAAACACAAGGGATGATTGAGAGCGAGAGAAAGAGAAACAGAGGTAGAGGAAGAGAGGGAGGAGTGGGCTTCCTCTTAATTCCCTGTCTAATTACTCGTCCCCGACTCACCCCAGGTCAAAGACCCTGCAGGTCCCGCTCTAATCCGTCTCCTCGGCCCACTTCAAAGGCCCCTGATTACAGGGAGGAGAAGAATGAAGTGAGAGAGAGAAGACGGGACGGAAAGATGGAAGGATGAAAGGAAGGAAGGATGGTAGGAAGGAAGGACGGGAAGGCTGAGGGAGCCAGAGTGGAAACATATCTTGTCTGCCCCTCCGAGCCGTCTGGCTTGTGAGGTCCATTCAGCTCCCAGCTGCTGCCTCTCTGGCTTAGCTCTGTCCTGGATGGTTCAAGCCACGTGGGACTTGGTTCAAATCCCCTGCATTTGAGGATTCTCAGCAACACACACACACACACACACACAAACAGGAGTCCATACATGCGCACGTAAACACAAAGCCTCTTTTTCCCATGTCAGATAAATGGCTGAGTGATTTTCGATACGGCAATAAAAGCAGACAAAAGTAGCAGAATGGCAGTAGTTTCAATGCACATCTGTGTGCGCGTGTGTTGGTATATTCATGTGTGCGTTTTTGAACTTCTTCCAATCTTCCAATGAGGCTCTCTGAACTACCCCATCTATTACATGAGTTGAGCAGCCAAACCGTTCACTGCAGTACAGATAAGGGAATGCTGCATAGTACATCAGGGAGAGCAAGCCAACACTGTCCAGAATAACAGATTATCACTATTATCACAAAGCTATAAGAGCAGGTCCTGCAGAATATGTAAATCTACATAGACCGAGGTCAGATCACAGTCAATTCACTCAGTTCAAAACAAAAAAACATGGCTGAAAAAAGCATGTTATTAAGGTGTTCATCTGAAGAGCTCGTTGGCAAAAACAGATATCTCCATTTGAATTTATTAAACCATTTTAAACATTTTTGAATCTTATTAAAATGTACTTTATATTTATTTTTATTTTTTATATGTTTATTTAGCCTGGCATAATGTTTATTATCCTAAATCATGCTTTGTGTGTGTATGTGTGTGTGTACTCCAAGCAGTATCAGTGAAAAAGGTGTATTCATTTTAAAAATGGCTTTTATCTGTTTTTGCAAATGAACTCTTCATCTGGAAATCTTTGATTTCACTCATTTCGGTGCCATCTGTGGTGCTAAGCGCTCATCGCTGCTGTGTTTTTGCACTTCACATCCCAGTGCGTCCAAGAGAAGATTCCAGCTGCAGCCTGTGGACCAGGGCGTGTGGCGAGATCAGGCAGAATGTGAGCCTCCAGGTAAACCCTAAAGGTTAAGGTTAAGGTTAGGGTTTAACTCAAACCCTAACCTTAACCTAACCTACGAGCCAAAGGGGGTGTGAGATGCTATATGCTGCAGCTTATTGGTGTCCAATTTCCTTTGATTTTCTATAGGTGGCGCTCTTTTCTTGTTGTGCTTGTGCTATAACCATAAATGTAAAGCGTCCAGTGTACCAGTGAAGTTACCTTGCATCAGGTGTTTAGCATAGAAAAAATGAATGAATGAATGAATGAATAAATAAACGTTGATAAAGTAGGTATTAACTGACTGTTGTGTCATATCAATCAGCGATCGAAAGTAGTCAAATAGAGATTTCTTCGTATGAAAATGTTGCAGATAATTGGTTGAATCTGACACAAGACAATCCTTTAATGCCACAATACAATCCTCTTACTGAACCGATTCAACAGAAAGCGAAGCCGACCCCGCCAGAGCACTACATCTCCTAGCAGCTTAGCCCTGCTCTAAGTACTCCAATATATACAGTTTTTCACCCAGTTCCTGGGAGTCGGGAGGCCGGAGAACACAGCCAATGTTTCACAGTATAATTTCAAAGCTGCAGTTTGGAGAAAAGGGAGAGAGGAAACAGAGGGGGGAAGTGAAGGAGAGCAGAGGAGGGAGTGAGAGGAGTAGGAGGACAGACTTAAAAGGCCCGAGGCTGGCGCTCTCTCCCTGCCGAGGATGATCAGTGGCTGGAATGAGGCTGGCCGCTGGCTAGACTTGTCTGTCCACAGGTTTAAATTTAGGCTGGATCAGACACGACGCCCCGGTCCTCGCCCTCACAGCCAGCCAGCAAGTAACTCGTGGAAACCATCACAGAATACATTATCATTTCTCCTCACCTCTCAGCGAGGGAGACGTGGCCACCCAAAAGCACACTCTATAAGACTCCAAGCATGCAAAAGTCTCGGGATTTAAGGGCCCAATTTATAACTGCTGAACTGCGATGAAATTCACTAGAGGCATTTTTCCTACTCTGAAATGTACTGCCGAAACTTTTGATTCAAGGACTGACTAAATTTAAATTTTACATTTAGTTTGAGGCTGTAAAAAAACTTCTTTTTGCATTTGTGATATTTTCTTAACATTGGCAAAGAAAAGACTTTTACAGGCTAAAAAAAAAAAAAGTTCCAAAAGCTTATTTTCAATCAAAAGTCAAAATCTCAAAGCATATCTGACTATGACCTGAAAATTAAACAGACCAAATCAAGGTTGCAAGGTATCTTACAGACATCAATGATGGTTTCCAAGGCATCTTTTTTTTTTTTTTCTGTATAATCATCCTGATGGTAATGAAAACCTAGAAAAAAAAGATCAGAGAAGCGAGAACAGACTATGCGGAGAGCAGCACACACCCCTCCATCTGATTTAATGGTGTGCAAACAACAGTTCCAGCAGAGGTAATGATAATAGTGAGATGCTCTTATCAGCGCGTCTGATGTGGAAAGTCTGACCAGCATTCAAATCAGCAAATAACGCATAATTGCAGACGGGCCCATTCAGGTCTTTGAGGCACACATCTTTTTCCATCAAAGAATATGGGCTGAAGTATCTGTTTACAAGTTATTACTCACTTCCCTTTCTTGCTGGCTTGTTGTCCGCATTGTGCTATCTCTTCTGTAATTGCGCCTTATTATGCCGGCGCGATAAGGAACAGCGAAATAGGGACACCGCCTCTCATGTCAACATTTGGATGTGATTTTGGCTCTCACTATCAAGCTGTTCTCCCCTCAGCGTCTAATGTAGCATGCACGTGCATGTGTGCATGTGTGTGTGTGTGTGTGTGTGTGTCTCAGGGATGTAAACCTCCAGCAGGAGATGGGCCCTGGCCTTCTCTGCGCGCTGAGGCAACAACAACTGAAGAGAACAGACAGTGTGGAGTCTCTGCAGCTGTTTCTCCGCGGCCACAGAGGGGAGCTTTTAATTGAATGTGAATGGAAGTTGCAAAGGCTTTTAATTTGGCCTTGGCTAGAGACACACACCGGGGGGTGGGGGTTTTAGGGGAAAATCATCCTCAACACACCACCACCAGCCCATCAGCCCCCCCCCGTCCCGTCCCTCCGACCTCTCTTTCAGCCCGCACATCACACACCTCTAATTACTAGCCATGGGAAAGCGGGTGAAAACAACAACATTTTACATCAAGCAAGAACAACAAGACATTGTGATGTGCAAAGATCAAGCTCTAACATCCGCTGAGCTGAAATCAAATTAGGGAGTAGAGACTGAAATAAAGACACACAGAGAGAGAACAAAAAAAAAGGCTCAGCTGTATCCTTGTGTAATGAGTAATGGGACAGCCATGTGATGGCTCCAGCAGGGCGAAAAGTGCGTGTGTGTGTGTGTGTGTGTGTATGTGAGAGGGGAGGTGTGTGTGTATGTGTGGAGGGAGGGGGGGGCTGTGGTCAGTGTATGTCGGGTATTTTACAAGGCCTGTCTATTTATTTAAACAGCTGTAATTGTGTGATAATTCCTCAGGCTGGGTGAGGGAGTGCTCACGTGGAGGGACACAAGGCTCCGCCGTCCTGTCGCCCCTCTCCGGAGTGCACTCGCACCTCGGTGGAAAACATTGCATGAGGACGACTAAATGGAAATCCAAGGGTAGGGTCATTTTTCGATTCGGTAACTCACAATGCCGTGCGTGATGGTCATATGGCTTTCATTTGTGCTCTGCTGTAGGTAAGAGGGAAAGACAGAGAGGGAGGCGGCGATTTAATAGCCTGAGATAAACCAAACTTTCGATGATGACCTAGACTTTGGATTGAACGTCCTTGCGGGGAAGGGCGCTTCCTCAAAGTGCTCGACAGACTCGCATGCAGCACAAATAAGTGAAAATGCTGAGCAACAGCCAGCTCTGTTTG
The DNA here is from genome assembly GCF_902150065.1 of Myripristis murdjan. NCBI lineage: Eukaryota > Metazoa > Chordata > Actinopteri > Holocentriformes > Holocentridae > Myripristis > Myripristis murdjan. The sequence continues at coordinate 29,511,032 of NC_043984.1, forward strand.
CTTTCTTCCTGAAATATGGGACTGTTTAAAAAGTCACTGATGAGCCCAGGCTGTTGTTGTAACACTCTTCCCCCCCTACATGTTTGCGCACACACACACACACACACACACACACACACAACCACACTAACACAAGCAGACGGGGGGAATGCAGGGCTTGTGTACCCATCCATGAAAAGCACACACACTCGGTGCTCCTCCACACCGCCTGGCCCTGAGACAGAGCACCTTTTCTACAGACAGCACTAACTCATGGTTGCAGTTAAACTGCCCCAGGCCATGGCAGTGGTGTGAGGGCCAAAGGCATGTAAACACCAGACGACAATGAGCAGACTGACCAGAGTGCACGCTTCTGTCATTCAAAGCCTCTTTACAACCCTGTTCCCACAAGCCGCAGAGCTGCGCTGGAAAACAATACGCTTACTTTGCATCACTCACATTCTGTCAAGCTAGGCTCACTTGAGCCAAGCCAAGGGGATAGTAAAGCTCCAAACCAGAAAAAAAAAAAAAAAAAAAAATCCTGTACATGAACTCTAAGGAATGCTGCCTGCTCGACAAAGAAGATGCTTGAGCAGCTTTCGGTTTTTCCCTGTTAGAAAAAGTGAGTAAACTCACAGTAGAACTTATCTCTGTAGCGTGATGCATTGGCCTCTTGCTGAGAGAAAACGATCATCTTTAAAAGCCTCACGCAGAGGCATTTTGTTTGGAGCGTTTTCAAATTACATCTGGAGATGTTTAAATGTCATTAAAATATGTGCTGGCTGAACTGGTGGGGCTCAAATTACAGCCCCCAAAATGGCTGGAGAAACATGTAAGTCTTGCTCTTCCCTCTCCTCATCACAGGGTTTTAAACAGACAAACCTCTCCCACATACACCGCACACACTTTTATCAGTCAACATTTACTCTGCAATTGTGTGAAAACTGGTTTGGGGCGAGGAGATAAAGGCCTTGTTTCCTTGTAAATTTATGAAGAGGAGAGCAGAGGCAGAGAGGGAGAGGGGGGGAGGGGAGGGGAGGGGAGGGGGGGGAGCGGAGGAGGAGGTGGCGGTGGCGGTGGTGGGTGGAAATGGTCGAGAACCTCAGTTCTGTGTGAGTGTCTGTGTGCGGCCCTTGCCAAGAAAAACAAGGCCTGAGCGACGCTGGGATCTGATTTCAGCATAGAGGCATGACAGGAAACGGGTTTCTCTGGGGGAGGGGTGGGGGTTTACACTCCATATCCTCACAGAGAGAAAGAGAAAGAGAGGGAGAGAGAGAGAGAGCCGAACAGAGAGTGAACACATCCCACAACTCTCCTCTTCAGCCCTCACTCACCACAAGTCCAGATATGATGGCTGGCACACTCATCATTTGAGTAGGTGGCGTAATTTTGCCCATGCCGTACGTCATCGCCGTTGTTCTTGCCAGTAACAGTTTCACAGTGATCAGAGGTTTGGGCATGAGTCCCCGCTGCAGATCCTTGTGCCACGGAGAGGTCAGCTCAGTTCAGAGCCTTGTATCTGCATCTGGATCACAACTCCACCGCTGTAGAGCCGGAGGGATACTACTCACCACATGTGCTGGGAATTAGTGCTGGCTACGCAGCGTTCAGAGGCTTAAAAACCCTTTGTTACTTACCCTCCATGTAACACGCTACCCAGCGCGTGCAGAACAGTCCTGATCTTATTTGTCGTTGGCTTAGTTTTTTTTTTTTTTTTTTTTTTTTTACCGCTGTTAGGCCGCCTCGCAATGACAGCGACTTCCAGCGCGCTCTGAGGTAGCGAGCTGCCGGCGCTTCACTGCGGGGGCCGATTTCAACTACAAGCGGTGCAACAGGAAAAAAAAAGGGAGTGGGGTATGAAAACGTTGGGAAAAGAAAAGCCACTGTACCTGAAAGGGTGCACGCTGTGGTGAAGCGTGTACAGCGGAGGATGAGACGAGTCTGTCACAGTCTCATGTCAAAGTAAAGTCAAGTCAAACCCAATGCAGAGGAAATCAAACTAGATGTCAACATATTTCAGTTACCTTGGCCTTCATTCGGGGAATGTTTTTAAAAAAGAAAAAAAAGGTGTGTTGTGTGAGGATCTTGATATTTAAAGGAATACGCCAAGTATTCTAAGTGCTGAGAATATGAGACGTCAAAATCATCCATGTGTTCCCATGATGACTTGCTCTGGTGCTCCATGCTGACACAGTAACACACACTGGCCCAGATTTACTAAAAGCATTAGTGGTACTAAAAACACTTTCAGTATTCAAGTCAGTATTAGGACTTGCACTTGATAAGACAATCTTCTCGACCAATCATGGGTTACGTCATTGGTTTGGCACATTGGCACATTTTTTTGCTCATAAAAAGGTTTAATAAATTGTGGTGACTGTGCTAGTGAGTGATAGACGGCAACTATATTAGCCAAAGCAATCTGATCATTTAGTGATATGGCCTAAATCCCTATGTTAAAAATTCAGATCAAAATCAAAAATTAAAACCAGAATTTTTTTTTTTTTTTTTTTTTTTTTTTTTGGGGGCTGCACACCTTGTCCCACACTCGTCTCCTAAACAGGGAACGTGAAACAAAAGTAGTTTCAGGTTGTTCAAGTTTTTTTTTTTTTTTTGGATCACATTTCATTTTAACCTCACCACTCTCCTTGACAAAACTGCCAGAGTTAGTGCCACATGCATTTTTTAAATTACTCTTTAAATTACTCCGCTTTAGAGCTGCAAGTAGTGTCATTACAATATTATTGCTTGGTGCCATTTCTATCATTGCCCTGATTATTATTTTTGTTTCTTTTAGCCACTTTCATTGTTTTGCTCTCTCTGTCTTATTGTCTCTTATTATATTTCCATTGTATTTTCTGAATGTAAAGTGCATTGAGAGCTTCCTGGTGAAATAAATAAATAAATAAATAAATAAATAAAACATACACTGACTTAACGTGACCTGACTTGCTCCAAGATAATGCCGGTGCACTGCAGTGGAGCCACTGATCCACCAAGGATCCATGGATGATTTTGAATTTCTTCATGTTCTTGACCAACAAGCCATTTTCCCCAAAACTTGGGGGTATTTAAGACCAGAAACCTCTGATCAAAGACACGGCGCTGCACTGAAGACGATCTGCTGGCCGAGTGTGCTGGACGACCATGACGGCACAGAGGACAAAACAGACAGGGGCCCGACCCGGCCAGAAAACACAAACACAGCCATGTTGCTTTTAGCTAAAGCCTTACATCCAGGTCTATGTGCTGTATGGCCCCATCACCCCACCCCAGACCCCCGTCCAGCAGCCCCCTCCCCTGCTCCACGCTGGACAAGCCCAAGGTGGAAGTAATGATGCCAGATGTGACCAATCAGGCTGATAAAGAGCGGGGTCTGCTGTGGTCCAACACACAGCTGTGGGTGCAGCTGTGCTCTCCTGTCAAGCAAGCTCGCTCACTCAGACACAGAGAGGGAGAGAGAGAGAGAGAGAGAGGGAGAGAGAGAGAGAGAGAAAAGCAACAGTGGTTCAGTCCTAAAACAATCAACTTAAATCAAAGCAACGACAGTCTCCAACAGATCCGTCTCCAAGACTCCTGCTAACTTTAAACTCAATGAAGAGTTTGTCGTCATATTTTTTCTCGATTCCCCTATTCTGTTACCACCCCCCTTCTCTCTCTCTTTCTCTCTCTCTCTCTTTCTCTCTTCCACCCACTCTTTCTCTCCCTCTCTTTTGCTGAAGCAGGTCTGCTCAACACATTAGCAAGCTATCCTATTCTGACAGCAGCTTTAGTCCAAATCCAGCCATCACGAAGACTTATGCCATCATAGCAAGCTGAGGATACGGGAGATATAATATAAATCAAACCTACAGAGACCTGGGGGAGGCAGAATGGGAAAAACTGCTCTTGTAAAAACAGTGACAATAATGGAAAACTGGAGAGGCTGCAATTCAAATCCATCTCAGATGTCACACTGACTATGTTCGCACACACTCCAATCATTTGAATGTAATTGGATTAAACACTGAGGTGACAGTTATCGGAAGAAAATCTAAATGTGTTGATAAAATAATTCAAAGCGTGATGTGTATTACAAATATGTTTTAACCTGTCACTTTTTTTTTTTTTTGCATAGTCAGTCTTATTATGAACAAAAAAAAAAAAAAAGGATTTGTGTATAGGAGGAGACAATTGTTTTATTTCCAACACAGTGCGACATGTTTCTAGAAACAAGGGACAGCGTCTTGAGACGAGAAAAAGTCACTTGATTGAAGAACGCTCCAGAATTTGTATTGCATTGAATTGCATAACACTGTGAGCTTTTTTTTCTCTCACTTATTTCAACAAATAACTCGTTATTGGGGATTTTAGCATGTTCAAATGTTCCCCTCAGCTTAAAAAAATGGAAAAGTATCACAGGCTCGGTTCATTTTCCAGTGTTTATTTTCTTCTTCCCTTTGTCCACCAGCTTCTCCCACTGCACATCCAGATTTTCCTCCTCTTGCCTCCAGGCTCCAGACATCTTCTCAAGCAATGGCTGGATTTTACAAATGAAGATGTAACTGGAGCAGACTGACAGAACAGCATGACGCCAGACATTTTAAATTAAAATTTTAAAAAAATATGTATAATTTATTATGTCTCCTGAAGCAGGGTCGAATTCCATACAGCAAAAAAAAAAAAAAAAAAAAAAAACTTCAGCTAAATGTTATGTCCTGAATGTGGCCTTGTAAATTCAATAGATGGATGATTCTGACACATACCTCCAATCAGAAAAGCCTCGAGCAAAACTCAAAAAAAGCTTAGACTTGCAGTTACGTTTGCCATAAAACATTTTTTTTCAGTGACCTGGCTTTCGTTGTTGGGTTACTAAGTTTCAGAAAATTAGAGAAAGGTCACTGGATCCTCAACATAATTTTAGTGATTGTCAAGTCAGCGCCTGAGTCTGCTGAATTCAATCTTCGACCATAATCAGTGTAACCATAGCCTGATAAATGGACCCACACTTCTGTTATGTCTGTTTTTGGAGAGGGGGGATAAATAATTTGCTTTATTATTTATTCAAACAGACGTAAGTTGTTTTCTTTCTTTCTTTTTTTTGTCAAACATAGCAAGCCATGACATGACAACAGCCAAAATCCTTGTCACAAAAGTCAAGTCGAAATGGAAGAAACAAAGACTGACAAGTGTTTTTTTTTTTTTGTTGTTTTTTTGTTTTTTTTTTTAAATCCATGAACACAGGCTTTTGGAGAAGTTGTGTAAGCTTATATCATATATGCATTTTCAAATCAGCTGTCACCTTGATTGAATTAATTCCTGTTCCCACTCAACAGGAATGAGGACAGATGACTTTTCCTGAGCAGAGGAGATCTGGCAGAAATTTTTTTTTTTTTTTTTGTTAGGGAAGCTGCTCTATGGTTGTATAAATATCCATATACAGCGAATAGGTATCCACAGTTTGTGCAGGGTTTTTGGCATATGTGCCTCAAACATCATTCATATTGCCCATGATTGACTCGGTGCCGTCACAATCCAGGCTTATGGCGAACTAAATGCTACATAGAGAAACTGGATTCCTGACCGAGGCATTTCTAACATTTCTCCCAAAGGAGCTGACGCAGGTTTAGCCCAATTACACAACAGGCACTCTGTTGTATGGTCACCGAGCTGCTGGGTACTACTGGGCCTCACTGGATGAATGTGGACCTTTAAGAGTTTAAACCACACACACACACACACACACACACACACACTCACACAAGTATATACTAATGCACACACGGGTAGGCATGAACGCAGGCAGGCGGGCGGTAGGCATGAACACACACAAATACAGACAAACCCAGTTAGAGGACAGTATATACATACAAAGAGACAGGCTTACATAATTAAAACCCCATGTCACATGCAGGATGTTTGGACATGAGCGGCATGCCACTCATGACTGTGCTGTAAACAAACAACACAAGGAGAACCCAAACCGCGCTGGGACAGAGCAACCACACACACACACACTGTCTTTCAGTGCACAAGAATACAGAAAGGAAAGCACTTCAAACATTTAGACACAGCCCTCTCTCACTTTCTGCCTTGCTGCACTCTGCTAAAAGCAGCCCTCCAAGGTGTAAGGATACAAATGACCTAATCCAGAATAAACATATAGCTGGGCGGGAGAGGAGAAGGTTTATACGTCTGGACTAGCGAGCTAACAGCATGCCAGTGTTTTAGCAGGCAAACCACCCAGAATTCCTCCTGGTTGCTCCCCATGCAAATGAAATACCAACACCTGAGGACGACTATTAATAAAGACTGTTTATGAGCCGTCACACAGCCTCTTGGATGTATCTGTGATTTTTATACACTCAGCACCGCTTTATGCAGGTGGTTATCAGTGTAAATCCACATGAAGGTATGTGCAGGCTGCAGATGAAGTTACACGCTAGCGTGCTCATCAGCGCTATTAGTTTTCACCGGCGCTGATTGCTGTTACACTTCAAGCTGTCCAAGCATGGCAATAAAACAGATCAGTTTCTCTCATGCCAAATTAAAGGCTGATATACTACCCCTCTCCCTGGGCTTCAGCCGGGCTAGATGTCGATGCCAGCCTGAGAGCGTGCAAACAAGCCGCAGACTTGTGATTTCAGGAGCCAGGGATGACTGACGTCTGGCGATGACAAAAACACACCCACGGACTGATCGTGTGCTCTGCCATAACACGCAAGGCCTATCTTGATGGAGCGGCGTATGCTGAGAATAGAGGTGGCACCTGTTGGTATTACGGGCACAGAATAGTGTGCTGACGCGCCGGTGGCTGGGCCAGAAACAGAACGCCATCCCAGACTGCACACTAATGCGATAAAGTGTTCATACTGTTGTGTTCTGGATACATGCCTATTTTTAGGCATTACATAACAACCTGCAGCTCATAATAAATTAACTTTAAGTTCATTATATTCCCCTAATACCATCCAAAGAATAACAGCCCCTATGTTGTTCAGAAAGAATGCAGCACTTAAAAGAAAATCCACCCTAAAACACAAAAGCACTCTTCATGAAAGTGGATTGGTATGGGTACATTGTGTTTCTAGTGCAGTTTTGTTGTTTTTTGGTGTAATACCATTTTTCCATTGGTAAACTCGCCAAATGTGATGCACACAGAGAGCAGCTGCAGCTACAATGGAGCTTAATGGGAGAGAGAAGTGTGCTCTCCCTCTTGTATGCTGGATTATGTTTGTTTAACATTGCTGCCAGTCAGTGAGTCTGCAATGAATCCCCTGCTGATTTTTTTAGGAGTTTAGTTTTAGATTGAGATTTTCTTTTGTTTTTTCTAACTATTAAACAACAGTGAAGCTGTGCTGAGAATAGTCCCCGGTGACGTCAGTGGATTAACTTTTTGCCCTGTTAGCTGCAGAATAACACGATGTCAAACAAGAAAAAGACACCAGAAATGCAATGTAAATCTCACATCGAAGGTTCTAAAAAGAGTTGATGTGTTTTAGGCTGAAGTTTTCCTTTAAAATTCCTAATTCTACATTAATAACCAATCGTTCACTTTTTATCATGGGCTTATGTGTGAGTTGATGTTCAGAGTTTGAAGAACACCAAACAAAAAGATTTAGGTCATTACCAGAACCAGTTCAGGAGAACCGACTCCTAAAGTCTGCCCTCTCTGATCTGACTGATGATGTCCCACTGCAACAATGTGACCACCCAGAGCATGGAGATATTAATGATGTCTGTAAATATAACTCTTGCAGTCCAATCCCACAGCCCAGGACACACACACACACACACACACACACACACATGCAAACACATCATCTGCTTCTCCACTCAGGCCTGAGTCAGACCAGGGAGATGAGCTCAGCTCCAGCTGGATGCTGAGGCAAGCTTTAACTCAGTCAGCCGCTCTGCAGCCCAGCACGGCCCAGCACAGACCCAGACTGCCAAGTTTAACATGGCTGCAAGAGCGCCTAAATCAGAGCCACTCTAAATCAGCACACTCTTGAGAAGATGCGATATTTCATTTGCTGCTGTGTTTCCAGTCAGATTGGTGGAGGTGGGCAACAAGAGGCCGCATACCTAGTCTGCTAATGAAATTAGAATGGCTCGTCTGTGTGGACGTGAACACCACTATAGTACACGGACCTCGGCTTGCTGCCCATACTTTGACTGGGGAGGCTTTAAGCAGATTTATGGTCTCCGGTGGGGAATAGAGGGATTTTTTGTCCAGACCTAAATCATGACTGGAACTAGAAGGAGGTAATTAGGAGAGCAGTGGAGCAGCAGGCTGGGGACCGTGTGGTTTTCAGGAGGTCCACCACTGTGCACTACGCTATGTACAACAACTCCTCTCTACCATACATGGTAGCTAACAGCAGTGTAAAGTGTGCTAAAATCCATACTGAGCTTTGTTTGGAACTGGAGTGCTGAGTCACCTCCAAGTAAGAATTACTGGTGGAAGTGAAGTAGCCATCTGGGCAGCATTCAGTAGGCAGAGCACTACCCAGAGAGCTCCCAACTACTAGCTGTTCATGGTTCTGGAGTGTGTGTAATGTGCTCTGGGACTCATCTCTGCATAATGTTAAATGGCACTAGGCCTCTCCTTAGCCTTTTCTCTTCTACTGAAGGGAGTGATTATCTGCACTGCGGCAGATCTTGGAGAATCAGAAGGACTCGGTGGTTCAAATCCAATAAATTCCTGAGATTAAAAAGTCAATCAGGTACATTTCAGTCTGTCTCTTCAAGCAGGTGCATAAAATATTAACAAGACGAGAACAAAAACAGGGTTGAAGTGGTCCGGCCATATCACACTTGCTCTGAAATGAGTTGAAATGAGCATGATGTATTTTACAAGCCATGAGTCATGAAATACAGAGGGGGGAAAAAAAAAACATGTTTACATCATGGCTGTTTCATTTTCAGCCAAACAGCCTGAAGAATGACCTTTGAAGTCGAGCCGTTGGGAAGTCTGTCATTCTCCACGAGGAGTAAGAGAACAACAATAGGTCAGTTCCCACCTCCTCTACCAACAAGGGCCACCCCTTGCACTAATTAGGCAGCATGTGTTGGTAATTTGCAAGCAGTTGATGTTGATTAGGTGGGTTATGACACCCTGTGACCTCAGCTGTAGCCAAGCACATAGACACACATCCTCAAATTAGCCCTGTGCCGTTTGGCTATCAGACTTTACAGGGCCGTAAGGAGAATTATGTGAAAAGTCTGCATGGCTTTTGCTCCTTCTCTCTCTCTCACACACACACACACATGCACAATGGCACATTCAGATCTGCATAACCAGACACGGTTGCATGCGAAAAATTGTGCATATACATCGATCCCGCCGACAACATTTACATGCAAGCTGCAGTAGGGTTATCTGCTCACCCCAGCAGACAAAGTAATGAGAGTTTCAATTATTTACATTCAGTTGTAAATGTGGCCAGCAGCCCTGTTCTCTTTTCCCCAGTCCACAAACTACAAACTTACGCCTGACTGCCCCCAGTGCACTAGAGGACATATTACTATACATGATTGAGAGCTGTGTGTCCATTGAGACTGATAATAATGTGTAAGTTAGGTAATTATTTCATTAAAATGCTTATTCAAGACTCAAAGTTGGACTGCTACTGTCCACTGCCTAAAACAGCTCATAGCTAAAAAGTCCTCCATTAGGTTAACTATATGTCAGTAATACAGTGTGAGTAGGAACAATACAATGTGACAATATGATTGAAGGACTTGGTGTTAAAACTATTAGGATTATTTCACTACTTTACCTGCTGTTTAAAGTTAGTGACAAAAATATTTTTTATGTTTTATTATTAGTGCTTCTATACTTCCATCCATCCTTCCATTCCAATCCATTGGCTTATCCCCATAATTCAGATAAACTGCCAACTTCACTTTAGAGATTGGCGTGTATACACATGAAATCTTGAATGTTGCAGCTTGTGATGATGTTTCCACAAATGTTTTGTGAGAAAAGAATCCCGCTGTCCTCTGCCAGTGTTTCTAATTAGAATTCAAAGTGGGACGAAAAAGCCAAAGAAAGTCCACATCAAAACACCGTCTGTGAGCTCGTGATTTAAAGTGTCGGTCAGAAAATGATGCTCTGTCACAGATTTACGGCCATTCGAAACTTTTTGGACTCTTTTGTTCTGTTTGGGCACAGATAATCCAGCGGCAGTAAATCTGGACTTGGGTACATTTGGTGGCAGATAATGGCCGGCAGAGAAACGGCTACCAGATCAAGCCTGCGAGTCAAAACTCACAGAGGCGAAGCCAGCGGTCTCGCTACCTTAATTCACTTCCTCAACATGACTGCATTACCGTGACAAGAAGTAATATGCTAGGAGGAGAGCTCAATGCTTTCTTGGCTTGCGTGGTGGACGAGTGACAGATTTAGTGCTCTGCTTGGATGCTATGGGCCCAAAATGACTTAATAAACTGAAGTTGACATTTTGAGTGCGAAAGTGGAAGCTTGCAGATGAAGGGTTGGAGCAGGGAGGCCAGGACTGTTTCCTATCCGCCCAGAAGTGTGCTTGAGTGTATAAAGCTGCTGGAGCCCTGAGAACCTGAGCTATGGCAGCACAGGCTTCAGCCATCTGTCTCCCACTAGGGGTGACTGGACAGCACTGTTTCCATGGAGACAACCTCAGCAACCGCCGTCATGCACTTCCTGTCCCACTTGTCTGCAGCGACTAACATGACCATGGAGAGGGTTTTCTCTCTCAGTTCTCCCTCTCTCTATAATGGGGCGGTCACACCGGATTTTGCAGGGCGAAGTTTGCCCGCACGCTGACAGGACTTTTGTTTGGAGGAGGCGTTACCGGAAGGTTAACTTCAGTTCCTAGGCGAGGGATTAGCATTTTCGCGAGTTGCATTTACGGCTATAGTAGTAACTTGTGTTAGCACGCAGCTCACGTTACATCAAAAGAAGGCCCCGGCGTTGCTGCTGGGTCAGAGAAGAAGGGAGGAAATTGCAGCCGAGGAGAAAACACTGTGGGTGCATCCAACTGGTTTTGAAAGGTCAATCCCGCATGCCTCGCAACGGTTTAGCATCAATGAGTCACACAAATTTGCAGGTCAGAGTTCAGCTGGACTGAATTTGCCGTGTAGGCCAGAGGCGAAATTAATTCACCACCGGAAGCGCTAATATTTCTTCTTAACTTGCAGAGTTTCGAATGGGGCACAAATATTTCTTTAGTGCTGGCGTCACACAAACATATTTCAGTGTTGGACAGATGCTGATGTGGCAACTTGTACCAACGCTGAAAACCTGTGGAAAGTTTCATAATTTAAATCGAGATGAAATCTGTAGATTTATCCACTTTTTATTGGTCTTAATCTTGCCGCCAGTGTTTCCTCAGCTCTAATTGCCAAGATTTATTGTAGCTTTGCCTATTGTTTTCTTATGCTCCTGTTTTATTGTGTGATTTTTTTGAACAGTTTCCCATATTTTTTTATTATGTTGTTTTATTGTGTGAAGCACTTTGTGTTACATTGTTTGTATGAAAACGCTACACAAATAAAGTCTGACTGATTGATTGACTGATTGATCTGTTCTCAGACATAGTTCTCTTTGAAAGATCTCTCTAAGAACTATGTCTAAAGATGTTCAGCTTGACAAATGGTTGTGGAGGCTGAAGTCCTTCAAAAACCCACCCACTTGAGAAATAAACTGCTGCTAGTCCATGCAGTTAATACCTATACAATGTTTAGGACAATAGACAGCAACCCACATGCTACCTTGCCAGCCAGCTTAATCTGCACAATGGATCTTCTGTGTAAAAAGCATTTACATTCTGATGTGAAGTACAACACATATCTGGAATGTGTCATTGCTTAATGGTCAATGGTTACTCTCCATATTGCTTGGTGAAAGTAGAACCTTGCTATTTTTTATATCAGCTCAAAGTTGGATCGCCAGTTTCTAAAATTGCTCTGATATCATTGTTTTATTTTGCCACAATGTCATATTGCCAAAACATTTGGGTCCATTTGGGTTGAAATTCTGCACCTTATAAACTTCTGCTCTTATAACTAAGCCTTTGAAGAAGTAAGTACCAGCCAACACGTCTTCGTTCTGAAGCTCTTAAACTCAAACTGGTTCTTCCAAAGAAAGAACGTCAAGAACACACACAGACACACGCCACACACAAAGAAGACTTAATTCCACGCATATACAGATTTGCACACTAAACACACTCAGGCAGAGCAATGCTTTGAGCCAGTCCTGTTGGTCTTCTCAGTTCACTAACAGCCAGGCCAGTGCTGTGTGTGTGTGTGTGTGTGTGAGCATGAAATAGCCTCCCCTCCCCTCCTGCTGCCACCCCTTGTCCCTCTACTCCTCCTTTCCCTCCCAGACATGCTCTGATGGAGAGATAAGTTGAAGGTCATCCTGAGAGAACAGAGGCTCCGTTGAGGAATGTGTGGAATGACACTCTCTTGTTCTGTGGACAAGAAGCATATCAGAGACTGCTGTGGTGTCATATGGGCCTGTGTCATCACGGCAGTCAATGTGAGCCGGGGCCTGAAGATTTGATTTGGGAGAGCATGGTGGGTGACGCAGATTCAGGCTGGTTACAAACACGTTTTTTCCCCAAAGTACACCACAAAAATGGCCAATAAAAAAAAAAGTGATTTTTTTTTCTTAGATTAACTTCAATACTCTGCCAGTGGAGCTGGAAAATCTTACACTTCCAATGCACTTGTGTCTGGATTTTCTATAAACAATGCAAATGTAAAAAACATAAGGCACATCACAACACAAATATCAACACAATGAAAAGTCCTTAAAGGAATTGCTTTACATTGTGACTCAGTGAATGATCTCAGTTTGCTTAAGAAAAATGCAACTTTAATACTAAATTTGTGGTTAATCTATTTCCAACATAGGATCTTTGGCACTGTGCAGACATCTGCTCAGTGCACACTTCTGCACTAACAATCTTTTGGCCAAGCTTTTGGTTAGGGGACCTTCACTGGCCAATGAATTAAAGTTGCATCAATCAAAATGTGCTTGGCCAATTCCATGCAACTGTTCGCCTGGCACCAAAGCTAATTTAGCTGTAATATGTGCATTACATCCATTACACTGCCAAACCATTTTTCTGCAATCACTCCAAAACCGAGGTTCTTTTGTGCAGCTGTTTATGCAGGCAAAGCAACTGTGATTATGAGAAAATGGTATCAAAAGGAAAACAATTTATTGCCTTGCAGTGAGGGAGAGGCAGCGTGGTAAGTGAAACTGCTCTGAATAATGGGACGCACTTCTGACAGAAAATCCCTTTAAAGAATCTTGTAGGAAGGAAAGGTCTTTCATTTTATGCCAAGGTGTCGGTTTTCCATAACCTGTAATCCAGATCCGGGTATCAAGTGAGTATATCAAGCAGGTTGACATCAAAACGATGAAATACTAACTCATTACAAATTATTTTTTTGAAAAACCAGTGTTTCAATAGGCAAAAAAGGCATATCTTTTTTTTTCCTGTCAGTATCCATTATTCCCAAGGTCATTATTAAAAATGCCAAAGAAATCAAACAGACACACTGATGATGTGGTTGCAGCACGGAGGTAACCAAGATCCTCGCTGGCAGTGTCTTCTAACACATTAGTAATGACTTTGTGTCACGTGAGCCTCCCAGCTGCCCCTATCCAGTTCTGTGGAGGGTGGATGAGTCAGCAAGTGAGCTGGAGGAAAATGAAAAAGGGCTGTGGATCCGTCATAAAGCACAACATTGACATTACCAAATGCAGTGCTGACTTATGAGATCCCGAGATAACTAAATGTACAAGTATGTATATTATCATGGAAATCCTGCATAGAGCACTGCAGGGCAAGGAAGCACGCATGTTATTTAATCTTATCATGGAGAGGATAAAGGACTGATCAACTTATTGCCTGGCAATAACTAAAGGTGCACTGCAGGCAACTTTGGCAGCAAGACATGACTGAAACTGTTGCCGTTTTAAGGAGTTCATTTGCTATAAATCATGTAATGTGACACCAGCATTTGTGCATCAGACTTAAATACTGCATTTTCCACTTGAAGTAAGTTTTAACCCAAAATGAAAATCCTGCCATCTCCTAATCATCCAGGTCAGCAATTTAGCTGCCAAAGGTCATCTTTTCACAGCTCAAAGAAAAGCTTTCCATCAAATTTCTACAGCAAACAGCTTGTACAACATAATCCAAAGGTGTTGCAGCCAATCGATTGCACTGTATGGATAAAAGAAAAGAAAAGACAAAAAAAAAAAAAAAAAGCCTCATTATACACTACATTTTACTACTTGATGCTATTCTGGTCATGCACACACCAGGGAGTAGCATGCAGATTCTTCCACCGGAGCACTGCAGGCTGTGTGCACAACCAGAGCACTAACAGTGAGGCAAATGTAGGAGATAATGAGGTATAATGAGGATTATGCGGCACAAGCTGCTAAGAGAAATTTGATGGGCACTGAATGCATTTTTAAGCCGTACAAAGATGGGCCCACTAGCTTCAATAGTTTGGGAGAAGGCTGTCATGAAACTATGAGGGGCGAACTCGCTGTGTGTTTGGTGCTCCTACAAGCTTCAGTGGGGTTTTGACTGACATCGGGATGAGAAGATAATGACTGAATTTCATTTTCGGGTGAGCTATTCCTTCGACTTTTGCTTAATCATTTCCTGTGTGCTGAAAAAAAAAAAATTGCACTGACACCAGGAAAATAAGCAGATTCTGTTGCAGGCCCACCTTTTTGATTTAGCCTGATAAGATGGGCGCATTTTTACATAAAAATCTCTCCTTGTGCAGCTTTAACAATAAAGAGAAAGTGTTTCAGGGTGTGCAACAGCACATTTTATCAAGGTTGACTCGTCAGTATATTGTCTAAGCAATTCATTGCCTACTCAGCCTCAAGAAAGGTCCGTATTTGAAATAAGGCTGCACTGTAGATCAGCTCAAGAATGACTTTCTTGAGATCTTAATAATGAATGCTTATTCGGTTTCTTCTTAAACGGTCAAAGAGAAATGTGAAAGTTCTGTTTCTGCCTTTGTGCTGAACACAGAACACAGACCTACAGCCCTGCCCTACTTTACAATTTCTGCATTATGATCCATTTTAGATGAATAATGCAACTTTAATCGGATGTATTTAAGATGGATTTCCACAACCTTTATAAAGCTGGTGGCATTTGGACATTCTCAAACAAGGTGACTAAGATGTAGTGTTTTACTATATGAATCTCAGCAGTACAAAAAAAAGAAAAAAAAGAAATTTATTCAGCAAGCCTAGTTGAATAGTTGGCTGTGGGCTGATTAATTGACTATTCTGGTTCATTCCTACAAATGTCAAATCCAAGCCGGCCATTGAGGACAATGTTTGACAGTGCGACATTTGGATTTTGGTGCACGTCTGACTGGCCTCCCCTGCTGATGCTGGCCACTGCACTGTTGCCTCACCTTGGTGGTCCCCGTGCCTCCAGACTTCTACCACACTCACAATGGACCACACATCCAGCTCAAAGGAGGAAACACTGGGGCTGAAAGTGAGCAGTGGGTCAAACCTGGACCAGAGTGGATGTGCTTAGATAAGCAGAACCAGTGGGATCTGCCCTCCAGAGCAATACAGCAGACAGACAGCCGGCAGACAGCCTCCAGGCAGTACAGCTTTTGAATTAACCAGCAGAAATTGGGAGATCCTGTTTTAATTCCACATCCGTCTTTGTCTGCTGAATAGCTCTTTGACCAATATGGTTTCTGTAGCGTTTTTGTGTGTCCCAGATGGGAGATTGCACGGAAATGTTTTCTAAAGCCTTTTTTTTCTGCAGTGGCCAAAACATACGCCATCTATAGCACACTCTCCTTTTTTCCTCCTCTTTGTCTCTTCTTGTTTTATACTATACAAAGCTTCTTTCAGTATGTCAAGACAATCTTTGTACAGGCTTGACAAGCTGGTGATCTCACACTTGCTAATCAGTGTAGCACCTGTCCATGGAGCTGAATCCACCACACTGAGAAAATGCTGCATCTCAAATCACTTTCTGTTCTTCCTAACAGTGAAACAATAAACATCTTCAACATCAGCCAGCACTTTGCAATTCAAGCAATTTGTCAGCTCTCACTGTTCCTCTTTCCTCTGCCTGAATCCGATGCTTTTTTTTTTTTTTTTCAAGAGCATGATTTAAAAAGAAGAGAGAGTAAATGACTGCTACTCTCAAATTCCACAAAAATGAGCCTCTGTTTTATCATTCCAAGCATGAAAATTATCTCCCAAAAAGTATAGTTTCTCGGCGCTAACAAAACGCCCCCAATGGTAGAAACTCCTATAGCACTAAGTAGGTCATCGATGTTATCTGAGAGAGAGGTGCCATTTGAAACAGGACACATTTCTCACCCTGCTTGTGTCTCTTCAGTGCTGTGCTTTAATCCCAACACCAGGCATGTCAAACCTGTCCACAAGTAACAAATCTTACAAAAACGGGCCATACACGCATCTTGTTTCTTGCACCAGATATGTAAAACCTGTATCTCCCAAGCATGCCTTACTACATTACTTCCATACTGTTCTACCTTGAGGTAACATCCGGACAAATGACTAAATAAGCCGATGTGCTGAGCAGACAGACATTACACATTCAGAATTCTGCACTAGAATGATTTACTTGGCACCAAAGCCAAATGACACAAAAAAAAAAAAATCCCTAAATACACAGTCCATGCCTTTTGGCTAAATGGCGTGTACATGATGTGTGCGTGGGATGCATGACAGAGAAAGAGATGGACAGGTTTGTGTGTACGTCTCGCTCTTATCTTATCACTCACTTGACATTTGAACGATGTTTAATTTATGAGTTTTACGGGTGCTGGTGAATCACAGAATCTCCACCAACATCTCCGCTGCCTCATTCTCTTGCCAAGGCCTTGGGCTAGCTCCTTCAAGACCTGCTTGTTTGCCATTTGCAGATAAGACCCAGGAATGAATGTCACAAAAGCAAGGTATTTTTTGAGGAGGCATAAAAAGCAGTGTGGAATGGACAGGCTAACTCGCTAAGTGAATCATGTGTTGGTTAGGCAAGAATTTTTCCTCTGATTACGGATGGATAATTCTTGTTCTTGTGATGAGGGGAGCAGGACTCGAGGGAGGAGGAAGTGAGGGTTGAAAACTGACTTAAACTCCTTGTTTGAGCTGGAGAAACAGCTCGTTCGCCTGTGAAAGCCAATGTAACGGCTTCCCCGGGGACTGCAAAGACAGGAAAATCCGAGTGACAGTACAGCCAGGTGGTGCGAGTTGAATATTACCATAATCCCTGTTAAAATGACGGAAATGACCTACAGATGAGCGGCGCTCCCTCCACATGGACCTTCTCCTTGGTCCTTGAACCTTTTTCAGGCGAGTTGGCTAATCCTTCGACAATCATTACACCGCCAACGAAATGTAAAACAGTGGGCTTAAATGTAAACTTCATGGAAAGAGGTGGAAGGAGTACATTTGTCAAAAACTGCATGTCATGTGCTTGTCAGGCTACAGTTTGACCAAACGCAGTCATTTTGGTTTGGCTTCGCTGAGTCAGATTTTGTTTAAAGGTGATGGCTTATGTTTACTGATTTTCAAGAGCAGCTTCAGGTCTTGTTTGAACAGGATGAATAAAATTTTACAATTTATATAAAGATGGACACCAGGAAAAGACTACTGACTTTTTTTTTTCCCAGAAAAGACTTAATATTTTTTTCTCTGAACATTCCATATTTGGACACATCAACAAGGAATGAAGCATCAAAACCACAGACTAGCATTTTTTCCTGCGCGAGTCATACTTGATTAATCAGAGGTTGAGGAAGAGGGAGAAAAAATGGTGCTCAAGATGAGGAGAGAACCATCTGAGAAAACAGTGAAAGACAGAGACAGAGAGAGCGAGAGAGAGAGAAAGCGCAAACGCACGGTAAGTGCAATGCTTTCAAAGTCAAAAGCTGCTACTTGTCATTTCAACACGATGGCACAAAAACCTCTTGAAAAGGAAAACCAGGAGTTATTTCACTGCCGCTCACCGCTGAGTGAGTGGAGTCTCTAGTCTGCCCCCCTAGAGTTTCTGCATCATGTAATTTAATTCATGAGCTGCAAAACACAGCCCAGCAAGGCTCAAACAGAACGAAAAGACACATAACCACAGCAGCCATTTGTGAATGACGGTGATTTCTTATACTGCCAGACAAATGACTGCAAAAACACTGGACAAAACATTTCCAGTACTTCTAATAACAATGTTACCCACCCACCGCCACCCCCCTTTCTAGTTGCCAAATATAGCGTCCTGGATTATGACTTGAAACTACCACTTACTGTGTGATCTTATTGGGAGGCTTCACCACAATGATACCAGTGACGATTATTTAACAGTTCTTGGCCTCATAATAACGGCAGGCTCCTCTGTACACGTCAATGTGCTATTTTTTTCTTTTTTTTTTCTTTTTTTTTTTTTCAACCTGCAACGTCATGGCCATACTTAGAAACATTATAGTTACATACATTTTTTGTTACAACCGCAGGAGTACAGGTAAAGAACCAACTTATAAATTCAGTATGATTCCTCTGCTTACTACAAAAACTACTACAGTCTTCCTAAGTGACACTCAAGTTACTAAAGATGAATTGCTACTCGCATAAATTCATAAGTGCTGTACTTTTTTAGAATTTGATCAGATTAGCTGTTCTCAATAGATATTAGGTGCTGCCTATGATGAGGAATGTATATGCTGCCACTGCAATGTGTCAAAGTGAGGGGAAACGTTGAGGGCAGCCAGACAGGTAGGCCACGGGGGAAGTTGGCCTCCATGTATGAGGCTGTGCTCAATTCCCTGGCGAACACCCAGCTTGACATCTGATTACCCCCAGCCCGGTTAGAGGCTTCTGTGAGTTGTGTCATGGTAAGGTCATAGATGAAAGAAACGTTTGATCAGAGCTCCGCCGGCCTGCCCCTAATGTACGCGCTTACATAAATATTGACTGGATTTCGAGGGCCGTGTAAATTGTCCAGCGGGAGAAACGGCAAAAGATAGCCGAAACACGCTTCGCGGAGTCCTCCAGGCTTTGAACATGTTTGAAAGTGTTGACTTTCGCCACTTGATGAATCACTTGCACTTCAAAAGAGATCTCTTCATAAGGAAAAGTGTTTGCCCACTTGAACAGACCAGTAACATACATGCTGTTGTCCGTGGTTTTAATGTAAATGTGCGGGAGATGAAAACTGTATCCGCCTACGTAACACCTGGTAAATGGATGTGATCGATGTGAAATGCATTAGTCTAGACACATTTTGAAAGAACCTTCAAAAGCTTGGCTTGAGTACGGATTTGTATATTTGTCTAAAAACCGGCCTGATGACTACCTGACAAATGATGTTGGGTAAATAAACTGAAGAGCGGATAAAGCAAGGCCTGTGAGCAGTCCTGTTCTTACCAGAGGAATGTTCTACAGCAACACTTGCCCAAAGAGAGCTCGCGAGGACAACCATTGTAGAAAAAAAAAAGCACAAAAAAACTGCACTGCACATCCAGCCACTCAGCAAGGTAAGGCTTTCAGCAAAGGTTGGAAAGCATGGCACATTTGGTTCAGATCAGCAGGGTCATGACCCACGCAGGGTTTATTTGGACCTTTGCACCAAAATAATCACCGAGCTTTGACTCTGCTGTGACAGACAGCAGAGTCTTTAACAGTCTGGAACCACTAATCTTTCTGACAAAATTATGGGAACTCAACCCTACCTGAAACGTGGAGCTGGGGCTTGCTGGTCATGAACATTTCCTATTCACTGTTTTTGAATTATGCGAGTTTTGGAGAGTGGAAACGTTCTGTACCGACGATGAAATGCTTTCTGGGGCAGCAAAGTAAGTCTGGTTTATGTACCATGGCTGTGGTTTGTTTGCAAGAGCATGTAGGCTGCTCGGAGGTAAAGGACTGCTGGGAGATCCACCAGAGACAGAGAACCTTTCATTTTCCCTTTTCCCTTTACCTTGATGTACAGAATGTAGCTAAACATGTGGTTCTTATTTCCACAGCAAGCTTAACATGGAGTGATAATGTTTGAAAATATTATTGCAATCATCAAATCCAGCTGTTTTCAAAATTATAAGGAAAAGTCGCAGTTGTGGAGGGGCAAGAAACTGAAAGAGGACAGCTAAATGTTCACAGAGAAACCCTGGAATCAGGCCTGCTGATGGCGAGGAGCTTGTCCTGGGTTGCAGTCCCGGTGGTATTTGCCCCATGTTGCAGTCTGTGAACAGGCTTTGAGCCACGGCAGCACTGTTCACATTGCATCAGCTCAAACTCCCCAAAAATCAGATAAAGGCCATGTCTGGATGTGCCAAGGGACAGCTGGGAGAAGGCTTACATTTCTTTGGCTCGGAGTCAAGGAATTTGAGTTGGGAGGACAACGTGCACCCTTTACCTGAGATACCTTAAATCTTCGACTCCACGGTGAGACAAGAGCTATGCAGTGGAGCAACAGCTGGCCTACATAGACACTCAAGGTTTCACATCAGTCATGAATAAATGTTTTTGTTTCTTCTGCTAATAACATTCAAGACAGACACGGGGTTGTTTTTTGTGTAGCAGCCATAAGCCCAAAAATAAAGGGCCTTGTGTAAGATCCGGTGTGTGTGGAAGCCAAGCCCCGGCAGCCAGCATGCCTTTGCTGAGAGACAGCAGCTGCTGGCCTGATATAGCATGGCTGGAGAGCAAAGAGGCCACAGTGTTAAAACCAGCCTTATTCTTTCACAGTCTCCCTCTCTCTCTCCGTCTCTCTTCAAAACACGACCAGCCGTCTGCTTTTCTGCTGACAGAGGGAAAATATCCATAAAAGATTCCTATTTTCACTAACTATCATGCTTCTAAATAAGACACAAATCGTGGAGAGAAAAAAAAAAGAAAAGAAAGAAAGGACAAGGTACCGAGCAATGTCAGCTCTCTCAGCTCACTCAATTACACAAGGATTTTCGAAACCACTCAGGGCAATGCCATTTTCCCCTCTTCACCGCCTAATTCTTCTTTATCTACATCAGTGCTGCTTCAGGTGGCTGGATTCCTGAGCTTCTAAATCTCATATTTTCCATGTTGTTTTTTCCTCTTATCGCTAAGAGTGCGTGTCCTGGCAGAATAAGCCTAGATGATGGCATATGATATGAAAACAAAAGAGAAAAAAGATATCTGGTATAAATCTAGGTTGTGTATGAAAGACAGTGGTGACCTTGTGCAAAGCTAGACAGGGAGGAAATAAAGACGGCAACGGGGAAAAGCTAAGAGGGATGCAGATGTGGGGAGCTTTATTTAATGCCATGTACTCTTGCCAAATGGACATAACAAAATCTGTTTCCCTTTGGTGCCGTCTGAAACTCTGTTGCCTCTGCTCTTGTAATTATAAGAAATTACAATCTCAAAGTCCAGTGTCATTTATTCGTTGTCCCAGATGCAGCTCTGTGCTCCCTGCTCTACAGAGTCTAAATCCATTAGGAAATCCTGTCTTTTCTAGACTTCAGTCATCTTCTCATATGAACCCTGGACAATGTCCGGAGAATCAGGTCCAGACACGTCGTCCAGAGTTGCACTGTTTCACACATGTAGCGCACAACAGGAGACTGTCCTTGTCAGACGCGTTCTCACCTGCTCGAAATTCTCCTTTTGGTTTAGGCAAGGGGTGGCAACTGCGTAGAGCATGCAGAAGGCAGGAAATGATGCAAAAGGCAGAGCTAAAAGCGCTTGTTTACAGCACACTGAAGATGACGAATGAGGCCACCGACTCATCCATAATGATGACTGTTTTGGCACTGATATGAATACTGCACTCATCGCAATATCAACAAAAGAGTGGACAGCAATTCACAGCATTCGTTCCGGTTTCACGCCACTAACATGGTCATCGACACGCCCACTCGCTTGCTGTGAATCCTCCGGACAATGACGCACTCTTTTCACACCTGAGCTAAATCTGTCCGCACTCGGCAGCTGAAAAGGTAAAGTCCATTTAACGTCCGGTCCAACTAATTCAGACATTTGCGTGCTCACATGCAGCTCCTGCGGGTAATATCTAGATAAGTTAAGGGTTGCCGTGCATGTGTGAAAGGGGCTTTTGTGCGCCCAGACAGATAGGCCCTCACAGCATTCACCCTGACGTCCACCGATGCACAAATAAACTGGAGCACCTCATCACTCTGCAGGAGAGAGGGCTCTCTGCTTTATCTCTCAATTATTTTCCATCTTCCCTCTCGGCACTCTTGGCCTCCTTCCATTTACTTTACAGGGTATACTGTAGCAGGAAAGGGGTGGGTGGAAACTATATTGACAAAAGGCTTAATTCCCTTGTATTTAAAAGTAAACCCGAGGCAGCTGGGCTTATGGTGTTATGAGTGTTAAAAAGAAGGCCTACAATGGACTTACAAAGGCCTATTGTCCAGCCAGGATAGGCATGACGTTAGAGACATTAGACGTTAAATTACACTTCTTTTTCTTTTCCTGGCCCGCTCTGACTTTCTGCTGTAGACTACTGTTTTTATAAGATGGCAAGGAAGGAAAATATTCCCTTTCAAGTTTGCTGGGAACTCTTTCTCATGGGGATATCCTATACCACCTGCACATATCAATCACGCGTTTGGCCAAGTGCTAAACTGGAATCGGGGGGAAAAGGGGGGAAAATTTCCTTGGATCTCGCTGCAACATATAGACAAAATGGCTGCCACTGTATGTATGCTAGTGATCCTTTCTGATTAAATGCTATGTATTCTTGTAGGAGCTCCACTCAAAGGACCACAGTTAGCGGGGGTCTCTTTATTGACACCTTGGCGTTGACCTTGGCACGGGACTCTCCACTCTCAGCCGGTGGTCCCGGGCTTCTCTTGAGCACACTAGTTATTTTCTCTGCCTAAGCACTATCGTGTGTCATAATCTACAGGAGTTTGTGGACACAACCTTTTCAACTTCAGATAGGAATCGTACAGTTTTCAAGAAAGGAGGACGTGATGGGGACTGTACCTGTGCGATAGGGAAAGATGGGGTTGTTTGACGTATGCTTTTAATAAAACAGGAACAAGCTTAAATAGAAGTCTGCAAGCACATGTGGAAACACAGAAAAATATTATGCTTTGTCACTGCAAAGCCGAAAGAGACAGATGATCCTTGGTGGACGTTGAATAAGTATGTTGTTGTTGAACGTGATTCAAAAATAGGCTCTGTTCGGCTACGTCGGTGACGTTTTTACTAATAACCTATGACAGTTAGCAGCATAGAGCAATAAACACACAAGCCATCCACTCCCAGCGTGGTCTGCTTTTCAATGGCAGTCAATAAAGTTGTCATACATTTGATAATGAGTAACAGCTATGTTTTGTTTTCTGATTAAGCAACCATACATGACATGAGGCATTAACATATACAGCAGGGAGACAAAGGAGGAAGAAGTATTAAAGTGGTGCTCTGAGGGAGAGAGCAGCTGCATATTCTCATATATGGGGGAGTATTGGGAACGAGCGAGAGTTGCTTCCCACCTTAGAATAACTCATCCGCTGAGATTAATAAAAAAAAAAAGAAGATATGTGCCGAGACGTCTGAGAGACGTGCCTGCAGAACATCTCATTCTCTTTTTCTCCCCCCTCCTTCATATTCTCTGTCTCTGTCTCTCTTTCCTGTCTCAGAAAAGTTTGCTAAATGAGCCAGCGCCGGTCATTCCTCTAGGCTATTTGTCAAAAAGGAAGAGGAAGTCTTGAATGAGACAGAGAGGTAACACTTGAAAGGGAACATCTCTCTCAGGGGAACAAGAGAAAGGATGGAGCAAAGCGGCGTAACAGAGACTGAAAACCACGCTGATGAACAATGTTTTCTATTTGCGCGCATTTGCATAAGAATGGCAACGCAGCGGCCACCAGTTCCACTTGTTGGCTGTTGAATGGGAGGGCTGGCTAAAGCTCCTCCTCAAGAGAGTCCGGGGAGAATGGAGGCGGTGGAAATTCTAAAGCCGGCTGCGTTGTCAGGATTAGGCGGTGGAAGGAAGAAAACTTTTTGACAATAGGAGCCAGGCTTCGAGTTCGTAGCGGTGGCACATCACTGCCAGCCCAACCCGGTGCCCTTTGTACCGCACCAAAGAATCCGTGAACACCAATCGCAGCTGCCAAATGACACCATTCATTGCAGGGAGAGGGGATGCTCGACATGTTTAAGTTGAAATGGAGCAGGTGTACATATCTCTTTTGAATCGCACGCCTCCTGTACATAAACATGTCAACTACAGGCACATGTACAACAGTTCCCCTTTCAAGAAACATCTGTGCGTTCAGGGTTTTTTAGAGGGCTTAGCTGCTGTGTCATTGGGGGGTGGGGGGTCGTCTGTGTGTGAGCGTGGAGTGTGTGGAGTGAGTGGGAAAGAGAAAGAGAGAGAGTGTGTGTGAGTGACTGAGTGAGTGAGTGAGTGGGACAGACAGACAGGGAGAGTGTGTGTGTGTTTGCATGTGTGCATATATGCATGCGTGTGTCTCAGCAGCTTCCCTTTGATCAATAAGGTAAGTCTGAAGCCGGAGCTGACCTAACTGTGGTTTTCCGGATCATTAGTGGAGGCAGTGCAACCAAAACGGTCACATGACAAACCTTTTCTTTTCAGAAAGTGCAAGTTTTGTCGAGGAGGCTGCCCATCCACAGACTGACAGGCGAAAACATTTTTATTAGATTGCTTTTTTTTAGCTTAAGCGCTGCACTATTAAAGAGTTGTTAAAAACTTTTTTTCTCATGTTTCCCGTCCAATCTGCTTGGCCGCTGCAGAAAAACTCTTAGGTGTTGCACCTACGTCTTAAAATGGAAGGGAAATCACTGGTGCTGATGTACTGCAATTAGCTTAGATATCACCGAACATCTGCCATGTGATGTCATCCCTTTGTGTCTTGCATATGTTATGTCCTAATGGAGCCTTACAAGCTGAAATCTAACAGCTGTTGGCAGCAGGATGAGCAGCGGCCACAATACTTCATTCTATAAGGGTAAAAGAGAGCTCGGCGAGTGAAAAAAGGTTGAGACTTTTGTGTGGTGGTGATATGTCACTCTGTAAGGGGATCTGAAACTACCGTATGGGATTAATAGTGAGTTGACGTCTGATTAAAGTGATACGGGCCTGTGGGAAAATTGTTTTAATGGCTGCATTGAAAAGCACACATTCAATGAAAGCATGCTCTTAGGGTTTTTGATTTATGAGCGAAATCTATAGCCTATAATCTTGCGAAAGGACCAATGCTGGATCAAAATTGCCATACAAACCATGTTTAAATCACTGTCAGTCTTGAGCCATTTCAGGCTATAGCCAGGAACATCTACAGTTATCACAGTGTCTGCCGCCAAGAGATGGAAGAGACTGGGAGATGGAATCCAAGTAATAAAACAGGAAAGTCCCTCCATGTATCATCATAACGTTGCGGTTGGTCATGAAATACACTCAAGAGTCCTATTGTGTCAAAAGGGATACAACTCCAGGTCCAGTTGATTAACTAAAAAACAACAACAACGACAACATGCACAGATGAAGTCAGCATTTTGTGATTCATCCTGATTTATCCTCTGTTGTATATGATTTTATTGCATGGAGCGTCCCCTCAATCGCCAGTCCCCATTTTTTTTTCTGGAATGGTGCCCCTATCTATCGAGTATAACGAGCTAACTCTTTGTATTTTCAATCATTCTTACTCTATTTGATAAAACTACCATGAAGTCTTAGGCTTAAATTAGCTACTGCTACAAATGGATTACATTTTTTCTTCAGATGATAATCAAGCTGCTATTCATCAGCCTTTTTTACTTCATACAACTGCTGAGGTACACAAAGCCACACAATAAATGGATACAAGTAATTCTACCAATTGAGATCATCTGGAATGCACCTCTTTAAATAAATGGTTATCTTAAACAAAATTCCTAATATCTGAAGGACTGGCTTCTTTTACAAAAGGACAACTGGGGGCGCATTTCAGTTCAGATCTCACAAAGGATCTACCTAAGCTAAGTACATAATTATTTGAAATATGTGTTTAATGTCACTGCATCACATTACAATCATGTTTCAGAAAGCAACACGGTATGTTTCAAGTGGCTATGAAGATGGTTAATAATTATGAAGCCCAAGCAAGCAACAAGCAGTGCTGTTCAAGACCTCTTCAGCGATTTGTCATAGGCCGTTTAACATAATATAATGGAGGAGAGGCTTGTAGGCCAGTAGTAGGCTGGCTTGTAAATTGTGTAAATTACTAGGTTCGAGTGTATGCAATTTAATAGCTCTCTTCATTTTGGCTAACTGGCAAGCCACATGGCTCAGTCCTAACCTCACTTTTATTCAATATTCATCTCAATAGCTGGGGTCAAAAAGTACCAAATGCCAGGTTTCAATTTTATGCAGATGATACAGCTGTTTGCTATTGTGAACCAACACTCAGTCAGGCATCTGACATATTATAATCCTCTTTTGATATTTCCACAAGCAGGGTAACTCAGTTTAAGAGAGTTCCCTTGCTTGTGGTATTTTTGTATAGTCCTCTTTCCTATATATTCGTATTGTCCACTTACTCTTACCGGACAATCTGCTTTAAACTCTGCAAATTTAAAGCAGTGGTTAACACAATAAGAGATATATCTATTGGTAAATCTAACGGTAAAATGCTCCGCTGGTACGCTTTTATTAAGTTGGTTCTCTCAGTACTGTGCCACTGTTTTCTCTTTCTCTCAGTTAAATCCTCTTGACTCCTCATTTATTTGAGATTATCTATTATTTACTGTGAAATGTTTTATTCTTTTTTTCTGGCTGCAACTAAATGCACTCCTGAGGGTTTAAGTGGATTAACCTTGTTGTAAACAGAAATGTTCCTTAAAGTTTTTTTCCCCCCTATTCTTTAATACATGGATCACAGAAATAACTTCAAACTTTTTTTGTCTGAGGAAATCACTTAGATGGGAAAGAGCCTGTGGTACAGTGAAGCATCAAGTCTGCTGAGCCAGTTCCTACCGAGCCAGACGGTGAGAGAAAACAAACAGCGGGACAGAGAGAGGAGAGAAAGACATAGGTATAGAGCCAGAGAGACCGAGGGACCAAGGGGCTGAGAGAGAAATAGAGTGTGTACAATGGGAGTGGGCTGTGAGTAACATGCTGCAGTCAGGATGCATTTCAGAGGGGCACCGGGAGGAAACGACGGGCCATTACAGCACAACTAAGGGTCTGTTAATCAGCCTGTTAGGGTTTAATTGAGGGTAGTTAATTAGGGAACCATGGGCAGTCTGTGCATGAAGGTCAGGGGCTGACAAGAGAAGCAGCTGGCAGAGCAACCTGAGCCGATTGTTACGGATCCATTTACACAAGGCCAGTGATTGATTTTCAGGAAAATTAGCCTTAATTACACCTGTCTATTTCTGCCCCTTTAAAACCTTTCAAGAGTCATAAATTAACCCGGCCGCTCCTATGAACAAGGAGCCGCTCGAGACCATATTGGAGCAGAGCAAACACGTTTACAGTAGGCCCAGACTGTATGTCTCCACAAAAATCATCAAGTGTCGGCTTGCCTTTGAGACACAGGCTGTTCAAACAGAATGGAAAATACAATATTCCGTGTGCGGTGGAGGACACAGACAAAAGCAGCCTTCTGGCTTGAGCGAGGCATAAGCTCACCTCACACCATCTCAGGGTTAAAACGACTCCACATCTTAAAAAATCCCCCCCACCCCCCCCCCCCCCCCCTAAATGGAGCAGTGGAAAACAAAGATGTGCTTGTCCTCACTTCTTAAAACCAGCTCTGCATAGGGCAGCGGCTACCACCAGAAGCTGATTATGGACTCTTTAAAGTTAGATTTGATTTAATGTCCTGCTCCTGCCTCAGCTGGACCACGGGGCAGAGGAATGTGGCTTGCTGCTCGACTTGGCCTGCTTACCCTGGGGTGGATTCATCCTGGCTAGGGACAGACAGGAGCACAGAGCAAGCCACATTCAGCTTGCCCATCTGGGGAATAAACAGACCGACTGCACAGGGGCCAAAATCCAATAAAGGGTCTGACAAAGGCCTGCTTCTTGCTTCAGAATGCCAAACAACATGTGATCCCCCTTAGGGAAATAACTGCCATGTCTGTTCCTCATAGCCCTCCGGGTCAGAAATAACGCCTGGGGAACTTGTGGCACATGTCCTGCTGAGGATGCCATGTGCTGTGACAACTTATTAGTGACAGCAGGGTCGGGTCATTTGCACCATGCCGTTGTGACCTGACATTTTTCTCCCCGACAGAGGAGCACGGATGACGTGCTAAATACACCTCAAGACACTCTAATGTGAAAAGCCCTGTCTGACTCAATGTCATTATGTTTAATCACCCAAAAAAACACAAGAGAAGACAAGAATCAAGTATGACAATTTGTGAAGTATCTTGTGACAAAGTCAGACACAGCAAAAGTGTCCGCCTTTGTCACAAAGCTGTGGTGCAAAATGCAGCAAAAACCACAAAGCAGTAAAATATTTACAGAATCAACCATAATGAAAGCAAACGTTTTCGCGTCCCAATTTTCCAGGGATCAGAACAATATCTGGAGTGTCCGAGAGGAAAAAGTGACACAGCCAATTTGCCACAAAATGGCGAGGCAGCAAAGCTCATTTTTCCCTTTAGTTTCTCCCTCGAACTGTCCAGACATCTCGGTCCCACTTGCCTGGGAGGGGGAGGAATGCTAACACCCTGACATCAAAAGGAGTGAGGGCTCATCAACATGCATGCTTCAGACCCACCCTCAACACAGCTCCCTTCACATTTCTATCCACCAGCGCTCACAGCCACCAGCCAGTTGTGTTTTAAGCTCCGTCTCTGGTCTGGTGGGTGACACTAAAATAACTGCAGGGAGGCATGGGGTGTTAAGTGGTGCACTGTGGGTAACCTCACAAGTCTTAGGTCAAAAGTAGATAAGAGATCGCTGCTCTCGAGTTTGTCACTCTCCCAAAATGTGAGCATGGACGCTGAAAAACCTGCAGTTCAAAAGATAACATACATTTGGCAGCTTCTTTTAAATAGGGTGACACATCATTTTTCCTTAAGTTTAATCACCTTGGACATAGAATTAGTCGCAAAGCCAAAACGCCATGAGTTCTTTGATAACTGGTTTAAGCTGGAGCCTATCATGGGAACTGGCTGTGTCAGATACAATGCAGCTGATTAGAGTCTAGTGAAGTAAGGAGTTTTAGGAGTGTTAAATTTTATATCCCTGTTCCCAATAAAATAGTTGCATTCAGAGCAGCCTACTTTGCATTTCAGACACGCTTGATTGTGACCCGTGGCATTTTTCCACCGCAAGCCTCCTCCTCTTCCTCGAGCTAATCATGCAAAAAGACATTATGCATCTCTAACAGGTTAGACAAACATAGGTAATTGCCAGTGAATTCAACTTGCGTCATCTATGCTGTCACAAAATGCCTGCTATTTCAGTCCTTTTTTTAAGATGCCTTGTTGAACCCTACGGAGCCAAATTGTGGAACCATTTAAAAAAAACAGCAGGGGAGAATAATCACAGCCGAGAAGCACATGATGTCTGTGAAAAAAAAAAAAAAAAAAAAAAACCAGAAAAGAAGGAAAAGTACTTGATCAGTGCCACATGACATGGAAAAAGAAGCGATACAGCTGATGACACAGAGCGAATGTTTACATGCCGAAAATACACCCAAAGTTTTGTGTTAAATCATGTCGTCGCGATCACCAGTTTTCACTTCAAATGCTACCCAGGGAAAACAAGTGAAGGAAGCCACCCAATGTAAACAACGAGAGCACTGAGGGGATCTCTAAACAGCGCTCATCTCAAAATGACTGGATAACTTAAGACAGGCTTTAGCCATGCCGCCTCAATGTGGCTCTGTCCGCGGGCACTCCGAATGTTTCGGCTGCTGTCAAAATTCAGCTGGGACACATTTCTGTTGACAATAGCCCCGCACCCACCCGCCCTCGCCTCCCTCCAACATCCACATCCACCACATTAGAATTGGCATCTCCTCAATGTCAGTTTATTTTAAAGTAGTTGTTGTTGTTCACCCTCCGTGACCCAAGAATGTTTGCAGAGGATTTACAAGGCGACATTTACAACGGCAGCCCAGGCGTCTCCATTCTCTTCCAATTCTCACACTCCGAAACCCAGGCAAACAACATCCTCTGCACCCTGAGAGATCAAGTATAGTCGTTAAAGGATTGGGGCACTGGTTTAGTCATACAAGCAAAAAGGTCAGAGGAGGCTGGAAGATTTACCAAAATAACCACCAAGGGGTTATTCTTGCAAAAAAAAAAAAAAAAAAGGCTCAGTGATTTGCAATGCCATGACGCTGTAAAGAGCAAAGTCTCAGACATCCAATAAGGCTTGATGTTCTGTGAAACTGAAGAAAAACTATGCTGCAATGCTATAATTATAACTATGCAGTGTACACACAGGCTCCTAAACACTACTTTCGACAGTTTTTTTTTTTTTTTTTTTTTTTTTTGCGCTTTTAGTGCAGAATCAATTATCTATCTGAAAACATGATTAAAGAGTAAGTCGTCTAAAATGAAAGGGGCAAGCAGAGCAGAGCCCATGAGTCAAACTGAATCAGAACTTATTTATCAAATCCCGGTGGCAAACACACAGAGCTCCTGACCAGAGTGCTAAGATTTTTCAGCTTTGCGGAGGGGCTAGCGAAAGCAAACACAGCTCGAGGTTTTATGAGAAAAATGTCTCCGGCTGAACAAGGAGGCATTCATGCGCTGATTCGTACCAGCCTGTAGCACAGTTAGAGGACAGCCATCTGCTATCACACTCCCCCACTAAGAGCCTGTTATAGTAGGACAAGCCGTGGATCATCATGTACATGCTACATCCATATAGACTTACTGGAACTAACACCTCTACTACAGGATGACAAAATAGCTCTCTGGCTGTTTACAGTGCGGCGGTTTCCACCTCCTCAGGTGAATTCGGTTTTCACTGTTCCATGTAATGCGATTGGCCCCTTATAGACCATTTGATCCCCATAGCGAGGCTATGCTATGCTTCGCGAATGGCTGTCATTATCCTCTTTGTAGTGTCGTATGGTGAATTTGTTTGTGATGGAGAAAAAGACAAACGCTTCCATCTCCACAGGCAGCTATGGAAAACGGGGGCGGTGATGACTAAAGCACGAAACCTGTTGAATCTTCCAAAATTCAGGTTATGCAATCACGGCCTTAAAATGAGGAAAACAGAGCATTGTGAGTGGCAGACATGGAGGTGGTGGATACACGATCAAATCTCAAGGTTAAAAAATCTTTATTTTCTGCTGCCAATCTGAAAAGCTCCGTTATGAAAACGTGGTGAAGGCTCAGTCGAGGTGAATCGGGTCACAGTGTGAACCAAAAGCTTTTAACTCTCACTTCAAAAGTGCCTCGTACTCTCTTTGGTTATTCTTTCTTGTAATATCCACTCCAACTGTAATGACTCTGCCATGAGCATTTCGGGTCCCGAGTTTAGCTCCCAAATATTTGTTATGTTCCCGTCCACAGTAGGTTGTCTCAGGCGTTCACTTTGAAAATGCCTTTGATGCAAAAATCATCATCAAGTCTGGAATAAAAAAAAAAAAAGCCTCTGTAGATGTGGTCGGGGTGATTGGGGGTTGATCCAACCCACTGGAGTCGAAAGCGCAGGAAAAAATTGCTGACGGAGAGGTGTGACAAGAAACCAGATTTGAAGGGTTTTGGTGGCTCTGGCTTTCAAGTGCACACTTCCAAAATGGACCGTGTGTCACACTGGACGCTAAGTAGGACAGGCCTACAAGCTCTTCGTTTATCGACCTACAGAAGCTACACACACAATACATGAAACTGCCTCTGGGTTGGTATTAAGTTCCTTTGATTCACCATTGTAACCCGCAAACTTCACAGACAATTGCAAACCTCTTTTTATGACTCTGCATTCCTCATTGTATTTGGAATACCATGACAAGGATTTTTTTTTTTTTTTTTTTTTCCTTTGGCCAAGTAACAAAGAAAGACTCAGCGAAATACGAACCGCCTCCAATATCGGTTTTCTTGCCTGATGAAAAACACCAGGGGGAAACAACAACTCTGAATTGTCTATACATTACTATTTCAATGCTTGAACAATTTATTTTGCTGGGTTTTGTCTTGTAATCCCTCTTTACTTGAAAAAAAGGGTCACTTAATAGGGCCATGTGCACTGTCCTTAGGCTCTTCGCGTCCTCTCTGCTCCTGTTTTCTCCTCTTTGGAGAGATTTGGTGACGTCCTCCACAATGGCTCGAAAACAACACAAGGACAAACACACCAGCGCTAAGTGCACCATCATCCTTGAGCGAAATCTGTGTTCTTTTAAGTCGATGGAGGGTGAACGGCTATATCACCGAAAATCCTACACAAGATGACATATCATGTAACAAACTACACCAGCATTTGGCCCATTAATACAATTCCCTTAGAAAATCCACCATTGTATACTCGCTCACACACCCAGCCGCACAAACGCACATACATGCAGACAACCTCATGAACACACACACACACACACAAACACACGCACATTTGGTTCCAGTGGTATACATTCATGTGACACATGAGCTAATCCCTCTTCCCTCTCCAGCTAGTGGCCCACTTGGAGGCTCTATTCTCAAGTCTCAAGTCACCAGGCGCCAAGTGAATTGCTTGTCGCAGTTCGGTGGCTCAATCTGCCTATTGTCAAAGGAGCTTATGACAAATCTCAATGAGCGAAGCGCGTTGAGCCACTTGATTCTGTTACTTGAAGAGATTACGACTGAGGACTAACATGTCACATCTTAGTTATGGGTGTTACCATATTTACAACCACAGAACTTAAAACCGCTGCGAGAGGCTCGAGTCGAAAAGGCTTGTGGCATTTTTGTAAGTAGTTAGCATTAAACTACACAAACGACAGGATGCAGTGATCGATAGAGTCCAGATGTAGGAGCCTTCTGCGCTTGTAAACACTTTCCAATGGAAGCACACAAACATCTATGTAAACACTGCGCTGGTCAAAATGCTCTGGGGCAATTTAACTGAGGTTTGACAATAATGCCTGCGACAAACCATATTTGTCATCTTGTGGCACGCAGTAATACACACTTATGATTCACATAAACCTCTCACTTCAATGCGTCCATTGTGCAAGATTCTCGTCGACACTGTGCTACGGAGGCAATCTTGGTGATGATGATTTTTTCAATGCGTCTTTCCAGCTGACCTGAGGGTGAGCTGGCCTTTCCACACATATAAAGGCGAGGGGAGGATGCCACACGGCAGCTCTGTCAGGAGGAATCTGTCAGCCACACAGACTGCTCTCTCACGCCGAAAAACCAAAGACACACAGCCTTGCCTTGGGTTTATCTTATTCTACCCAAAGTAATGCCCCACTTAACAACTCTTTAACTTGAGTGTTGATTGTTTGAGGTGCATGTGGAAACATTTTCTGTCTATGCCTACTTATTATCTTGAGCTGCTTTAAGACCAACATGCAAACACTTTAACTCTGCATGAAAAAAACTGACACTGCAATTTCTTTTCTTTTTTTTCCATAATAGATATTGAGCTATGAAAAAATACAGGAAATTTCACCAGATACCTGCAGCATGTTATTCATGTGGAAATATACAATTAGCAATCATTATTTTCTTAATTTGGGTACGTAAAAAGGTCTATCCTCTTCAAACAACTTCTACCCCTCTTGGGTGAGTCCTCTGCCAACCATTTCAGAAAACACCAGGCAAATAATTTTGCGTGTGTGTTAAGCATTCCACATTAGGGCATGGACAAGCCCCATGACAGTGACTTTTTGACTTTTAACCAGCACCCGGACGAGATGCCTCTGATTACGGGAATGCACACACGCATCCGCCTCCTGTAACTGAACGCCTCTCTGTAGCATCCAGGAGACATTATCTGTGACAGCGGAAGTGTCTCGTGCATGTTTACAGGCAGGTGACACTCAGGCTTTGCACGCACAGCAGTCAGTTTGCTATAGGCTCTGGTGAAGGGGTGCACACGGTGAGTTTATAAGACAACCAAAGCCTCACTAGCTGCTGTGCATGCAGAATCTGCTGTCACTAGCAACAAACTTAGCATATGTCATACATCAGATTCACTGGATGCCATTTCTCTGCAGTCACGTCTCCCTCTCTTCATCTTGTTATGTCTACCGTGCATGATATGAACACATGGATACACCAAGGAGTTGTCCTAACCATTTAGGTTGAAATCAGTCTTGATATTGGGAGGGCGTGCAAAGCAAAAATAAAAATAATCAATAATTCCCCCTGCATGCATTAACACTCAAGTAGCGAGACTGTTTTGAAAACGTAAGGACTATAAAGCACAGGTATTTGTGTTAAAATGCAGGGTGTAAGACTAAAAAAAAAAAATACCCATGCAAATACAGATATCTCAAAAATCTGCTTAAGCACTGCAACAAAGTATTTGTACTTTGTTACTTCCCAGCTCTGTGTGCAGCCCTAAAATGCTTCCACAGTTTCTCACATTTGCTGTTGAGCTGTGGTTTCCTTTTCAGAGGTCACTGGCTCACAGATATTGAGAGATGACTTTCTCAATGTCATGGTGTTCATAGGGCAGACAACAACTCACAGACAATTTCCTTTTTACAACTTCTGTTCTTGTTTTTTTTTTAACGTTTTCATGAAACTCCACCGTCGGTCACATACCTCTATAATTCTGTCGTGGATTTGAAGGCCTCCATCTTTATCTGCTGGCCCTTTCTCAACAATCTTGGATACAAAGATCCCTTCATTTGAGGTGGCGTCGTTGTCATCCTGTCGGGTAAATAACGGTTACTTGACAAGAGGATAAAAAGGACATTCATCAAATTGTTTACAAAAAATACTAACCAGTATATTCATAACTGCACAAATGGTAAGGGATTAAAATTCAGTGTTTATTCATATCTGCAACAAAGGAAATGTTAGGAACATTCTCTTAAACTTTCAATTAAACTGGGTAACCTAGTTTAAAAACGCCTGGAGATATTATGCAGACAATGCAAATGGCTTGCCCAAACAAACTAAGTTTGGTATGGCATGCAATCTTCCTCGTTAATGCTGCCACTGCCTGTGGACATCAACAGCCTGCAGTGACTGGCAAAGAGCTGCAGCTGCATACAGCACCGTGCCATGATGTGCTTCCACTTCACATGCGTGCTCCCCAGACCTGGAGCACCGACCCTGGCCTGCAGAGGGGCTAAATGTTGGATGGATATGAGCTGCTGTGCATCTATTACTGTGGCCATGACCCCAGTGTCAGAGCTAAGATTGGCTTAACAAAAGCTGCTGCCAACATCCCTCTCAGCTCTCTCCTCAAAACCACATGAAACCCACTCTACACTCCCGCTGTGCTGTGCGACACTTCTAAATTTTAATGGAATACTTAAAGAAACCTCAGACGTCACGCTGCGAACGCTGTAATTAATTATTTCTGGCCCGCTTCCTCTTTCAGTCTCATCATATACCAGTGTTAACACTGCAGTGCTTCTCCACAAATTGCTCATGGGTCTATGGAACAGCTGTAAGAAGACTTTGTGAGGAGTCTAATACTTTGCCTGCTTTGAGAGATGTGGACAAATTCCAGCACTTCGCCCTTCTGCAGCCAATTACTATTAGTCTTGCACCAGGCTATGCCAGCAAAACAGCCCTTGCTCAGCCACAGGGAACACGCGTCAAAAGCTACAGGGATATTAGCTATTTCCAATTTAATTAACAGTTACTGGCACTGTAAACTTGATTTGAGGCTACCAGTGAACCAAAAGCCATAGCACACTCTGTGCTCTCGTATGGTTGAGTTTGATAAGTGGTTCTGTCAGGTCGGCCAGAGAGGTCACAAATCTACAAGACCATGGAATCAGGAAAGAAACACTACTTTTAATGTTTAGATCTTTTTATAGTTTCCTGCTATAAAAAGATTTTACTGTGATAATCTATGTCACTACAGCAAAGTGCGTCACTGTGGCTATGGAAATACAGCCTTGTAACAGTTGGGCACACAGTCCTGGTGAAACAGATACGGAGAGCACCATTTCATCGGGGCTCGCGAGCACACGCTGTAGTAAGGAGCTCCATGTATGGCAGATGAAGCTGTGTTAACCAGTGTCGGAGATCTTCTGAACCTTTCACTCGTCGGACCTTGAGGCATCATTAATGAGCCTCACTTCGGAGCCTCGAGACAGAAAATATAGTGGCTGTGAGAGGCTTGGATAAAAAGACCCTTTCCACTCCTCTGTGTTTACCTCACCACCAAAATCCCCTCAATTAGAGACAAAACAACTGTGGTCGCAGCCATAATCCCAGATTTAACTCTCATAAAAGTAATTATAGTTTTTTTATCTGTGATGCCAAATCCGCTAAACCATACCAATATATAAACACAATAAAACTTGATAGATGCGGTCCATCTATCCACAGACTCGAAAACATGTGCATGACTGTCTAAGTTACATCAGTGCAGAGAAAGTCTGCGGTACATGAAGTATGTGCTCATTCATTCTTCAGTTGCCATATGACACTTGGCCGATCACCGGGGAGAAGAGATGTCCAACATGAGATTTGGCTTTGAACTCACCCCACATGGTCTTCCTCCTACGATGTTAAATCCCAGAGATCCGCCTTCCCGAAGAAGGACTACTGTCACGCTTTTACTCTCGCTTTCCTACAAGACAGACAGGGGAAAAAATAGACAAGACAAAGACACATGAACAAAGGGATGGCATGAAGTCCTTTATTCATTCCAGTCGGGCTACAGAACATTTAAAATGGATAAGTGCAGAAGAGGAACGGAAAAATAATCAACAACTGATTGACCTCATTAGCAGGGAATGAGTACAGAAATGCTGAAACGCAAAAACGGTAAACAGCGCAACGCGCAGGGGTAAGAGTAACTAAATACTCTTGTAATTCTGTTCATGTCTTCGCCATGGGAAGCGGCACCATTCTCTATTTTTTAGCCACACCTAAGAACAGAAGCTCTTTAGCCGCAAGTTCAAAGAGGAGCGAAGGCCCCTTTCCTCTCCAAAACGGTTAGGCTATGTATATTAATACACCAAGAGGCCTCTCAGTCAGTGGCGAGAAGACATGAAGAACTCGTGCACAGTCAGCTCTTAATCAGTTTTTTTTTTTTTTTTAGAGGGACTTTAAGGGGGAGCTACCAGGAAACATAGAGTAATTTCAGCTGCCATTCCAGTGTGCTGCAACATACATGGACTAAATATAAAGCAGATATTATTGGCATGTACAGTTCCCGGACTACCATATAGGCTGAGACCACGCTGTGCATGTCAGGCCATGCAGGAATGCAGACTCCTGCACCATGTCACTGCAACATTAGCACCACATGTTTCCACATTATTGTGAAGAGTAATGGCACATTAGCAAGCAGATAGTGCAGCATTATGAGTGAGGGCTCAGCTGACATGAAATTGGCTATAAATTTTGAGGCATGAAAGCTAAAAAAAAAAAAAAAAAAAAAAAAAAGTTACAAGCATATCAGATTATTCTCTCTAAGTGAGCCAAACTCAATCTGCTGCAACCCACAGAGTTAAGTGGATGAGCTTTCAAGGTGTCTTCACATTTTGTCCTTGAGAGACATTAAAATGGACTAAGGGGCATTTTTTTTGTGAACTCTCGGTCACAGGCATCACCATTTAGCAGACTCCGGTTCACGTCCAGCCCAAGTAATGATTCCACCCGGACCGCGAAACACTTTGCAAACTTTTCATGGTGCTGTGGTTTGCTGTGGCTACCGTATCTCTGCATCTGTCCTGTGCATTATTTAAAACACTCCACCAGCTCGGCCAGTCATAGCAATCGTGCCGCAGGAGGTGCTTGTATTCAGTGAGACAGAGAAGCAAATGCAGGAGAAAAATGACAAAGATGTGCTAAAGATAAATTCAGATTTGTTCAAAATAATCACTTTGATTTTTCATCCAGTACAACTGTTATGTTTTTGTTATGCCTAATGCTGCCTCAGTTTTGCAACAGGCGCTTTATATTACTGGTAGATTTCTGATAAATGCTCCGGATAGAGAGCCACTGTTGTGCAGATGATGACTGAAGTGAGCAATATTTATTTTCATTTCTACTTTTAAGGGAAGCTCAATTTGATACATACCTAGCAGGCCTGCTTATTTCTTTTTTCTTACTTTTGTGTGTCTAATATGAGAATGGCTGGGAAATGTTTTAAATATTTACCCTATATAGACCCTCAATACTACGTCCATATATGCCTGCAAATCACAAGAGAAGTTGGATATGATGGCTTGGACCTTTTCTCGGGAGGAACTTTGAGTCACCGGATCTCCTAAAATTTTAATTGCAGCTCCAGACAAACTCTAAACCCTGATGGTGTCAAATGAAGTGAATCTATTCAGGAGGTGGCCCCTTTACTGAAAGCTTAGGTATGCTTACGTGATAAAAAATAAATAAATAAATAAAAATAAGCGTTCTTACCATAAAAAATGCATAACTAGGCTATATAATTTGGGTGAATGCAATGATGATGCAATGACAAGCAGCAAAATATTAAGTCAAGGACGTAAATTATTAATCTGCATTTGTGGAGAGAGAGGAAGAAAAAGAGTAAACTCGGAGAGAAACATGACCTAATTCTCTTTGGTGACTTGGCAACTTACTTTGAGACTTCACCTTAGCACCAGTCAGACTTTCCGAGTCTGTCCTCCATCACGTTGCTTTCCATCCATCTGCCTCTTACAACAGTGTGTCTTATTATAGTGCAGTCACCGCTCCATGAAAAACATGTAGCTATAGTTTAACATGAAAATATTATTGATTTACAAAGTATTAGCCTACAATTAAAGGGCAGGTCCTTGGTGGCTACTTTAAAAAAAAAAGGTGTTTAACAGAGCGTGTGACTTGTGACTTTTCTTTTTTGGGTCATTTTTCATGATTAATGATGGCCGTTTCAACGACAGTGTCTCACTGGGAAAGGAGAAACCAAGAGAGAGCACTGGGCCACTGCTGATTTGTTTCAAGGGTTGCTCTGAAATAACAATTTCCAGTGAGTTATGGCAAGAGGGAGATTTATTTTCAACATTAACATGATGGAAACTACAAAGTCGTATCTCTGTCATTCCCACTTGACATCTATGTGTGAGAGATAACTAATGGCCTACAATAATTCTGTTAAATGATCTCATAGATTCATGCTTGAAAATTAGACCACGATTAGCCTAATCAGATTGAGTCCATGATTACCCTGATCAAATTCAGTGGAGTGGTGGTGGTGGGGGGGTGTGCAGTCTGTTTCATGTCTCGTGATTCTGACACAAGCTCTTTATCACATCATGTTGCACAAGCATTTGTTGTTCAAAACAGCCATGAAGGAGCTCGGGTCAAAACAAAGTTTTAAAGCTGGAAAGAAAGTGTGACAGCAATCCCAGCAGTCCTGAAGTGAACTGGAAAGACATCTCAGCTTTCTCTTTCGTTTGGTTTTATTCTCATTAGCCTGCTTGCAAAAAAATTATAAAAAACAAGTTCTGTTCCTTTAAAGAAAAAAGCACAAGAGCAATAGTGAAAACACTCCTGCCATCCAGTCAGTTATTCCACATGGCCAGGTCGTCCTCAAGTCTCACTCAGTTTCTGCCTCGCCGTTAAAGGAACACATTAAAATCCTCCATCTGGGCCAGCCAGCCGAAGCCAAACCCTTACAGAGCGACTAAGACTTGAAAACAACAAAAAAAGTAGGTTACCTGTCAAACGCTGCACACAGTGATGGGCCTATTTTCCCATTTTGGCAGTGGCTCGGGGAACAAATATGTCAAAACAAATAGGCCGTAAATTGCAGCAAATCTGATAACAACTGATCACTGATAGCACAAGCAGAAAGTCGGGCTGCGGCTCAAAGACACTCTGAGTGCAGTGGCAGTGTGCGAGTCACCTGCGTCCCACAGCTAATTCCGCCTGTGTCGCTCTGTTTCATAATGCCCCATGTGCACTGAGGGTCTCCCACCAGGCAATCGTGTTCACTGCTTGACTGGATCGAAAGAAAGACTCCGAAAGAGAAAAAAAAAACCTTTCTGACTAACCATATTATCCAAATTCAACCTATTTCGTCTCTCATGTGGATGATTTCCTTAACAATTCCTGTGTCTTTAATTTAAGCCTGAGCTTTGTCAGAAGGGGGCTTTCTCCATTCTGTTGACACTGAGTTTCAGTGAGAACAATATTCTCAATGGCAGGATTTTAATACACCTCTGTCAAATGAATCATAATAACCAGCAGTGCTACAGGCCCTGCAAGCATCTTTATGGCAGCGTGAGTGATTGCACCATTTCCTTGCATCTTTGCTTTTGGTGAGCAATTTACCAGTCTACCGGAACAGATTTCACTAGGAACTGTGCCCACTAACTAATGAAATTACCACCCCCCCCCCTTCCAACTCCTCATCAAAAACAAGAAAAACCCTTGAGATGGTAGCATTTAAGCCTGTCATTTTTAAAAGATGGAAATTTACTCATACAATAATGTCAAATAATAACCAAAATGCAGCAAAATAAGATAACTAATAGGTATAAATTCAAAGTGATAAAACAGGCAACAGCCTTTTCCGT
Source organism: Myripristis murdjan (assembly GCF_902150065.1). Taxonomy (NCBI): domain Eukaryota; kingdom Metazoa; phylum Chordata; class Actinopteri; order Holocentriformes; family Holocentridae; genus Myripristis; species Myripristis murdjan. The sequence goes on from NC_043984.1 coordinate 29,551,604, forward strand.
TAGTTCACACTGTTTTCTGCAGCATAGCTATAAACTGTGTGTGTGTGTGTGTGTGTGTGTGTGTGTGTGTGTGTGTGTGTGTGTGTGTGTGTGTGTGTGCAAATTGATTCTAATTGCTCTTCTTTGTCATCATCTCACAAAGATTTTATTACTAGGCCTATTCATAATCCGACCACTCCCTACTGCAGCAGTGCATTAAGCATACCATTCATTTTTCAATATATTAACCAACTGATGAACTTGTACATCTTTTATGATGCTGGAATTGATAATTACAAGAGGTAGGCTATTAGGTTGTTAAATTTCATCCATAAAACATGCTTATTCCTTACACCAGGGGTCCCAGACCTTTTATCTGTTGGCTCACAGACCCCGATCTAATTAGCCGGGGTTAGATACAGTATGATACACTGACTGTGAGTGGGAAGAGAGCAGCTCAGAGGTATAACTATGAGCAAAAAAAGGCAAATTCACACATTATCATACTGTGTAATTCTTTCAAGAACCCCACTTTGGGATCCACTGCCGTGTATCATAGTTATTCATAAAAGGCTGTTACTGCCATTGCATTCATGACTATAATTTGTTATTATTGTGGCAGGGAAAGGGCGAACATCTGATGACAGAAAGTTACAAACAAGCAGGCTGCGAGGAGGCAGTACAACTGGACCCCAGCTCTTGGTGTGTACAGAACTGCAGTAAATATTTGGCCCTCCCCCCCTTGGCTGCCAGCTGGCCAGAGGCACAGCTGACATCCATGTCTCAAGGCAGACAGCAGAGAAACAAACTTTTGAGCACAAGCACTGGCCTTAAATTCCTCCAAACCCCTGAAAACATGGCAGTGAAAGGGAGAATCACCAACAACCAGCCTTGGAAAAAGTCAGACTTTCCTTTCCATCTGGGATGAAGCAAATCCTGTCCAAAACAATAGCATATCATTTCCCATACTGCAAATATGCTGAGAGATGTTTGTTTCAAATTCAAAACATGTAAAGCTGGCCCCCAAATGGCTTTCGGGGGCCAATTTGATGTCACTCAGATGAAATATCTGACCGCAAAAAAACATAAATCCATGTTTTTCGATAGACTTGAATGTAGAAGTTTGGGATGAAACATATATAAACAACAACATGCAGGCTCGTTCTTTATTATATTATGAAACATATTTAACCTTAACAGTGCGTGCATGTGTAAATGTTTCTTATACCTTCTTTTTATTGTTATATAGGCACTTTTTGCACCATGGGATTACAAGTCATCTTGCAAAGGATAGGGAAAGACAGAGAAACCTGCCTGGAAACTTTGCTCCTTACCTTGCATGTAAAAACCAGGGACTTGGTGAGGGAGTCGATCCTTGCGCTGTATTCAGTGAATTTCTTCTGATACTTGAGCGCTGTCATCTGCAGCTCGCTGTGCACGGCGGAGAGCTGCGTCAGGAGAGCTTTCTCCCGCTTGTTGGCTCTCAGAGACTGTTTCTTAAACTCTTTATCCAGGTTGATAACTTTGCCGTGCAGCGCGCTGTTGTGCGCCTTCAGGGCTCTCAGGCAGCAGTGGCCGCTGAGTTTCTGCTCCTTGTAGGTGAGCATCAATCCGCATCCGTTCTCGCAAATCCCCACCGGTCGGTAATCGCACGTTTCACGCATATGAGCATCCATGTCCTTCAGGTTGAGCACCTCGTTGCACCCTTTATTCCTGCATTTAGCCGGGGAGTAATCACACATCTCGGCGTGCTCGGCCAGATGCTGCAGCTTTACCACTTTCTCGCAGCCTCTCGCATGGTTGTCACACTTGATCTCCAGCTTCAGGATCAGGTTTTTCAGAGGCAGGACGTGGTTCAGCTCTTTGGTGGAGATCCGCTGACATTTGACGGGGCAGCTGCTCTGCTGGACGACCCAGGGCAGCACGCAGCCGGCGCAGAAGACGTGACCGCACGGAGTCGTCAGTGGGTCCTCCAGGACTTTATTACACAAGTTGCATTTGAAATCCGGGTCCACTGTCCCCTTGAAGCGGTCCAGCTCGAATCCCATGGTTTAAAACTCAAAATCCAAAGTTCGGGATCCCCTCCCCTGCAGATGAGAGTAGGTGCAGTGGGGCGTTTTAGCTGGTCATTGGTGGAGCGTTTACAGACCGACTACAAGCCTTCCTCAATGTCTAAACTAAACTAATTGACCGAGACTTTTGGTGCCTTCAGGTGCTCCTCGTAAGCTCCTACTTCCGACTTCACCGGTTGTGGTCTTGAAGTATGACCCAAGTAATTTTGGTCGGACACAACAAAACTGACCTTGTAACTTTTAAAAATGCAGTCTCACCGTAATAAATAAATCAATAAATTAATAAACAAATAAAAATACACTTCCACAGTGTACTTTTGGTTGAATAACAAAATGAAAAGGACTAAATCTTTATTAAATAGATAGATAGATGGTATTTATTTCTCAGCGGAGGACAGACAGAGCTCTTAAGACATTACAAAAGACAAAGTAAAAACACAACTTAAAGTAAAACAGTTCATAAAGTGCGCTCATAAAGTGCATAGAAATAATGCTGCTCCTCCTTGTTCACTGATAACTTACACAAACGTAGTTGTAGCCTCAGTGCAGAATGTTAAAGAGCGAAAAGAGAAACGTAATCACTTTTATTTACACCGCACAACAAGCCAAGACGATCAGCACTTTTGCCATCAACTGCTGACCCAGTTTCTAAGCCCTGCTCCAAAACAAAAACTAAATGAAAAACAAAGAGACGCTCTCACTCCTGTTTACCCCTATGTGGTGATCGATATTTCCTATAGTACATGAAGGTAGCATTCCCAGGGGCGAAAGTGTGGAGGAATTCTTTACCGTAACTACCGTATGAGCAGCGCATTGGATGACGTTCAGGCTTTGGGCATAGGAAGGTGGCTGTTTGTGGTTGACGCGCAATTATTGCACAGAGCATTATAATTACAAGCGAAATATCACGATGTCATTGTTTTTTAGTTTTGAAAGGCAAACTTGCTCTTTACCATTTCCATGCCACAGTGTTTAGCTTAATTCAATTTGTTTTTGTTAAGTGCCCTGTTGGTTAAATAGAATTTCACTGATCTGCAAATGGAGGTCACCCTATATGATTACCTAAATTATTGATTTTTCAAACTCAGCCTGGAATATTGCTCTGCTTTTATAGATTGGTAGATAAATAGATAGAGAGGGGGGTGTTAAAGGAAGATAACTAATAACAGGCTACCAAAAATTATTGCACAGCACTGCAGATATCAGGCTCACTTTCACTGCCTTGGTGTTAAATGATGGACTGCTAAATATGAACGCTAGACAACATGGTGTGGCAGCTGAATATTTATATCCAAGTGTGTGGGAGTTCAGACATGCACAACACTTGCAAAACAAATGGCTGTGGGAGGCCATTATCAGTACAACCACAAGCGGGACTTGTTTCAACATACTTTGACTGAGGAGGTGATTCCAGAAAAGGTAGGAAGATGAACTTTTATCACGGTGTGAAGTATGAAACCAGATGTTTGAGGTAAGTCTTCGGGTTTCTTGCCATGTGTCAAGAGACCCCACTAATGCTGCATACTGTATAAAGAAAACATTGCTTGCAAACATTGCAATTTACATCTCAGCAGGAAATGCTGCGATCCTGAAGGTATTTGAATGGCAAATGATAGAAGGACAGCTCATTGGCTATACTGGCCTTGCTGGCTGACAACACAAAAATAACCACTCTGACCAGCACTGAACTGTCTTTTGCTGGCAGAACATGCAGCCTTGGTGGGTTCCGACTCTGCCATGTTATTGATTGGATTCTCATTTGCACTGGCTGCCTGCTCTTTGGGAAATCCAGTTTTATGCAATGCCATGCTCCATAAAACCTTTCCACATGTGCATTATGCAGAACTAAAAACAAAGTCTTATCAAAGACTTCACGGGCAAAGTGTGACAGAGGTAGACTGAGCTTGAAGGTAATCCTAGACTGATGTTATGAGTTGTCTTAGATGATGTGGGAAATAAAAACTCCCTGTGCATGATCTGTCAAACGCCCTTGTGCCGTATATGCACGGTGAATGTGTCATAAAACGTTTGAGCGGATATGCAATGGACGAAAGATGAAAGAGTGTTTCGCTGTGTGTATTTTCAGGAACATACCACAAATAAGAACAATTTCACTGTCCAGTATACCCAAGGTAATTTTTCAGGCTGTAATCTTCCCCGAATGCACACATACATAACATCCTACACTTCTACATCACTACAGAGAGGTCAAAGGTCAGGTTGTCTGCAAATTGGGTTTCATCACATTTTAGGTTACTCAAAATACCATGCTTAAATACATCCTGGGTAATCAAACTAGCAACCTTTCGGTTACTGGCCGGCCTCTTCACCTCTAAGCCAACCCGTTGCCTGTGATTTATTATTTCAGTGAAGGAACTAACAACCTGCCTGCCAGTTTATGTCTGTTTACTGTGAGATTCAGTTGTTTAGTCTGGCTCTCGAGTCAAAGAAATGTAAATATAAATATATATAATATAATATAAATACAGTACAATTTTCTTGTCTATTACTTGGTAGTGTCACAGCAGGTATAAATATATTTGGAATTTAGTTTGTGTGTTATAATTAAAGGTTTGAACTTAAGTCGTGTTGAAGAAATTGATATACTATCTAATGTTGCTGGGAATGGTCTGTTTAGGAATGTTTCCCATGAAGCTGGATGAGGTGGCAACAAGAGGGGGGGGGGCCCAGACAAGTCCATGTTAGGTCCAGGCAGCGTCCCAGCAGAGATAAGAGTTAATCCCAGTCCTCCAGCTCTGGCTGTGAGTGAAGGATCTGGGCAGAATGGAAATGAATGCTCCCACCAGCACTGGGTTAAAATAGTATTTTTAAGATAATGTCCATGGTTTAATCTAACGTAGGTATTTCCAGTGTCTAGTTTTCCAGCATTACCTTTTGACCCTCTGTGGCTCTGCGGCAGATAAACCGGTCGGTTATTTACATTTCAACCTTCTGTAGAATCCGATAAGGTAAGGAAGAAAAATTATTGTTGCCTAGCAGGAAGACATGTTTATTCGCTTGTTCCGTGATGCACGAGAGTGATTCTACATGCAAATCTGTCCGGACAAAAACATTTCTCACAATGACACGTGCCATCTCGCATTAGTCATGAAGAGAATCTATGAGTTACAAACTGTGCAGATGGAGAGAGTGTCAAGATGCATTCTTCTCTCGATGGCCAAGATCTTTTCACAACATGAGTGATATGGATCGATCCCTCCTGGGTTTCACTGCTGAACCCTCTTACTCTGTGCCTTTGTCATAAAGTAACAGAGGAGTCTACGTTTCAGCATGTGTGATGAGAGTGTTCTTTACAGCTTTGGAGTTGGGCCATTTAGTAATCATCACCACCCTTCTTTAGATTTGTCAAAGACATGAGGGCCATGTGGGAAACTGTGAAGATGAGTTATTGCTTTTTGGGATGCCTTTTCATGTTGCACTGAAACATGATGTACTTACAAAAGGAATACATTATCCATCTTGCTGCGGTTTCCCATGCGCCTGCAAGTCCCCTGGGAGTCAGTATTATTGTCAAAACTGAGTTAAGTCTAGCCCAAATGATTTATGGTTCAAGAATACGGTTTGTTTTTCCTATAAACATCAATGACTTATTGTGCCTATCATGAGGGAATTGGAGTTGTGTTCCTCTTGTTTCTTGAGTGAATGAGTAACTTTGAAGGTTGTTTGTAAAGATCTTGGGAGTGACCTTATGAGGATACCGCTCGCAGGAGGGCTGGGAGGGCCGGGCCTGTGGCTGGGAGCAAACAAGGCTACACTCGCATCCCCGAGGACGCAACTGACAGATGGTGTGAACCAAACAACCACTCTGGCCCTGTCAGTCTGTTATGACAGTGAACAGCAGCTCAACCGCCACAGTATCCTCACAGGCATAAACATGTGAGTGTATGATTGGGGATGATTGCACAACACAGGTGTTGGCAGCAGAGCCGTTGTTGAAATGCACTCGTGATGGTATGAAGGTATGACACTCTTAATTTGTTGTCAACATGTCACACAAGAGATGAGCACTGCTAAACCAAAGTGTTTTTGATTTATATGCTTTACCGGTACATCAAGATCTTGCTAATAAATACCTGGAAAAAAAAAAGAACAGAGCCAACAGAGCAGAAACTGATAAATAATGGCACTGCAGTATTCTCACAACTTTTATTCAGATCACAATCAGAAACTGCCCTGTGTAAGTGGACACAGGCCAATAAATATTTTGTCCATATGCACCAGACGGTTGTGAATTCTCTCCGGGTGGTTTGGAGGCAGGATATGGGTCAGTGGAACCCAGAATTACCCAAAAGTAACACTGTGCAAAGAAAGAAAATCCCCATTTTATGTGAAGTAAGTCAAAGTCTAAGAACAAAATCTGACCTAAATCTGCAGTCAAATACAGTAGCTAATTAAATCTCCATGGGATGCAAGGAGGCGGGTGGTCAGAAAACTCGATGTGAGTCTTGGTCTGATCAAAATGGATGCAGAGTCCAATAGTATATCGTGTGTAACGGTGCATGCTCTAAAATAATTTGAACACATATCTTATATATGAAATCATGTGTTGTCAGGGTATAATTCTACCTGGAAATTTATCTGTATAGTGTGATCTAGATCATGTATAAAGCCTTCAGCATTTTGGCAGATGGACTAGCGTAATGCATTAGTTACAGAGGTTTCCAAAGCACAAGTGTGTAATATTAGGAACAGATGAGTCCTTTTGCAAAGGGGTACCGGCTGGGGAGGCCCCTGAAAATCTCCACAACAGGATGGAGGAAAATAATCAAAGGTTCCACTCTGAAGCCTGTGAAGCACTGCTGATTTTTTGGAAGCTCAGTTCCCACTGAGTCTTTACGTAATGTGCAAAGTAAACTTGGCGTAACTCGCCGCTATCATTTATTAAAAACCAATAAAAGGGAAGATTTGTTTTGAAGTGACTCACAAAGGATTCATATTTTGAGTTCACATCCATGTAAAACACATTTTGCATTCCATAAATTTGAACGTTTAATTATAGCAACATTCTTTGGTGTTGAAGTCAAGTCAGCTCTTTGAATGGAAATGTATGCACTGTGGTAGCATTTTAAAAATAGCCATACCACATTAATTAGGTGAATAATTGCTGCATATGCATGTGCTTTGCCGTGTTACCGTATTGTATCCTTTTCTTTTTTTAAACTGGATTTGGATGCATGCACATGTTGATCTGCATGTGAGAAAGATATCTCCTGTAGCTCGGTCGGTCATGTCGGAGGGGCTGTTCTTTGCTCTTGTGTAACACCTGAGGCAGCGTGACAGCAAGGTTGGAGGTGTAGATACAGGCTGCCATGCTGAAAGCTTGGTGATAATGAGAACAGTGACCATGATCCAACAAGCCGTGACTGCAGTGATGACAGCCACGGCTCTCACTCGCTCGCTGCTACTAACCCAACCCCCCGCATTGTTAACAGATATATGAGCAGGTATGACTCCTTTTATTTTTGGAAAGGCCAAACTCTTTCACAAGTGGTGATTGTTTGAACGTCGTTGCTTGTCTTCATGCTTTGGGACCGACCAGAAATGTAGGCAGTGAAAAAAACAGAAGCTGAATAAAACAAATCATAATAACTGTGTCACAGTAAGCCCATTATGCAGTGCACAGAGCAGATGTGGTCTACCTCTGGTGTCCGTAATTGCTCCTTTGATGAGAGAATATGTTAATTTGTCATCAGTGTTGATTCATGGAGTGGAACATTCTGACTAATGCATGATACAAAATATAAAATGGATTCATTTTTGCTCGCTGACAAAACGGCAAGTCCAACAATATCAGAGAGGTCTGTCTAAACATCTAGATAAAATTGCCAGATTTCAAATAGATCTCAAGGGCTAGGCCAGGATGTGAATAGAGGTTTAGCATTAACAGGTCAGTGTTATCGGGCACTCTTATGTGCTGCTATGATTTGAGCTGGAACAAAGTCTGAGGTCATAAAAATAAAAAAATATGAGACATCTACTTTAACAACTGGCAGGCAGTGGGAAGCTCTCAAAGAGGCCTATCAAAACCGAGACAGAGATATTGAGAGGCAAGTGCAACAGGTTCATGGAGGCATTTGTATTTGCACAAGGAACCTTGCATGGGACAAGCCAACACTATTAAAAAGAGGAAGTTAATAGTGGAGCAAATACATTGCCAGGAAGTAACATCAACGTGTGCCAAAGCAGTTTCTCAAGAAAAGACAATGGATGAACTGGGAAACTGTGAGGAGGAAGGAGCTCAGTTGGAAAGTGCATTAGCAATAGGAGGTATCGCTGATTAGATTAGTCATTGCAGCAAACGACAGTGTACTTCCATCACTCTGAAACCTCAGAGGACCCCGCATCTCCTCTGTGCTGTGAATAAGCAACACTTTTTTCTATTAGGCTTTAAAATGAGTCTTGCCCAGGGGTTAAACACTTGGCCTCTAACTGATTACAAATTAATCAAATTTATTTAACTGCTGGAAGAGAGGGACCTATGCATCAAACTGGCTTTGCACGGGAAAGTGCACAAATCAAGGAAGACCTAATAGGCAGAAGTTAAGGGGAGCAAAAGAGTGGAAAGCGCAAACAGACATTGGCTAACGACCTATAGTCTAATCATAGAAAGTCAGCACCAGTCTAAAACCTGACCTATCATTGTGGTCCATTACTCAGTGGAGAGTAGAAGTTACTGTGCCATGACAAGATGCATTAAAGAGGCATGAGAAAGGAAGAGGCTTAGATACACTGAGAAAGCAGCCAACGCTAATCAGTGTAGCTGCATTGCCAGGGTACACCCTGTGGAAGTTGGGTGCTGTGGATTTGTAGTCATATTTACTGTTAGTTAAAGTTAGGGATTTGTGGTCAGGATTTACAGCAGGCCGCAAAGGCCGTTTCGGAAGCAGACAAAAAAAAAAAAAAAAGTGGCCAGTGGCTTTGGCTGAAAATCCAAAGCATGGAAATCCAACCCTTGACTAAGAGGAGTTACATATCACATGATGCCATAATTATGAGAAATGAAAGTCACCCTCCTTTCACAGCTCGTGCTATATTTGCGTTAATTAAGCTTGCTGTTTGCAGGTGCAGTCAGTTTCAGAGCAGCTGGGTAGACAAGCCAGAGGGTTCATTCGTGTCTTCATCCTACAACCATTGATATCATTAGGTGTCTGACCTGCTGAATGCGTCGCTCCAAACCTGGGGCTTCTGCCATCCAATCAAATAGATGAGACCAGTACTGAGGTGTTATGGCTGCTCATTAAAGTCACAACAAACAAGGACTACAGACAATGAGAAAATTAATTTAAAAAATGGATGGTAGGTTTTTGCTGACAGATGTGTGCTGTGTGCTCAGTGAACAAAAGCAACAAAGCAAACATAAAAAAGACAAAAGTACCAGGCACTGACTTCAAAGGTAACAAAGACACCCAGGAGGTGGGTAGGACACAAGAGAGTGTGATTTTATATTGTCCCGGAGCAGATTTTATATCGTCCCGTCCAGGTGCAGCCAGCCAGTCGGCAGCATTTTCAAGGCAGAAATGTCCCTTAACCAATTTTGTCCAAAAGGATAACTTAATTTGAAAATGTCACAAGGCTAGTGCACATTTTCATGCAGTGCGCTGTTGCCAGTTTCAGTGGTAATCAAGTCTCTTGAAATATGAAGCAACATAACGTGATGTAACATGACGTAACATAAAGTAAACTACGGGACATCCTCCACAGAAAAATAGCCACTTGATCACCATTAATAACCATTCGTTGCCTTAAAATCCTGCCAGATCAAGGAATCTAACGAGGATGTGTCCTACGCTTCCTGCTGTGATGAGAAAGTCCTAAGTGGCAAATGGGAGAGACCCTTTGAGCGAGAGAACAGACAAACAGGCAAGGCTGCACGGGTTACTGCAGAAAGTGAAGACTGGCTTTTAAATCAACTGAAACAGAAGAGATGACAGTACAAGTTGAAGCCGCATTTCTATGCAACTCACCCGGCATAGAAGTTTCTAGGCTGGCTGTCCCCATCCCACTATGCCTCTATTTCTGTCACATCTCATGTGGCTGATCGCTGATGAACCTGACAGTGTATCCTCATCTGAGGGCCTCTAAGTCGACATGATAGGACACACGGCAGAGACTATTGTGTTTCAGCATTGACTTGTAATTTCAGTACGTCTATTCTGAATATGAGTCACTGAACATTTCCAACATTTCTCTGCTTTTATTCAAGTCGGCAAGCAGCATATTAGATATTTATTTTTAATATGGTAATGCATAATCAGATCAACGTTGAATAAATGCACTGAGTTAAGATTTAAACGATGGCAAACGTATCTTTTAAAGACAAAAGAGGTTAATTCGTTATGGGCTGCACAAACGTCTGGCCTGAATTCACTTCGCATTTGTCCTGTCTTCCAGAACGTGTACGATGTGGTTGTCTTCAAAATAGGTCAGCTCTAGATGACTATTTGGATATTCAAGGATTTGTATGCAAGGCAGTTTTCCACAGGGATAAAAAGGCAATTGTAAAAAAAACAAACATGGCCAAAAAATGAGAATGCAGGCCGTCTACCCTCTATTGTGCTATTCTTGTATCAGAAATACAAAGCATTTTCCCACTGGGATTAAAGCTATAGGGGATGTGCAAACTGTTGCTTTTTAATGATGGTTTGGATGGTAGTTTTGATGAATAAATATCAGCCCAAAGCTGAATATTGCAAGACAGTCTCTTATATTTGGTCTAATGAATACAACCAAGTATAGAGACTGAACAGGTACGACAATAGCGTACTCCACGGAGATTTTAGGGGTGTCCACAAATAAAATATAACCGTAGCCTCTTTTTCACAGGTTGATTACAGTCAATGCATCCATCCAAAATCCAATTGTTTCTACTTAGAATCTTACAATGGCGCTGTGCGAAATTTGCTTTCAGCGATTTGCATGTGGGATTACAAATTTGAGAGGTAAAATAAAACAGGCTTAGTTTGTCATTACTGGGTATGTGATCAAGGACAAAAACAAACAGCCCGATTGAAACAGTCAGACCAGGTATTCCATGCAGCAGTGCCGTACTGAATCGAGTTCATGGAGGGATAATTCAATATACACGGAAACAAGGCAATGGTCTGTGTAAGTAACATTAGGAGCTAATCGGAAACAAGCCCCTTCTAATTAGCCATTACCAAAATAACAGACTGAGGTCATAGTTATTGCTTTCCCTTAAGGGGAACACTGCTCTGGGTTTGACTCAATTTAAAGAGTTGCTGAAATGAAGTATTTTTAGACTCAGTGCAGCCTGTATCTATCCAGCTGGACACCCACATAATCAAGTGATTGTTGCAGTTTCACCAGTGTTATGTATTGTCATGTCAGTTTCATAAATAGAGCTTAAAGTGGTAATCCGTTTGCCTGGCACCAGCGCTCGAATCGCTCTCCGTCATCCCACCCACTCAGGAGCCACTCTGCAATTCAGGGTCCGGCCCAGCTTCCATTTACCGGCGGTTTCACAGAATAAAATTTCTGCTCTTGCCAATCAGCATCCATTACAGGCCGGATTTCTACTGTGGGCGTGCCTTCCCAAGAAAATGTGATAATGACCAAGTGCCAACATTTCTCATTGTGGAGGAACAATAATGGTCAAAGTCAGTGCGGTTAGGCGTTGTGAAAAACTTGACAGGGATAAACAGCCCAAAGCCAGAGCAGTGCTGTGCTATGAAAGTGTTTGTGGAAGAAAGATATGTTTTTGGCGTCCTTCCAATTAAGAAAGGTTTTCTATACCAACTTTGTGTTTGTTTCTGTCCACATTGTACTGATGAAAAATCAAAATAAGAGAAGCTGCCAGGTCTGATGTGAGATACGAGCTATGCAGCAGTGCCCTGGCCATCCTTTAAATATTGCATAACAACATATTGTGGCTGCAGTTCATGGTTAAATAGATTACAGAGTTCCTTATCTTTTATATACCACATGCACTTCATTTACAACAGCACCAATGGACGATCTCTAGCTCTTGAACCCTACCCTGTTCCTCCATATTTTATTATTAATCATACCTCTGGCCTTCAAAGATGAGTGAGCATTGAATGTTAAGGATATTGCCGTTATTATGCACACTAGATTTGATTCCTGTCGCCACAAAACTGCTAACTTCTTTTATTTGGTCTCTCAGCAGTGCAATCAAGGAAGACACAATGATCATATACCATGGAGTATGAAACTCTTCCTGGCTGGAAGGCTGTCAAAAACACCTCTCTCTTCACAGCTTTGTTCTGGCTTTAGAGCTTTTATACCTGTGAATGACTTTTATTTGTGTTTATTTGCTTGTTTGTTTGTTTACTGTGAATGAGCTTTTTTTCTTTTTTTTTTTTTTAAAGCAGCTTCCTTTGCAACACTGCATTTCAAAACACTTCAATTCCAGAGGTTTTTTTTTTTTTTTGTTTTCTTTTTTCACCATGACAGATCTACCTGACACTGTGTGTTTAGAACAGCAAATGCAGAAAATTCAAAAGCTTTTATGAACTGGATGCAGACTGAGCCACTGCTTTGTTCTATCAATTGGCAATGAGGCGTAGAAAAATGGAAATGCAATTATGTGAAAATGTCATGGATTATTACTTTTACATTATTAGACACGTGAGTAAGCAATCATTGTTGTGAGGAAAAGCTTACTCTAAAGAGGTTTTTGTTTTGTATTTTTTTTTTTTTTTGTAGAGTTGCTGATATCCTGACATCTTTCACTGTCCTATTTCGGAAGCGTGATGTCTGCGAGGCAAATACCTCTCCTCCACTTGGTCCATAGGAGTCTTCGCCTGCCAAAGCTCCGGCTCTGCCTGGCTGGGTCAGATGGGAATGGAGATAGTGGCTCTGCTTATACACTCAGCACCGGTGTGAAAACAAACACACCACCACAACCTAAAAGAGAACCCTGTTGTAAGCATTCTCTCAAGAAAGCTTTCTCTTCTTTATTTGTCTATTCATTGTGCCTCAGATTTTGACAGTGAGGATGCTGGTTATAATGCGGTGGATAACGGCAGGAGATAGATCTCATGATGGGACAGAGTGTGTTTTGTTAGGTCTAAAATAACGTGTAAACAGAGGTATTCACGCTGGTTTCAGAACATTGTGTGCACAAACATGTTAATTCCTTGTAAAAATACATAAATGAACTAAATAAACTAAACTCAGCACCCTATTTAGAATTCCAGAATATGACCTACTTGTTTTACACAAAGGAGTAATGCCTGAATAACTGTTTCCTAGAAAAATGTGAAAATATTAACCTTGGTTTTGTCCTGATTTGTGACTCAGGCTGTGTTTTATATCTCTTTTGGCTGCTGTAACGGCACAGTATGTCATAAGCGTGAAGAATATTGTAAATATTCATACACAAGGTGCTTTACAAACTATATAACAGCTTCAAATAAAAGCCAGTAAGATAAATAATAAGAAAAATACCTGCCATGAATGAAAAACAGGGTTAAAGAAGAACAAAGCAGCACAGATGATACAGTATGACAAGAATCAAACAGGAACAAAGAAGATCAATGTAGATAAAATTTCTGAGAATGAAATATGTCAAAGAAACTATACAATAAACCTATCTTTAATTTTTTTTTTTTTTTTTGCGCAATTCATAAGCTGACACTTGTTTTATCATCCTGAACCCATTGGAAATGATGTGCTGAAGGCTGTAGGACCTGGACAAACACCTGGCTGATTTTTTAATTGCAAAACAGTTAAATATTTTTGATAAAAACATGTTTGAATCAACTTTTCTATGTGATGTCAATGGTTTAAACTGTAAACATGATAGTTGGAGAGAGTCAGGAGATGTTATGCCAACAAATCACTTGCTGGGCTGAGGCTTGAGGCACATCACACAAAATAAATGAAGCAGTAACAATCGCTGTTATTAAAAGCTCCTGTTTGACAGGTAAGATGGAACCAGTTGAGGGTGGATGAGGAAATAACAGCCCAATCTGTTAGTCGGCATTGTCTTATCGCTGAAGTTGAACGCTGCATTCTCAGGTCACGCAGTGTAAACAGGTGATCACACCACCAGACATCCACTGGAGCATCATATTTATAACGTGATAATACACAACATATTCAGGTCACTTTGTTTTCCAAATGGAAATTTTGAGCTTTTGAGCTTGTGCCGAGCCAGCTAGATGATGACCGTGCGGGAAAAGGCCGATATTTCTGTACCACAGAGTTTTCTCAGTACCAGCAACAGCAACATTTAAGTTGAGCTTGGATTGATAGGGTTCTACCTTAGTTATTACCCATTTTAAGCTGCAATGATTGAAATTCTGAAAATGAGGACCATTTAAACTCAACTGACAAAAAAAATGTGGAATCAGCATGTTATTTATCAGTGAGTTGTTGCCACACCCTGCAGCTTGGGGTAGAGTTACACGTCTGGGAGGAGTAGCATGTGTAAACCTGCTCAAAAATAATTTCCATTGGCTGATAACGTACTGCTTTTCCACCTGTGGGCGGAGTAACACCTGGGCAGAGTTAAATGTGTGACATTTAAGGTTAGGGTGAGATGTAACTCCACCCTTCCACTGTCTGATGCATGGTGACCAGGCACCCTGGAAAATTCAGGACAGGCAGTTGTCCCGAATCCTGAATCCTGTCCTGTTTGTCCCAAAAATTAGGCTAAAACAGATTTTTTGATTAGTTACAGCCAAATAAAACACACAAATACTAACCACTGTGAAACATTACTGTGGTGTTGCCCACAGACAGGCACTGTTAAATCTGTAGCCAACTCGAATGAACAAAAATAATAAATTTTAGCACTGACTTTCATGTGTTTTACTCACTCTGTTACTGTTTGGATGATGATTTTCACATCACATTATGTTTTAGCTGACTTCTAGTTCATGAACAGAAATAATAATTTTTAGTGTTGGGTCTGACTTTCACATGTTTGACTGTTGCTGTTACAGTTTGTTAACACTGAATGTGATGTGCTGGAGGCCACACCCACCTTGGCCATGAGACCACGCCCACCCCCCCAGACCCCTATGTCCTGAACATCACACCTTAAACATCAAATTACACGCTCGTTCCATGAGTTGCGGTCAGCTGTATCTAAATAGTCATCAGTTATATTGAACCTCATCCATTTTGATTATTGTATCTCAAAAAAAGAGATGTGTTGAATATTTAAAAGCACGTGGCAGTTTTTACAGATGGTAAGTCAAATATTTGGTGTGTGAACTCCACTCACGGATTGAGCATTACAAATTCAAGCTCATAGTTTGCTGTTTCCTACAAGCCACGCTGCGTCCATGAGTCTCTGTGAACTGTTCACCTGGCCTCCTCGGTGCCCTCCACGTCAAAGTTCGGCTCTACAGTGGGTCCAAATCAGTGATCATAAAGAAAGACAAAGTAAAACGTTGTGTTATAATCCTTTCATGCCACATACAATAAAGCCTCTAGACCACATACACGGTCCTCACAGCAGACGGGGCTTAAGCAGCTTTTTTAAGGAGCACTTTTATCTGGACGTGCTCCAGCATAGCATTAAATTAGCCTATGATGTCATTCTTTTCAGTGTTGTGGCCAGACAAGCACATGTCAGTATCAGCCAAACCACAAGAAAGGTAGGACTTTGACATAAAATAAGATTTTACAAAGTAGAACAGCTCCTTACGCCCACATACAAATCTGCTTAAATTTGTAGACTCGGTGCTTTGAATACCTCAGCAGAAAACCATATGCCATGCTGACCAAATTATGACATCTGTGGTGAATTTAACGTCTTTGGCCTCAGATGTTTAATTTGGAGCAAATTCGTACAGTTAAATGAACCTATATGGGAAATTTAATGGTTGATGAGATGGTTCTAATCATGACTTTACAAATTACGTGTTGACATTGTAACAGAGGGGGAAAATGAGCTTCACCAGGACAGACAGGTAGATAAAAAAAAAAAAAAAATCATCATAAAATGAATAGGTACGTATGTGCTATTCAAAAGCAAATGTCTGTAGTTTTCACAAACAAAACAATACATTTTCCATCATACATTAATAATACAGAGCACTGGTCACATTTTGCAACACAGATTTACACTGTTACTTACTCCTAAAACCCGTGGCTCCCACACAAGGTTAAAAAGTTTAACTTCAAGATACAAAGAAGTTGATCTGACAAAAAAACACATGCTCACAAAATGACAGACTTTCCAAAACATATAAAATGTCACCCTTCAAATATTGCGGTTATATAATTATTTCACCACAATTTCCCGGCATTACATTTGGGACGACCATCCTCGCCTAACTGATAACAACAAAAAAATCACGATCAAACGCTTCAAGCAAACCCTTGTGCTTGGATATGTCAATAATAATACATGAGCTGACCAAAAATGAAGGAAAGGCACATCTGTGTATGATCGACTTGCATTTGGTAAGCAAACAAAGTACGATATCATATATTTATTCTGAGTTATCAATGCCAGAACCAAATATTATCATTTTTCCAGTGAGTTCAGACTTGTGGCTTTCATTGCTTCACTGCAGGGAGAGTTCAGCGCTGCAGTAATTCAGGACACTTGCATTCCTCAAAGCCATAGACGCTGTAGTCACACTAAGCTCCTTTCAGCAATCTGCTGATATAATGATGTTAATTAATTTAAGCCTGACTTAAATATGTTCCACATTCCTCTTCCTGTAGGATATAATATACCTACTGTATGCAAATTAGTGTGTTCTGACAACAGAGAGGATTTACTTCTTTGCATCATAATTAGGCCATTATAGTTCTTTACCAATTCTGGGGGGGAAAAAAAGAGATTTTATTAATGATAAGTTGGTGTGTGAAGAATATGCCTGGAGTGAACAAAGATTGGCCTTTGATGCAAAGCAGTAAAAAATGGCAAAGTGTCATATATCCTTAGAATATAACAGAACTCACTGTAATGAAAAAGTGCTTCCCCCACAAATCAATTGTTCTCTCATCAGCCCTAATCCACTTAAATATCAACTCCAATTATCTAATTTCATATTCGTCAAAGAAACCATGAGAATTAAAAAAAAAGAAAGAAAGAAAGAAAGAAAGAAAGAAATGAAAAAAAATCAGCAGACAATTAACTGGAAGCATAATTATTCAGTCATGCATCAATTCTTGGAGCAAAAAAAAAAAAAAAAAAAAGAGTAAGAGAGGAGGAAAAGTGGAATGTCTGCAAGACATAATGTTCTTCAATGTAGATGGTGCCCTGCAATTAGTGTTTGAAATTTGGCAGCTGGATGGTTCAATGTCTTCCCCCTGTGCTTCTTTAATCTGCCTGTGGATGCTAAAACCACCGGCATCAAACCACAGAGGACATGCAGGAAAGATGTGAAGTCCCGGCGGTCAAAGCCTCATCATTAACCTTGTGGAATAGCACCGGCAACAACTGAACACGGCCCCCGATCGTCCACTGTTGCTCGGCAATGGACAGTCAACTAAACAAAACAGACACGCAAATCAATGACAGTTTGTCCCAAGTTTGAGATGGACCAACGCCACTTCATCCGAGACGATTTGTAACTGAGAAGTGCATTGGTTTTGGAGTCAACTTTTTAAATGAGTAATGAATAGGCAAACACCGACTGCAGGGGTTGACAAGGACACACGATCCGTTGTATGATACTGCAGAATTTTACAAAAAGTGATTCATAAAAGCTACATTTCCAGAAAAAAAAAAAAAAAATGTTTGTGCGTGAGAAGATCTACTAAAAGTAACAGGATCTCTCGAGCATCTACCAGATCCACCCAGGGTTAACCAGGCTGGTGAAAGCACCAAACCTCTGACCCAACAGTTTGTAAACTAACCCAACCACACGTGTGGAACTGGGCATCTGCTGCTGAAATGTTGGCCGTGTCATGTGCAAAACCTAAACCCAGGGGTGATAGGATAATTAAAAGGGCCCTTTTGAACTCATGACACCGATCCAAAACGGAGGACTACTATCGTCCACAAATCTGCTAGAGAAATAGACTGAATGGATAAAGAACAGCGTTTTTTTTTCCTTTGTGCGTTACACCGAGCTCCTCGCTCTCTTAATTCAAGCAGGCAGTGAGCAGTATGGGATATGGGGCTCCCAGAGGCCCCTGTTGGATGACATATGTGTTCCATTACGGTCCATTTTCAAACATTTCTTCAGGACTTGTGGCTTCACAGTCTGCTTGAGAGGAGGATTAGGCGCTCCTGAAATTGATTTATTTCTGCGCCCTAACTGTTTATTAAATATAATTGACCATCAAAGTTGTCACAGAGAGAAAGAAAAAAACAGAGCTGCTACATTTACCGCAAAAAGGGGAGCTTTCTTTGAAAAGCTATTTATCTGAAGAATGTCTTATTTGGAGCCTATACTGGGAGGCAGAAAATGGGTCATATTTCAACCACTAATACTACCATACTTGGTGGCTGCAGGATTAATTAGAACCATAGTCATAATACATGTGATAACTTGTCTCCAGTGAAATAGTATGCTTATACTGGGCTGGAAGGATAGATTCCCTAAAATAACTCTCCCTGAATCTCTAATATGGCTGCATGTAAACTCCTTGAATTTCTCATAGTGCGGTAACACCAGTTCATTATCAAGCCTAGCACAATTTTACAGACGACAGCGGATTTCCAATCTACTGAACATTTAATGCAGCTAAACCTGTTATTCTTTTATGAGTCAGTGGTCAGTCGATGAGTGTGACTTTCCAACGGACAAACAAACAGAATCAGAGTCAGAATCAGAAAAACTTTATTGATCCCCGAGGGGAAATTGGGTAAAAGCGGGGCGGTTTTACTAATAATGGCGACTGGAGTGAGACAGGAGCAGAACCGCCCCGACATCAACCGTATCAGTGCACAGAGCGTGTTACAGCCATGGTGGTCTGATTACCATTATCTGTATCTTTAACAGACACATGCCTGGAGTCTTTTAAACGCCACGCAGATGCCAGACACACTAGGACAGGCCAAATTCCCTTCCTTTTTTTCTCGGTTTGTGGTGTAAACTGACAGTTTTAAGACAGCTCCTCTCTTTCATCTGCCACAAGCAAAATGATTAAAGCCATAGAAAACTTGATGCTTGCTATTTTGCTCTTGTTTACCACTCAAAGTATGAATGACAAAACACTTCATTTACTATTGTTAACTAACTTCGGCTTGCGCTCTGTCGCAGCTATTTTGTTGTTACTTTTGAGGAACAAATGCATGACCATTAAAAACCCACTTTCTTCAAGCGAGCAAAATGCGAAGTGTCTGACAAAGACTAACAACTACCCTGTTTTTAAAGACTTTTGTTGTGTGGAGAGATGCACAGTAACTCTTTGGCATCTTCAAAAAAAAAAAAAAAAAAAAAAAAACCCACAAAGGAGACAAAGTGCAGGTGGTAGGCGTAAGCTTGTTTGCTTTATGGCAGAATCAGTCTATATCATTCCCGGCCTGTTAGCGTTTTGTGCCCCTGAATCAAGTCTCTTTTCTATCAGCGTGAAGCTGTCTGACAGAAACAGATATATCAGTGAACACACATCTTATGTGTTGAGCTGAAAACTAAAATAAGTGACTGAGGTGATTCAAAGTGAGTTTTTTTTTTTTTCATCATTGCTGACAATGGTGTGAGAGACCCTTGCCTTCCACTCAGTCCATTTCTACCTTTTAAGTGAAGCATGCGGTGCAGCCGAGCAGCAAATGTACCCAAACTGTATTTAAACATCTCTGGTCCATTAGCAGCACCTACCTAACCATCAGGTAAAGTCGCTTAAATATTGTGAGCTTGTATGTGTTTGACTGATGATAGCTAATGTGACTTTTTTCATCTCATTCAGTGGAAAGTCTCAGCTAACTCACCTGCCTTTTGATATAAAGGGTTACAATGAAACCAATAAAGCGGGCATTGTATTTTTGATGTTGTTTTGGTGCTTTCGCTTTGCCACGACTGCTTAAATCTATTCCTTTTCAAGAAGCCATTATTTTGAGAAAAAGAAATAGAGTCTCGCTAATGGTATTGTAAACAGAGACAACATAATGCCTGTGCGCCACAGTAAAAGGCTACCAAAAAAAAAAAAAAATGTGAGAGAGAGAGAGCTGGTAATTGGATAGGGCAGTTTGATTTCTGCACTCGTTTTATTTGTAGCATAGATTGAACTGCCATTGGCGTTCACAACAAGCTTTCAGAAATAAGCCGGCCGTGTTTAAATCTTACCTGGTGAAAACTCATAAATGGAGCTAAGGGAAAGTCAGACTGATCCTTGACAAGATTTATTCTTCACATTTTGTGATTTCCATTATTTCTCACACTTGGGTTTAACTATGTTGAGTTTATTGTGGCCCTTAAGGTGACGAGAAAACTCAAAAGTAAAAAGGTAGCATATCAAGGTTTTTTTTTTTTTTTTTTCATACCTTTGAATAACACGGCTGTCTCTTTGTTATTAATTTGCAGACTTTGTGCAACGGGGACAAACGACTCAGGCGACAGCACACCCTTAAGATCAGTGTGTTCTTCTGGCTGTTTTGATGCGGTCAAAATGAGCTGTTACTCCTTTGAAAAATTACCACCGAGAGACACATTCAAAGCTCACAATGACCAACGCCATTATTGCTCTGAAATTTGTTGACAGCAGAAGAGTATCAGTATGATATATCCTTATCCATCATCATTATCTGGTATAACATTTTTTTTTTTTGGCCTTTTTAGTAGACAGTGCTCACTCCTGCTGCTCACACAGTAGCAAACTGAAATTGTAATGATCTGTGTCATTGATGAAAGCTCCCCACATAACTGAGCTGCAAGCAATTTTTCAGAACACTGACTCTAAATCATTTCCAACATCTGGAACAACTATGGAATACATAAACAAGGGGGGTGGCTTGGTGAGGGAGGGGTGTCATCATCACAGACATTCAAAGAGGAAAGAGGGAGAGAGAGGAAGAGAAAGAAGAGAGAGAGAGAGAGTTAGTTGACTGAGAGTTTACTGGATGGAATGTAAACAGTACTGGAGGATGGGTCATCAAAGCTCTCTGTTGTCCAGAGGAAATCTGGTCAAGAGGTCTGGACCCCCGCTAACAGGCCCAGATTATGTGGAAATGGGATCTGTCCTCCGGGGAGAACATTCTTCTTCTCGTGCTGTGCTCTTACAGTGTATCAAAGTCACATCTGAGGGGTTCCCCTGTTGGTTTTCTCCCCTGATGCTGTGACCTATTGCCTTCCACGCTGCTGGGTTTGTAGATTATGTATAAACGATGTTCAAACAGAGCATTCCTCTTTACGAGGTCTCTTTCGCTTAACCACTCTGAGGGCAACTGCCGGGGGACTGAAGTCAAATAACGGAGAGAAGACACACGTGAGCCCGGTGCCAACTGGGAAATGATGGATGGGAAGATGCAACGACAAAGAAATTCTTGAAAATTTTTTACTGCGGTTCTGTAAAATAGCTAGACAACTTCAAAGAGAATAACTGCACATAAAGCAGGTCAGTTTCAAACAAAAGGCACAGTGTGCTGATATTTGGGGAAACTCGAGGTGAAGTAAAAAAACAGACCAAAGGGGAAAAAAAATAGGCCTATGTCTGCTTAACTGTATAGAAATCCAGGTCCAGACATACTGTGAAAAGTTTATGTGCTGTGCATGGAACAATACCAAAAAGTGTTTTATCTATTTATGCAATTCACGCTTGCTTCGATAAAGAGTTTCATATTGTAACATGTCAGAGTTTTTTTTCCCCTTTATATAGTTTACTAATAAAAATCCTTCGAAATGAAACCTTTTTATAGCTGAAAGTGAAAGCATCCAGACTTCTCTGGAAGAATAGCAGCCTCACAATGGAGCAGCCTGAAGGGAGGGAGCTACATGTTTACATCCTCAAACTTGGCAAGGCATTTGCATATGCAGGAAAAAGGCAATCATTGCAGCAGCTAATTTCCATTCCAGATCTACAACCGTTCTCTGGGATGTGTAAAAATCAAACCCTTGGGATGACATATTTAACGTCAAGTTCAGGAGAAAGCATAGTGTGGTCTATCGCTGTTTCTTGTGGCTTCGCATTATCACATGCCCTTATCGCGGCACGGTTTTGAGAAACATCAGCACTCGCTTGTTCCCAGGCCAGAAAATCAAATGGCTTATCTGTGCTGACTCGATGGTATCCACACAGATGCAGGGATGCATGCGGGACAATCGGGGCACGTCTGCTCCTGCAGTCTGAAAGCTGCTTGTCAGGTAAGAGAGATCTGGGAAACAAGAAGCCATCAGTCAGGTCCTGACCTGTCTAATGAGACTTTTCTGCTAGGGAGAGGTGTCACAGATGAATGATGAATAATGTTCAGTGTCACTGCCCCACTGGTTGGCCTTGTCATAAAATTTAAAACATGTCCTGGAGGAGATTCAGATGTATGGTGGAGAGTTTTGCCGTGTACCTCACTGTACATAACAGGATATCATCTTCTGCGCAAAGACAACACAAAAGTTTTAAACAAAGAAAGAAACAAGAAAACTAACAAATGGAAGGTACCACAAGCTCAAAGCAATCCTGCACGTTTGATATTTGGACACTGCAGTGCTGAATCATTGTGCAAATATATGTTGATTGCATGCTCATTGTAATTCTCCGCCACGCTGGTAATTAATCATTGTAATTTAAGATTTGCATATAAGATCCTTGCACAGGACCCCCTCCGATTTTGGATGTGACCTCAGAGCAAAAATCCACTCTAAAGCAAAATTCAAATGCCTTTTTTTTGTAACTGTTAGCACCATGTTTTTAATAATTCAGTAAATATGTTTTTTTAGTCGAGTCAATATTCTGAAAATGAACATCCCCCCTCCAAAACTTAGAATCCAGAGGAAAAAGGCTCTTATCTGAGAGATAAAACCTGGAGCTGCTCCACTAACAAAAACTGGAGACCAGCTGAGGATGTTGAAATTTTTACTTCCAGCTGAGCATTATTATTATTTTCTTGAGGTGATAACAGTTAGGGAGCGTTTTGCCTCTTTGGAAAATTATTTTGGCTACTCTCACTGTCCCCACCAACCTCTTGCCTGATTCATGGAGCGACTCCGCCATTTATCACCTGATGACATCATCCAAAGAGTCTCTGTTTCCAGCTTTGACAGAGGCTCGCTCATTTTCACAAATACAGGCTCAACCGTCCAAGATCATGGGAACAATACAATAAATCCGAACCGAATTTTTCTTTCAAGCTTCGGGCTCTGTGCAGTTGACTGGAACGCAGATGAGGAGATTTACAGAAATTCTGGATGCATGTGGATTAATCATGGCTTTGTGATGATTTTTTTTCACATATAATATCCAGAGAAAATAACATTACAACACTTTTTTCTTCCATAGCTCATTTTTTTTCTACTATGGAATGATGCCTAGACAAAGTTAACATGAAAACTCTGACTGATCGAACTTACCGTATGGGACAGAGGTGAGGTAAATTTTAATCAAAAAGACAAATGACTGTAGCTTTTGTGTCTTCCAAAAAAAAAAAGAGAGTACTATGCAATATTGTGCTGTTTACTTTATACCCAGCAAGGACATTTTACAGGCACATTCATGATCTACTTCATCATGCAACGTTAGAAGAGCGTGAAAACCTTGCTTGCCCCATGAAAAATGTCTGACACATTGGGCTATTTTAAGACTGGCGTAAAGATACGTACTGCCGGGATATTTTCACACTGTGTAATAGACAATGTATTTTCACAAGGGAATGGAAACACTTTGTAACGTACATATTTAGCCCAAAAAAAAAAAAAAAAAAAAAAAGCCTCACACTGCAACTCAGAAAGTGACACATTCTCCACATGCTCTTTTCATGTTAGGTGACAGCTTAAGCTGACGATCAATGCTAATACAATTTTCCATTTCAGATCCTCTGCAATTAGTCCCACCCACCCACATTGGAAAACGCATTAGTAGTTTACATCATAAACGCAAACCACTTTATATGTCAGAAAGAGAGCAAGTAATGAAGATAAGAAACAGATGGGTGGCATGTGAATGAAACTGGAAGGAGCTCGGCTGTTGGTTAGGTTGGACTTTCACACACACAGCTGCATTTATGGTGGCAACAAATCGAGAAAAACCTCACCATTCTACACTTTCAGTTAAACGTCTTATTTTGAAGTCCGGTAATGGAGTCAGTGTACATGAAACTATGAATCTCCGGTTTCATTTCAGTCTATCCCTGTGTTTGCCAGATGAGCTCTGCAGCAAGAGGATCCATGCTCTCAGAGATGACCCACCCGCTGTGTCTGTTTTACCTGCAAAAAGCACTGAAGCAAATCTTAAAGTGGAGATGCTGCCACGTTTTAATGACCTGGGGATTATTCATAGTTAGAATGAAAGTCTATATAACACTGTCTCCCTCCTCTCTGAGAAAAAGTTTGTCTCACTTACGCATTTGAAAATATTTCATTTGGGATTAATCTAGGGCACTCGCGCTGCAAGTGGCTGCAAAATGAAAGTCCATAAGTTTGAAAATCTGACACCGAGGCCTCAAACGTTGCCACTCCAGCGATAGTGGGCTATGCTACGTTAAATATAGACACATGGCATTTGTGACTGCTTTTGATCATCGTCTTGATTTGAGGAATACCACTCATAATCAACACCCCATAGGAGTAATCTCTAGCAGATGTTCTCTAATGCCTCACCCCCACTCCCCGGCCAGCAGTCTTTTCCTTGGCTCTCTGCTGACACTGTGACAAGCTTAAACAGAATATTTTATTGCTAACAGTACACGAGCCGGACAAGACGTTGTCTATTTCTTTAAGGGAATGGCTTTTAGGAGTATTTCCTCATGATCACACATCACTTTCTGTGTTGGGGCTTGAGGTATGAAGCAATTTCTCTCAACACGGCATGAAAGTCATTCCGCTGACTTAGAGAGCAGAGCTTAGTGAGAAATCAAGGGCTCGCAGCCAGAGGGGTGTAACTGGCAGTTTGAGCAAGAATGGGAACTATAGATCAAATAAAAGTTCTTAAGGAGATCTGTTCCATAGTGCAAGTATCTTTCCTTGTGTTGATATAAGTTAGACCGCTGCTTTTTGTTCTCACTGTCCTCAAAAGTTTGCCAAAACCTGCTGGCCTCATGCCCTTGAAATATAACTCTCGGTAAGAAAACTGTTTGAAAGGACTTGGACGTGCTTTGAGAGTAACAGTTTTAATTATCACTGACCAGCGCTTGTATTGCTAAGACATACTTTAGGTTTTTGTTTTCTCGAAAGAAAATTGAATGGATGAAAACCTTTTGACTTTCCGGTAAGGTGGGATTTGACAAGCAATTTGTCGAATACAATGCAATATATTCCCATTTTAGGAAGTCATATTGAGTGTTATGTCTTGTTTTTCTTAAGATAAGGGAAAGTCCCAGATAATTCGACTTTTTCCCCAATGCAAATCAATTTGTTTCCAGAATTTTATTGAATCAAGTGTCATTTTCTTGATACTAGTGGGCTGATGTGCCTTATTCTGCCTGGTTTCAACATACTTACAGTTGTATGAAACAAATGGGATTATTTGTCCCACTAGCGTTTCTTCTTCTTTTCTTATTTTTAAAGTTGAATAAGACCCAAATGACATGCTAAGTTGGACATTTTTAAGGTGCTTAATTCTAAAAAAAAAAAAAAAAAAAAAAAAAAAGACTCTTCCCTTTAAACACAGAGAGCACGAGTCCAGATGCTGAAGGTTGATGCTGCCCAGGCAGGTTTCCCAGTGCAAGGTGATGTGATCCCCAAGGGCTTAACACCAGAATGTGTCTGCTTCCTGTGTCAACTCCTCCGGCCTGTAGGAGAAAAACATCTGCTCCTATTTAGCATCAACACTTGCAGGCTGCTATGAGCCACATCCGACTGTTGGCTACCTCCATACCTCGTCAGACACAGTCCACATCAACCATCATCAACTAATGGGCTCCAATTAAGCGTCAGCAGTGTTAAATTTGCATTATCACTGCAAGAATGTACATCTTAACAAGTTAGAGTCTCGCATGCAGCCTTATAATTTTATTTTTCTTAAAATAAGTGAAATTATCTGCCAGTGGGCCGAGGTCATCCCACCTGTTTCCTAATGTAGTCTTATCTTGTTTCAGGAATTTTTCTGGGAGCAAGTATAAATATGCTGAAGCAAGGCAGAATAAGGCAGATCAGCTCACTAGTTCTAAGAAAATGACATTTGATTCCAGAAAATTCTGGAAACAAGATTATCTCATACTTGTGGTTTCACCATTTTTATGAAAAACACTGAATATGACACTAATTCAGATTTTTTGCAGCGATCACACAACTGCTTTACCTCTTTCTCAGTTAAACAAGAGCATGCTCGGACTTTGTTTTGTGTCACGCCTCTCTGAGGCTGATGTTGCACACAGTTCTCAGCGTCGCTGCACAGATGCAGCTGACTGTAATTGTGCATTGTTGAAAGATGTTTTGGCCGTGTTGTAGCAGGACCGTCTCTTCCCCTCCTTTCTGGCGCTACGCTGAAGCTGTCAAGAAAACCAACAGATACAAACATTGGTTTGTCCTGTCAGCCATCAAGTAAATAAATAGATAGGCTGGGATGAACTGTGCAGACATACAAACAGTTTAATGCCACTGCCATTCTGTTATTTTGTGGTTGTGTGGAAATATTATTGTCTGGCTGTATTTTGTTGCCCTGTGTGCTATGATAAGTGCTATATTTCCTGCAGGTCAGTTACCCACATGGGAAATGTAACAATGACTGGACTGAACTGAGTGAATGTAGAGGTACTGACCGTGGCCCAAAAATGTCTCTTTGGGTTAGTTTGACCTGACACATTTCACTGTAGGACACAGAGCTGGAGTCATCTGATGAGTCGGACAGAGTAGCAGCAGCGAAGCAGCCAGGGAGAGAATTTTCCAAAATCCTCTGTCCTTGACTTCAGGGGCTCGATCAGTGTTGATTCATTCTGTCACGCTAACCTGTCTCACGACGTAAAGCTCAAAAGAATGACGGTGCTGCTGTTCTTTCTCAGACGCCACTGGACTCGTGCCCTCGCTGACTTTCTGACCTCCGGCTAAAACTGCTACTGGGAAGTAAAAGGAGGTTTCTGTATTGAATATTTAACATAACATAAGGTGCATTAGGAGACTGACCTTAATCTGTGCAGGCACGCATTTCATACATACCTGATTTACTCTTTGAATGCATGTTTGAACTGAAAAACAAGCAGCATTCTTCACAAGCTGAACAGTCCTGTTTAGAAACTCTTTGTAGGGATTTTAAACTGAGAGAGGCTTAATCAAATAAGATTTGCTGTTGTTCCTGCACCCAGGCTTGTACTTCGGCATCCAGGTCAAGTCAGTTCCTACGTCAAGCTCCAGCCACCTCCTCTGAGCTGCTCGCATGTGAGCAAAGATTGGATGGACTACAGACAGCTAAATTAGACCCTGTAGATAGCGTCGGAGGGACTTTCCTTTCAGAATCAGTGGGGAAATGAGGAGTCAGAGAATCAGATGGAGTAGATTAGTGGTCCAGAAGCCAGTGCGGCCAGGGAAGAATGTGCCTCTGATGATAATGAGTCTAACAGGGCATCCACTGCACCCTCTCTACCGCTCCGCTTCTTCATGATGTTACAGCAAAGGTACGGACTGAGCCAGGCGGTGACCAAAACCATATCCTACAGGAGTCATGTTGTCTCTCCCACTTGTGTTACAAATATTTCTGTCCCCGAGGTACTTAACAGGCAGCCGAGCTCAGCGACGACTTTGTGCATCAGTCAAACTTCGGAGTTGTTTACACATCTGAGAGTCTCCTATCAGATGGAGGAGGGTGAAGGCAAAAGACACAATATAAAGAGGAGCTTATCAGCAAACATGCACTGTGATTGTGACAGAACCCTTTTTCTTCCCTCCTGGAAATCTTTCAAAATAAACAACTATTGACCTGAAAGCGTTCTCCCTGCCACCTCAGACATCAGATGGCACAACCCAGAAGTCCACAAACCACTAAATTACATCCCTAATATTCCCTCCGCTGGTCTGTTGAATGTGAATGAGTTGTAAATGAAAAATCAGCAAAATGTTGGGACTCTTAGACAACCAGGCACCAAATAATTGAATGTCATGACTCAATTAAATGTCAAAGGCATGTCAGTTTAGTTCAGCAGCTGAATGGCAGACTTTAAAAATTTGCTGACGTGAATTCCCGTGCACAGGTCTCCCTGCTGTTTTCCAGCCTCTAGCCTTTATGTTGTTATTTACAAAGTGACAACAGGTATTGCGCAAGCCAGCGTGACTGTGCAAGCCCCATAATTGCCAAACCATTGGAAGAGGAAATGTAATCATATACAGAATACAAATTATGGCCCAATAAAGATTAGGTAACAGCATGAACAAATTAAAGCGCTGTGAAAACGGAAGGATTAGTGCAATTACACTCATTACACAACATCCATCTCTCTGACCTAAGTCTGGGCTGAAAAACAGAGAACAGGAAGGTAGAATCCATAAAAGCAGTGGAGGGAACAGGGAGGATTGCGAGGAATGCTGGAATCTCTTAACGCATAGATCCAGTTCTGAGGCAGAAAATAGCAACATGTCCGAACAGCAGTTGAGGGACGCATACATGGAGCTAAACACGTAGTCGCTGGGTAACTCTCTTTTGCTGCGGGGCTGCCACGGAGCAACACAAATGATATGCAAAATACAACGGCTCATGACGGTGGAGGAGAAAATAATGTCAAGTGAAAGGACAATGTTTTGCATCATTATTTTCCAAAGGAAGTGTCTGCATCACGATTCAAATTGTAGTTAATAAAAACGCTCTCAAGCTTATCTTGACCAGGTTCCTTGAAAAACTGTCTGTGTAATGATGATGGGAATGCCAGATAGGCTCTTATAATAATAGCTATCTTGGCATCAGGCCAGATATTCCTTGTTTCTCCAAATTAAAATCAGTTCTACATAGTTGAACAACAGGGAAGAGTTCCAAGTCAGTTCTGGTAATGACAGAATGTTATCTTTTGTGTGTTTTTTATTTTGCAATTGTGAATATTAATTGCAAAACTGACTTGTGACTGGGCGAGTCATATCTCCTTAACAATTCATTCTAAGCAAATTCTGCTGGCATTTCTTTCTTTCTTTCTTTCTTTTTTTTAATAAAAATAAATAAATCAATAGATAAATAAGATTTAAGACATTTAACTAAATAAGCCATTGCTAAATCTTAGACTTCTGGGAGGAGGATTAGATTGTACCAATGGGGATGATGATAAAGATAATGATGATGATGATGATTACAACGATGATGATAATTAGACATACTGGCAGCAGAGGTGGTGATGATGATGGTGGTGATTACAAAACAGTGATGAGGATGATAATGATAATGAATGTAATAATTAGATGACAGAGAGAAAGGGAAAAGTCAAATAATTATTTGAAGCACTTTTTAAAGTTTGTTTTAGTCAAACAGGAAGTGCCAGGCTTGCTTTCCAGCATGATAATGTTCTTGGGAGGACGAGTTGTCGTTCACAGAGAAATACTTTGGTAGCTTTCTCACAAAATCCTTTGAATGGGTTAAGTTGACCTTTGGGTGTATGTCATAAAATGTGTCAAACTCCATACATCTGGCACTTTAATGTCAATAAATTAAACTCAAAATGAAAAAAAAGGTGTCTGTAAATTCTACTTGACCCACGTCTGGCATGTACATATAAAAGTCTCTCATTAGGGAATCTCAATTTTATACTCACTTGTATCATGGAGAGCATCCAAACTGTTGCAAAATACACACATATGCACACACATCATCACATCATAAACTGGATCCCACTGCACACAAACACTAATATTACTTGCAAGCTCAGGACAAGAAGTCAAGGGAGCATAATAAAGACATTTCACATTTTTCATAGTTTGATTTGCTTTCCATCTCCTGTTATTTATGGAGAGACATAATGGCTAACTTCTACAAGGACGTTTTATGTAGCCAAAAACAAAGGAGCCACCTTCCACCAGGTAATTGAAAATGCGTGATGAGAGAACGCTCTAGTCTCTGAGCGGATCTCACGCTGCTGCCTTTAATCAGCACAACTCCTGACGCCGCATTCCCACTCCTCTCCATCTCTCTGGTCCTGCAATATGACAGACCTGTCAGAGCTGTAGCTTTAAATGGCCCGGCAATTCGGTCTTGCTCTAAAAGGAGTCAGAGTTGAGCGAAAAGAGTGGAAAATAAAAAGTGCTTCTTTAAACACGCCACTGAATCAGTGCAAAAAGGAAGATGCTGTAACTGGTTTTCAAGTTCTGACCCTCTCAGGTTGAGGCGTTTAAGCTTACACACATCTCTCAGAAGTTCAAGAGGAGGAAAAGTGAAAGGAAATCTGAACACATGACCCTCTAAAAGGATACGCCTCGACTGGCCTTTTGTATTGGCTTCGCTTGACAGACACCAGGTGCAGAAAGAAAAATTCTTGAGGGGGAACGCCATTAGATTTTAAAGGCGCTGAGATGGGTTTCAGATTAAAGACAGCGCTGCATCACATCAGGGAGAAAGACATTTGCTCCAAGTTATCAAAACACAGAAAAACACACATAGAGAAAAAGAAATGTATTCCTACATGACCAGTTGCTCATTTGGAAATGTTTTCAGCAGTGCATTGACGAACGAACCATCCACTAAAAGTAGAAACAGTTTAAAAAAAAAAAAAAAAAAGTCTGCACACACACACACACACACACACACACACACACACACACACACACTGAAGTGAGAGGAGAGACAGGGCCTAATAGGAGATAATGGATTCTGGGTCAACACCTGGCAAGCCTTAGATCAGTGAGGGGGAGGGCCTTGACATTTTCCAGATCTATGCCATACACCATGTCTGCAATAAGAAGGTCAACTAAATATCAGACTCAAACAAAGACAGCGCACAAACATATTATGTTCAACCTTTAGCAGTACTAATTTTGAATTGGAAATTATAAAAGAATATATCATTCTGTCAGACTTTGATATGCAATATTGAGGATAAAAT
Source organism: Myripristis murdjan (assembly GCF_902150065.1). Taxonomy (NCBI): domain Eukaryota; kingdom Metazoa; phylum Chordata; class Actinopteri; order Holocentriformes; family Holocentridae; genus Myripristis; species Myripristis murdjan. The sequence continues at coordinate 29,582,663 of NC_043984.1, forward strand.
AATTGCTGACTGAAGGAATGACTTGTTAAATTAAACTGGATTGCATGTTTTCCTCTGTGGGATGGCCTCTCTTGGAAATTTTGAATAGATCTTTTAATCATTGGGTTGGTCAATTGAACTCCTAACCAGATAATCTTGTTTTGGCACAGACAGTAAAATGTTCAGCCTCAGTTGCATTTATAGGTTGGCTTCGCTTGCCCGCGTGTGTGTGCGTACGCGCACATGCTCATGCACATGTGAATAACCGCGCTCATTAAATGAAATGGCATATGTAATCAATGTTTCAGATGATCTCTCTATTTATAGACGTGTAGAGGATATGGTTAAGCTGACCCGAAAGAACTTTCCCTCAAGATCCTCTGTTCTTTGTCCAGAGTCAGCAAATTCAGTTCAATTCTTTTGCAGGCAGATTTAAAATGCCAGTGCAATTTAGATGCCAAATTAGAGCAAACAAGCTTCAAAGGGAAACAAAGCTAGTCATCTCCGCAAGTGTGTAGTGTTATTTTCAATCCCTGTCCCAATCTGATTGGCGCTGGAACAGTGAAGAGCTAGACCAGGGAAGATAGAGGACTCGTGTGCTCTGACTGTGAGTCTGGCAACACAATAACGCCCCCTGCTGTCAGACCCGTCTTCCCCCCCTCTTCAGCCCCCTTTTGGCTGCTTGCCTTTGGGTTGGGCTTGGAGCCTCGTTTGGGGTGGTGCGTGACCCCACGACTCATCCACTTTTCATGTAGACCCATCACAATAATGAACTCCTCGACCCATCGACCCTCTCCTCACCACACAGGCTCTCAGAAAGCCAGCCAGAGCTTTGCATTCCTCAAGGTTTGGCTTGGATAGGACCTGGGGACCACATCTGGTTTTGTTTTGCAGAGATCACTCCCCACTTTCAATTGGGTCTTAAAAATAGTGGAGGGTTGTGCTGCTTATTTGTACAATATATGACGAAATTACAAGGACTGTAATTGGTTACTTCCATAATTGCACTGGATGTAATTTATGTGGCTCTTTGGAGACGCCAAATGAGATAAACTGAAATGATGATAGCACAGGAGAAAATAAACATTATTGGATCTTCTCGGTGTGGATCCTGGCATTTCAGCTGCAGGAACACTCATGTAGGCAGTGATGGACTTGGTCAGGGCGGTGGCATGCTGGAGAGAGTCAGTGACACCAAGCCGTATTATTATTAGAGGGCCACTGGAGGGCAGTGAAAGTACTACATATGGCAGAGTATCATCACTGCACCAGTATGTACATGTAAACCCAGTAAACAGTCAGCAGGGTGTGAAGGAGGGGTCATGCATCATTGGCCTAGAAACACAAACATGAAGCCGCCTTGTCTGTCCTCTTGTATCTCTCCTTGGGCTCCCCTTCTGCATGCATCCGCATAACCTCCTGTCTTTGGACAGTCACTTAGGAGGCTACAGCCTTGTGAGTGGAAATATCAGACTCTGGTGGATGCACACATTTAGATGAAATGTGTGTACCATCTCAAAGGAAAGAAAGGTTCATACATGATGGAAAAAGAAAAGGGTTTTGGTCCAGCGCCCAACGGTTCTTGAAGAGAGAGTTTCCATTCTGGGCTTGACTGTATGGATAATAATAGCAGAATACTGCTGTTTCTTAGGGAAACAATTCTTTTGTATGTAAATTAACAGACACAACTGTAGCAGGAAATAACCTTATCATGGTAAAAACAGCATTATGGAGCTATGGAAGTTAAACAGGAATATACAGCACAACTGCTGTGTTGGACAATATCTGTAACCTATAGGCAGAATTGCTCTTTTAACCATTTAAGAAAAATCCCCTTTGCAGACATCCCAGTGATCGGAAAGCAGACAAAACAGTCTTTGGAAACAACATTAATTCCATCTTATCCCCTGCTAGGGATAAGGATGTGGAAGCATAAACTCACTAACAGGCTGCAGCTCTATGTTCAAAGATTATTTGTATAGAAATGTAAAAATATCAATCAAAGGCAGATAAGAAAGGTTGGTGGATCACCACAGAATATGCTAAAAGACCTTTTACAATAACACCACATTTCAATATGAAGCTCTCAATTTAGACGCCAGAGAATATCTTTTGAAAATGAGCAGGAAAGCATTTTAAGTTCGTGCCAGATTGCATTGCACACAGTTCATTACACTGCTCCGTGAGAGGACAAAGGTATCCCCTTCATATTAAACATTCAAGGCTGGTGAGATGAAATTCCATTTTGAGTCTGGGTGCAACGCATGGGAGTGATAGGCTGCTGGGAAAACTGGAATCATGTTTGAAACCTTCACAGTTAAGGCTTAGCACTGAGCCTGTCCTCATGTCTGGCGCTTCAAAAGGAAGAGTGTCTTTTTAGTGCAAATCACAGCGTAACGCTCAACTGCTCAGGTCATATGTTTGCATACTCAAAGGTCATACGTGGGACGACCTTCTCTTTCCAGACAATAAAATTTGGACTCTGAAATCTGCTGACAGCTGATCATGTTGGAATTGTTTTATTCTGCCCGTCATTCAGCTGTTTATTCATATTACATCAATCTGCAAAGCCTTAGGGAATGCATCATAAGCTTGACAGGTAACATTACTGTTCTTCTCCAGTCTTGGCTAACCTTGTGCAGTCGTGCCCTGCAACTGCGTTTGAATTGATTGTTTCTGTGACGTCCTACAAAACTCTAACGCCCTTCAAAACCATTCTGTCTGGTCTTTTCAGTGCTCGTATTGCAGTGGAGCTAGGTAATGTGCTACATGAGGGGCAGGCACCACATGAAAAACTCTTCATTGTCCTTTCCGAGCATCAGGCATCACCAAGCAGCGACGCTTAAGATGTGAGACCCACACAGCAACTGGGATGTGGAGAAATACTCTGAAAGCCTTCAATCTGGTTATGTAACTCTCATAAAGTGATACATTCAAGTCATCCTAATAACTTTGGCAGCTGGGATATCATGTCAGAGTTTTCTAATGTGGATCCTAACAACATCCTTACAGAGACTGATAAAAGTGGATGGAAATGACACACATCACAACATAAAGAGGATTACCACCACATATTATTACATATTATTAAGATCCCACTTAAGTGAAACCACACATAACCCAAGCTGGACCTCTGAATGGCCACATGTCCATTTTTCAAACTTTTTTCTTTTATCTTTTCTGACCAAACTCTCTATCAAAGATGGGTTTAGAAACACACAAAGTACATGAGGCTGCTTGAAAGTGAGCTAATGGTGGTAATGGTGTTATTTTCTGTCAGGGCTTCACAAAGTGGAATTACTGTGCTATGTTATGTGTATCACACTGAGAACACGGGGAGATCAACAACAATGGATTGACAATTGTGCCAGGAGGATATCTGAGGGCCAATTTGCTGAAGAAAGATCCGGCATCTGAGCAGCTGATCCCTTCAGATATGAGCGCAAGGCTCATTTTCAGCTCCTTACAAAGATATTCCATCAGCCCGGGCTTTGTATTTGTTGCGTTGCCTTTCCAAGGTTATTGAAGGAACCATCTTTGTTCAGTTTATAACTAACAGGTTTAACTGCAGCGGTTGATCTAAAATCCATAGTTAGTTATAGAGGAATAAAACAAAGGTGAAATGCAATGTGTGCAGAGGGGTGTTGCTTTTTAGAGGAAGAGAATTGAGGAGGGTTTTTTTTTCTGGTATTGCAGCAAATCACATATTGAAGTAATCCATAGTGTCATAAAAATCTTTTCGCAGTCAGACGTCAAAGCATTCAGGCAAAACCTTGTAGGTTGCACATTTTTATGCGGTCTCAGTCACATCAAACTCAAAATAAGATAAAACATAAAAACTGGATGATGGAATGACATAAATGGAATGAACTAACTTCCGGCAATACCTTTGTCAAACCACAAAAAAACACCTTAACCTTTATGTTTTTTTTTTTTTTTTTCCATATTCTCTTTTACACACTTGAGCCATACAAAGTAGCAATTCTCAATTAAATTAAGTTACATGCAGGTTGAGCCAGACATGCCAACATGTGAAAATCCCAGTCAAATGGGAAGACAAGTGTTATGTACAGATCTGTGCATTGCCGACATATTTTTATGAACACAAAGATTCATTTAGAGCATGTTGTAAATGATGAAAGTCGGTTGCCTGCATGGTGTGTGAAGTTAGGACTGCTGAGAGTAGTGCAGTAGATAACTCCTCTCTCCTCCCATGATGAGAAGAACCTCCTATAAGGCCGCATCCTTTTATCCTTAGATATATTCTCTAAGATTAGCTTGTGTACAGTGTCTATAAACATGTTTACCCTGGCAATGAGAAACCTACAGTAGATGATCTGTAGTTTCCTCTTGCCAGTTTCCATCTTTGAACCACCATGCTTCATTTCCAAAACCCCCTGAGAGTGCTGTGTAGACACTGAGGGAAAAAAAGAAGAAAACAAACTGAGCTCTGCTAAACGTTACTATGATGAGCGCATCTACTGCCATGCGCACAGATGAGAGAGCGCACAGATGCTAACAGGGAAGCCTGCTATAATTGGATATCCAGTGCAAAGAGTGACCACACAGCAACACCACTTGTTAAGGCCAGTTGATTTTACTTCAGCGATGCTCTTAGACAGACATGCATACAAGATGCACCGAGCTTTCCTCTCTACTTTTCTGCACAAGATGGGCTTTTGACAGAGTTTCTCCAGGGCTGTCTCATGATGTCACATTATCTTTGTGCTTCCCTCTAAACCAGCAACAGTTCTGGGGACTGAGCACAGAGGGCAAACGGAATAAAACTGGGAATGTGTATGTGGGTGAGTGGGTGTGTTAAAGCTGCATTCACACCGCAGACCTTCATGCTCGGTGCTGAATTGCTGCTCATACTTTTTTTATTTTACTGTACCTATCCAAGGATGTAAGCCAGCATACCGTCATAAACTGACAAAGATGCTGAGGAGATGAGACAGGTAAAAGGCTCCACATCTATTTTTGCACCTATGTTTCTCCTGATTGTTTTGACCACATTTGGTATGCTTCCACTGCGTCGACTCATCTCTGCAAACACCAATCAAGTCAACTAGTTCTCTTTCTTCCCATTCTTGTGTCTTGTGCAACCAAGCCAAAATTATAGCAGTTTTCTCAGAGTGAGTGCTGGAATATGTACTTATTATCATGACAATGATGATAGCTTCTGATTTCAGTGATCAAATAGTCAAAAATCAGGATGCAGGTTGTATGCACTGGGCTTTGACTTTGTATGGTGGTTCATGCCAGAATTAAAAAAAATGTCACCCAAATGCATTTTCTTTTTTCCAGATTAGTGTCAAATGTCAGAAGAAAAAAAAAAAAAAACAACAGTATTGGGACCTTTTCAGCTGCAGTATGAATTCATCCTTTATTTGCAGGCCAGCATGTGCAGGAGTGCATATGGTACACACACATTTCAATAATAGAATGTGACTGTCCCTGTCTTTATACCCAAATGAGGTCCAAGCGTAAAAATGTAGGGCATGGCTCAAAACCCCTTTGCGAAGGCAGGTTTCATATCTGGATTTATTGAGGCACAAAGGCAAGCAGAGTTTGTACGATTTAGACCGGCTGTGCTTTGGCACATTCACCGGCAAGATGTGAGGAGAGACTAATGTCTCCACACGTTTTTCAACATCACAGAAATTTGACGTTAAAAAGAAACAGAAAAAGGCCCTCAGAGGCTTGGTTTGATAAAACAATAATGAAACCTTATCGATGTTGCGTTATTTGAAAGCGGAAATAATATCCTGAGAAGAGGAGACTGAGGGAATGTTGGACAGCGGCTGAAACCCTGGACTCCCTCTTTCTCAGGTCACAGTATCTTCCTCTGCCACAGGCCTCTGATCCCCCTGCTCTGTGGTTGCAGCAGTTAGCGCGACAGCTGGTCTCCATTCCTGCCTCCGCTCTTGGTCCCAGAACGCCCAGATACGACAGTGTCTCATCAAGTCCTGTGAGCCAATCCAGGCTTTCATCTCCTGACAGCTGACAGCTGATGCGCCTCTACAGATGCTAGTTTAAATCATTCATTTGGCTCGCTGCCGTTTAAGATATATCATGCTTGTGGAAAGCACCAAGGAATCTTTTCCTCTTCATATTTGCACTAAAAATGGGGTTTGTGGATTGGATCTCACCTCGTTCATTAGTAAGACAGTGGGGTATTTTCACAGTACTGCTATTTCCATCAGCTGTAATGTAGATATGACACAGCGCTCATAAGCCTGATGAAGCCTTGGCTCATGGCAATAGGCTGAGAGGCTCAGGGAGATTGCCTACTGCAGAGTCACGGGGCTTTGGTGGTTTCCACTTGATTAAGCCTGACTCAATGCACTCAGCTCTTGCTTTAATTTAAAAACTGGAAGGGGAAAAATGTAATGAGAAAGTCAAATTCATAGATATGATGTAATTGACTTTGCTGATCATCTAGGAATCCGAAAGAGTTTGATTAGTGGAACCTAATCATAGTTTAATTAGTGGACTTAGACTAGACATTGGCTTCCTTGGAGAATCTGGTGGAATAGCAGATCCCGGAGAGCGCTGCAGACAGTGATTGAGATGTGATTTATGTTAACAACTCAACTAGCTGCAGCTCTTCATCTCTTTTTGCCTGATTTGATTTACTTTCTGTTCTCAGATGAAATTTTCTTTATCGCGCTCAACACTCTTCCTTGATTGCGAGTTGCTCCAATGGTACAGTACATTGCATCTCAGGCTGCTGCTGAAAGCTCGAGACAAGATCTCATCCTTGCGCCTATCTTGTCACAATTTCCCCTCCTCATCTTTACCTCATATACTGTATATTATTTGGCAGTCCTCCTTCAAAAGTTCCCTGCAATATTTGGTCTGGTCTCTCTGTCTGGCCATCTCCACTTCTACTGCCTTCATCTTATTCTTTTGAGTGGTCTCCTGAGTCGGTAACGCTTTATATTAAGGTCTTTGTAATAAGCGTTAGTTAATATAAGGCCCTTGTAAGTTCTTTATAAGATGCTTATTAAGGTAGGATCTGTGGACCTTTCTTCAAATCACAAGAAATTGGTGTGATACAGAAAATGTGTGATTATTTTAACATTATGTTTTTCTCGCTACTTTAAATCTATTTGTTAAGCCCAACACACACCGGCAGCGTAGCGTCGCGGTGCGTCAGCTGACGCGCGTCACTTGACGCACCCAACACAAACTGGAAGCGTCGCGCTGTAGAACGTCAATCGGCGTTAACTGGGAAAAAAACTACATACCACGGAAAAAAGACAAATCAACCAGATCAACCAGCATTGTATGACAGGCTACCATAACGTAATCTCCAGTGATGGGCAGTAGCTTATTGATCAAGTAGTGCGGTAGTTCCAGTTATGTTTAAAATGGAAAACCAGGAAAAAACGGTGCATATAACGGACATGTTTACCGCAATATATCCTTCAAACCAGCAGAGCGCTTATTTGTAATGTAAACTAGATCTGTTTGACTGACAGTTTTATTAAAATACAGGAAAGAGCCACCGAAGTAGAGAAGAAGAGCAGCTACGGAAGCTGGGATGGACGTCCGCAAGGGAAAAAATACGCTTTTTCAGGCGCGTCGACGCTGGAAATAGGACAGTGGCGTAAAAGGTAGCGGCGCGGCGCGTCAACGCGCGTCTAGCCGCCGCCGGTGTGCGGACACACATAGAAAATAATGGGGGCGGCTGTTTGACGCGCGTCGGACGCCACCGGTGTGTGTTGGGCTTTAGTGTTCAAGTGCAACAACTAAACAATTTAATAATTAACACTAATCAAACTATCTTTTCATATTCGGATCCATGGGGAAAATCCCTTCAAATGGGGGTCCACAGCTTAATGAACAGCTAATGGGTGCAGAACATGAAAAAGTTTGAAAACCCCTGCCTTATGCCAAAGGTGCTTTTTGTATCATACCAATTTCTTGTGAATCAAATTATAATGAAATTCAACCACACCTCATTTTGCTGAAGGCCCCCTTGAAGCTCCTCATGGAGCCTGGCGGTCTCCCAAGCCCACTTCCAAAGCCACTGATACAGGGAACCTGTGTGTGTTAGTAAATGTTAAAGTCTGTCAGTATGAAGTTGGCACAAGAACCTGCTGTGGAGTGGGAACAAATTCTGAAATAATGACTTATTTATTGTTAGCTGGATACAATTAACATCTGTTTTTGGTTAGACATAAATAAAGACAATTAAAACACAGGACAGTAACTTGTTTAATTAGCTCCTTAGTAGCCCTATGCTGAGCAAATGATATAAAAGTTTAATTCAGGTGTAACAACTTGCTTACTAATTTTAGCAAGCATTAATTATCGGCTTATTGAGAAAAGCTGTGTGGAATGACGCATGTAAAATTAAGAGTTAAGAAGTCATTAATAATGACAAATACAGAACTAATAAATTACTAACACTCCAATAAACAACTAATGGTTAATATGTGCACCCTAAGATTACATGGTACCAATTTCTTTATAGTGTCACCAAAAGTTATAATACAAAGAAAAGGACATTTTATTTGACATTTTGGCTATTTTCTGAAATTTTCTATTTTCTTACACATGTCGGCTTTGCAAAAGATCTGCAATTGCTGTCAACAGGCTATGCTTCAGATGGTTTAAAGTCATTCATCCATGCATTTATTGCTCAGTGATAACCAGTAATTTACAGCGCTGCATGGATCGGTGTCTCTGCCATCCACAACATGACATTGTTAATCTGTGTCACAGTGTGAATGGATTCTTTTTCTATTTCTGCACCTTGATGGTAAACATGCCACCAATAGCTAATTTCAAGACCATTCAAGAGCAACAGGGCACTGCTACTGCTCAGCTAACGAGGTTATTGATTTTAGGAACCACCCTCTAACTAAGGTTGCTCCACCAAAAAAAAAAGGTGCTAATTGTTATTTATTCATTACTTTAGGAGAGCAATCATGTGTGCCTTAGCTACTGCTGATGATCCTTATGCATCTATAACTTGAAACCTGGCACAGTTCAACACAAAACTCAGGGTAGAGAATATGTTAAGAGGGATACTTTGATGAAAAACACTACTTCAAACAAACACACAGCTTACTATTCCCTTCTCAAACAACAGACCACCTGTGTCTGCTCGAGCAAGAGGAAAATACAGCACCACGGCGAGAAGATGAATCTCCCTGGGATAGGAGAGCACCCGTGTGTTTCTAGCTCTCTCTGCCATATTTGAGCAAGCCCAACAAGTCTGTCCCACATACACAGGGCAACAATCATTTATCTATGTGATTCTAACAAGCTATCATAAATCTCAGCCCCCAGGCTGCTCCGCAAGGCAACACCCCAATAGAGTGGCATCTTCCCTGATGCTCCCTCCTCCCCTCCTATTAATCTATCTTTTTTACCCTGGGTCATCCATAAACCATCCCAGTTTCTGTCTTCTATGTACTGAAAAATCATGCTGGCATGCCTGTCAGGCAGCCACACTCAACAGGCGCTTCCAAACAGACACACGTCATTCAAGGTTTCATGAACAGCAGACCACCAAGACACAAGCGTAGGGTGCATAATCGTGGTTGGGAATGAACCTTCAGGTGATTAATCCATAGGCCTCTGCTGCTTCCAGATGGCATTTCACCAGGGGACATGCATTAAAGTCTATGGACCTTGCTGTTATTGCTGTTGGTCTACTACCGCAGTCCCTCCGCGGGTGCCTGTTGAGATCCGTTCACCCTTGCCCGCCCATGGTGTCATTACTGCCCACTCCACCCATACAGATTTATGCTTGTGCACATATGAAGGAGGTATTGACATTTAAATCAAGCAGAGGGATTAGTGAGAGCAGACAGCTGCTACTTAAGATAGACACTTATATCCATAAAAACTAGACATTTATTGTAGACCACCAGCATTCAGTGTTTGCATAGCAATCTATGCTTCCAAGAAATGTTGGCTGCTGCGACCCTGCTGTGTGTCACGCTCTGCATATGACACATATTCCTCAACACTTGTGATGTACATGCAAAGGAGCGGGATGAACGATATCCACTGTTAGATGTGGTAATATTGACCGGTTAAGGCCATATCTATGAAATATAGCGTTCACATTTAGCACATGACGGAATATCTAGGCTGTGAAAGTGCCAGCCTGGCTGAGTGACATTTGTCATGGGATTGTCCATATTTGAAGCTGATCATTGGCGTTCTGCATGTCCTTAAGAAATTGCTTTCCATCCGGTTTAAATTACAGTCAGCTTATCAGGTGCATACTTCATATACTGTTGGCAGAACTGGCTGGATAACCCTCTAAATCACCACTGACACACAGTCTAGCAGCAAAGGCTCCCCATAATTTGTCTCAGTGACAAAGTGAGATTTCTGTTGGAAGGCAAACCATCTGGACAACTAGAAAACGCATCCAAATAGTCATATCCTTCTCTTGGCATGGGAAACACTGAGTGCAATGTCACAACCCAGTAAATCAACATGCAAACATGAGATTGAAGAAAAAATTGATCTTTTTTTTCTCTTCCTTTTCAGATACCGCTATTATAATAATACCCGTAAAAAGGGCTATATCAGTTTTCTAAAATGTCAAAATGTGTTTTGTGTCTTCACAGAGGCCTTTGTTTACTCAGAGGACAAATCCAACAGTCTCATTTGTTGATGTTATTGTGTGGCTTGGGAAAAAACACAGGTGTGACAAAGAAGCTGAATCTAACACCAGGGGAGAGAAAAACAGCACATCTGTTGTGGGTCACAGTGTTGTCAAGCAGACAGACCATATGGGCTGCTTCCGTTCAGCACCAGCCATATCTCAGCACCGCTAATCTGACAGGAATGACACCTCCGGTGAGGCTGTGAGCTATGTTTTAATGAACATTGTACGTTATTAAACTCATTATGTCTGGACTCTCCTTGCCACTAAGTCTCTCACAGTCTGCTTCTCCATTGTTTTTCTTACTCACTGTGCATGCATATGAGTGAGAATGCATGTGCGAGTGCGAGCGTGTGTAACCTTAAGATAACAGCATGTACAACATGTTCTGTTTCAACAGTCTGCGTTACATTGGTTGATTGCAGATTGTATAATGTTGGGGCATAGCCTAACCTCATTTCCCTGCACCTCTAAGCATCAAATGCAAATGCTGGTATTTTCCTAAATAAGAAGCTGAACAGAAGCAATTGTAAGCACATTAACATTCAGATGCAATTGCATGTATATGCATATTTTATATCCTGCGTACATGTATTTGGCCACTCTGACTTATTAAAGCATAAATCATTTGATTTTTGTCATCAGCCCCATGAGATGTATCTATATATTAGTGTATCTAGGAGAGAAATAATTACCCCTGTGGATTGCCTCTCTGGATTGGTCAATTTTGGCCCAGACATTAAGCGTTTGTTGGCATGTATAGATTTTCAAGTGGAACCTTGTTGTAATTATCTTTGCAAATTAAAGGACATTAGCAGGCGTCTTGGTAGTTGTGCAGGGGCATATAACTTCATTAGCTCCAAAGAGGGAATCAGCACTACCAAAGATGTAATTTGCAGTGATGGATATTTCAGGAGGCATTGCAATTGCAGCTACCTCTTTCTGGATGTGTGCTGCCTTACTAATCAGGAAAAAGATGTCACTGTGGTGATGAAGAGAAAGCAGAAATGGTATGGTTACGGTCTGATCAACACATGACATAACTGCTCACGGATACACAAAAACAGAAAACTGCCAATGAGGAAGAACGTCAGGATACAGCCCAGTACGTTTCTGGTTCAGTCGTTTATGTTGATTTACTTGTTTCTATAAAGTCTGGGCATCTTGGCCATAAAATGAAGCTCTTACACTGATTGTTTACATAAATCTGATTAACACTCATGGCATTTCACACTGTGTGAAAAGTCAGTCTGAGCAATTAACCTAAGTTTGTGCAAATTTACTGTCTTGAAAAAAAAAAAGAATAATTTTGCTTTCATCATCTACTTTTACTTTTTTTTAAGTGAATGTGCTGATTTGAAAGTTAACACTGGTTTTGTAATTTTTCATGCATCAAATGAGGTTGTATTGTGGGTAGCTGAAAGAAAGCCCAGTCCCACAAGGGTTTGCATTCAGGTTGGCTCTACCTTCTGGAAATGTCTTTTTTTTTTCTTTCTTTTTTTAGGCTGTGAAACTCTTTGTTGGTTCTGAAAGGGGTTTTTGAAAGTAAAACATTCTGAAAGAAACCTTATTTTGTTCCCTTTTTTTTCCAAGTCAGAAAAATAGATTGGACTGGGATTAGGGGTGGGACCTACTGAACTGGAGTTGATAAAAATTATGGTTGGGGCATTGGTGTAAATGACAGTGTTAATAACAAGGACAATGATTTATCCCTGCATTATTGTTGTGGTGCTGCTGCTTTTGTTGGCGAGCTGCTAGCAAGCGGAGTACGACTTGCTGCTCCTGGCGTTTCAAGCAGCTCCAAGGTGCTGGTGGGACTGCATGAGCTCTGATCGCTTCCTGTCAGAACTGCGGTTGGCTAAATCAAAAAGAAACCTTGAATTTCCTGAACTGATCAAACACAAGCTCCTGATATAGAGCTTAAAGGCATAAGAAATGTAGATCTGTGATTTCGGTCCTTTTGTTACCTTGTTCTGTTGTTATATATGGGAGTACCAGAAGAAGTTCACCTTGCATGTAAAAAAAAAAGATAATTCCACTATTGAGAAAAAGCCTGGTCTTTGATAAGATTCAATTTTTCTTTACCACCTGCTGTGCACTTGCAATGGGCTGACTTAGAAAAAAAAAAAAAAAAAAAAAAAAAAAAAAAACACTTTCATCATTAATACCAACAAAAGAACAAACTATATTACGTTTTGACTTAGATGAGAGGATACTGATTTATTCATTTTTTTAACAACCAGATGTAGCACCTTATTTACAGAACAGTCCTGAATTTTACATTGAAATTTTATTTAATAGCATATTTTTGCACACCGGTTTGGCTTTTTTCCTTGTGTGATTTAATTATTGACTGATTTATTCCTCTCAATGTGAAGATGATAAGCTGGCTGTTGCCTTCTTCAGAATCAGAATCAGAAATACTTTATTGATCCCCCAGTGGAAAGTCGGTTCTTCTCTTTAATCAGTAGTGTTTGAAAGTGTGAGCAAGGCAAATGTGAAGAGGTTTACCTTTTTTTCTGCTGCATGCCAGATCATCTTCTCCGGCTGCACAGTGCCGAACAAGGGGAGAATGGGCACAACTACACCGGGATGTTGTAGTTGATCTGGCAATGGTGCTGCTGCAGTGCAGGAATGGCCCCGCACAAGGAAAGAAATCAGTGACGTGGTGCTTGAGGTGACCAGGATTTACCATAAAGTGGCCATGGTCACCCCCAGCCACCCCCTGGGTCTGCCACTGGAGGTGAGAGCATGAATTCAAGTTCAAGCAAGCCGTGTTTCACCGGAAAAGTCAGGACTCCGACATGGTTTAAAATGAACCATGGTGCATGTCATTATAAGTGAGAATCTAATTCGACCTACAGTAAAACCACAACACAATGAAAAGTAGGTTGAAAGTGAATGCTGACACCTGGAGTTGCTGGCCAGACAGAGCTGCTAGTGGTGCCAAAATAAATCAGGGACAAATGTGGAGTAATGATGAGATGAGAGCTCTTCTAGAGACATGGGCTGATGTCAACATTTCACAACTGTTTGTGAAAACACATAAAAATACACATAAAAATGTTAATAAATACTCTAGCTCTATGTTACTGCATTGTTGCTCCATTGTTCCAGCATTGCTCTGTTTTTGCAATACACTTCAGTAATGAAATTATTCACCACAAACAGGCAGTTATCTAATGTCTCCAATGTCATCTTAAATAGAAAACTGGTTCAGGGATAAGGCATTAAGAGAAATCTTAACTATACACGTAGATTTCTGATGGAGAAACATGATTATTCGGCCGTATAAACACTTACTAGAGAAACCTTACAAAATGGCTGACCAAAAAAATTCTGTTTTACATGGCTGAAGAATTTGTACAAGTTTTATGCCAGTGTTACCTCTGTTGAAAATATGAGGAAAAGAAAATCATATCTGCTGCCATGTAAATTTGACCCTCCAGAGTGGGAGGGCAAAGCTCAGGGAAATCTCCCCAAGCCGCCGGCTGACAGGTGCACTCCGCCGGCTGCAAGAGGCTGCAGCACCGCTCTCAGCAGTGGTTACAATCCAGGGAATGTAGGGGGTGGTGAAGATGGTGAAGTGCAGATAAACTGCAGTTTTTGAGTAATCAGAGTAACATAACACATGGAGGAGCTACGTGATTTCCTGTCATGACCTGGTTTCTCACAATAATCTTCATGTTTCATGTGTGCATGTAAGCGTCCACGACTGGAGTGTCCTTTGTAAAATTTCTACCCAGTCGATGAGCAGTCTGTTTGGCCGCGTGGCATCTGTGTGCCAATGTTGCTTAACATGGAGCCTTGTGAACAATAACCAGACTGAATGCAACATTGAACAACACAATAAAGTAGAAACTTCACATGTGAATCCAACCCAGGCAAGCAAACTACAGGTGTTGATTGCATGACACCCTCCCATTCCTCAGCATTATTTTTTTTTCCAGTTTTGCTGTAAAACCTCAGAATCAGAAACTGTCTTCACAACTCTATACTGTTCAAGCCCTGTAGTCCCTTTATTCATTCATTCTACCCACTTATTCCCATTCATGTTCACGAGGGGCTGGAGCCTAGCCCAGGATGCACTGAGCGAAAGGAAGGAATCCTTTCAGGACGGGTCACCATCAAGCTGCAGATAAGTACAATTTTGTCCCAGGCTTATAAACATAATGCTGTTTGGTTGATGGTAACTGCTATTCTGGTATTCTAGTACATGCTATAGCTTATTGCCAGGAGAAGAAAAAGGCTGAAAATTTATTGTTGATGGCTGAATGTGGAAAAAAAGGGCTGGAAATGGAGAGCTAGAGCGATAAAGAGACAGAGACAGAGCTGTGGAAGGTGAAGGGGCATTTTCTTGAGACGGACAAGGAAGGGGAGGCGGTGTGCAGCAGTGAGAGAGCAAAATGCTTCATAGCCTCGGGGGTGTGCGCCAGAGAAGGAGACAGCCTAATGGAGGGTCCCTGTGAAGAGCATTGACAGTCTATTTGCCTCAACTCAGTCAGCACCTCTCTCCATACCGTCACTGAATGCAGGTGCACTAAAATCAGAACAAGGGGGGATGTTGTACCTGCAAACTGATAGCTCCTAATTAAGGGAAAATACATATTTAATGAGCCTGAAGTGGTACTGTCTTCAACACCTCCTTTAAAGTTGTCTGCATAAAGGCCATGCTGCACTAATTATTGACAGAAGAGCAGACAGGGAGAATGACACAGGCAAAGAGAGTGAGAAAATCCCTCTAATTTAAGAGATGTATTATTTAAGAGACCTGTCTTTTACCCGTAATACTGTGGTGTCTAAGTTGCATGAACAGTGATAGTTTTTTTTTTTTTTTCATGCTGCAAAGCACTAGGAATGTATCCAAGCTTTGACATAAGCCATTATTGTGTGATGTGTTTAGAATGTGGGTCACATACTGGAGCAGTAACCTTGGAATTTGGGCCGAAAATAAAGGCCTCTTTGATGCTGAATTTACAACATGACCACTGCATAAACAGAGCGTTCGTCTCTCAGACATATGCATCCATAATGGATGAAAATGAAAAGTGGATATTTAAAAATAGCTTTTCTGCGAGATGTTATTCGAAAGTGGCAAAATTAATATCCTTCCTCATGGAAAATACACAGCCGGGATATTTTTGGCAAAGTCTTCATAACTAAATAAAAGTTTACTGGCCACATGCTGTATGACAGGTACACAGGCACTGCTAACCGATGAGAAATAATGCAAGATTTCTTGCAGCTGCTTCTGTAAAACCCAACAGCATTTTGTCGTCCCAAGGCAGGCTTGCCTCGGGAGTAACTGTGCACAGCAAGATAGCGACTGTTGTTCCGTCAAGGCCCCTGTAGCCATATTTTAAGGAGAGCTTTCTATTTTAAGCAAACCGCCGAGTTCGGCTGCATGCTAGTCACTATGAGGCTTCAGAAAATACCCCGGTGCAGTGAAAATATCTAAACTGTTGGTTCTGTCTCTGCACTGTCAGTGTTTTCCGCTGCATTTATTTTTGTGAACTATGGTGCTATTAAAAAGGTACAATTTTGTCTTTTAGGGAAAGAGAGGAGGAGAGGGAGAGGTAGTGGAAAAATCCCCAATTTGATTTAAAAAAAAAAAAAAAAAAAAAAAAAAAAACAGCAGATTTTAAAGGGAATAATTTTACTGAAACCTTATGAGAGAGCTATTGAGTAATTTCACCTTGTAAGATGAGTTGGGCTCCAAAGAAACTCCATCCGTGCTGTATCTGTTTTGAATGATTATCTTGGTTACTGCTGGTACACCTCTTTTAAATTACTCCAACAATTTAAACATTTAAAACTTGCTTTAATGGTGTTTTTGGAGGAGGAGATAAAGGAGATAAAGAAACAGCTGTGGGGGAAAAAAAAAATACTGATACTGCGTGGTAGATTGGAGGGATGGTGAAATAACGCGCTAATGATTCAGAAAAGTCTGAAGTTGCGATCTGTGAGGTATGTATTTTTACTGGTGAGTGAGAAAACAGTAAACAGTAAAATTTTGGCACACAGTTTGATGTTCTCTCCTATACAGAAAAAACAGAGAACAGCCTGTATCGGAGAGAGGCCAGTCTGGCTTTGGTTTTCACAGCCAGCTTGGACAATCACAAGCAGCCAGGCTGCCCTCTGCCAACCTTTTGTACCACTTTATCATATAAACTATCGGATTTTCTGGCACTAATTGGAAAAGCTATCTTTTGGCTACATTTTAAAAATTCATCCCATTAAAGATAACCCTTTTTAAAACTACCCCTTTAAATTCTAATCAATATACTACTCGTGCTGAGCTCCAGTCTAGATTTTAAGGTTCTCTTTTTCAGATCATTAACTTCACAATCCATGTTGCCTCATTTTTTGGATGGTTCTGATCACATTCTGCAGGGCCACCGCTGAGTTCCATCCTATTCACAAATGAGCGGATCACACAAAAAAGAAGCCATCTGGTGCCGAGTACAGTGTTGCTGAACATGATTTTAAAACCATTCAGGAAAAGTAAAGGAGAAAACCAAATGCACCACCTCAATCCATACTTTGCAATGAATGTACATTAAACTTCAGTTTAGGAACTAAAGGGTAGCTAATTCACAAGTTACATCCCACTTAGGTGAACATATTGTTAGGCAGATTATATTCATAGTTTGAGTGTTTTCCACCTAAAGTCTGGCCAATGCATTATGTGTTTGACATTAAAGTGGTGCTTGGGGAGACCAAACCCAATCAATCTCAGAAAAGCAGTAAGAGAGCAGCCAATTGCTTAAGTGCTCAGCTATTCTGATTGGAGTCCCAGGTGACCAGTGCTGTCAGTAATGAGATATAATATCTCCAGCCCTGGGAGACTTCTATTCATATAATGCCTAGGGAGACTGAGTTGCGGTGGCATTTGAAATCTAATTGGAAACACTTTCATAGTGAATAAAAGGGGACACTAGATACTCTTTCTGTGTGTGACACGATGAAGCATAACGAAACGAACACATCCAAAATATCCAACATTTCACACAGAATTCATCACCAAACCGAAACAAAGCCAAACTGTTGGACGAGGAGATGGCACCAGTGTTGATGTGTTGAGTATCCCCATTCAGGACATTTTACCAGCATCTTGTGCATCATTTTTTTTTTTTTTTTTTCATCATTAACAATAGAATCTAATTAGGGAGAAATGGAGCAACATTTCTACTTTCACTGGTGAATATACTCTGGGAATGCAAATCAATAAGTTGCAATAAGTTTACCCGCCAAGTAACACGAAGTCATTATGTGTTAACATCAAGAGTCAGACCTTTCATCTGCCTTCGTGTGCTGCTCCTTTCAAACACCATGGTATTCACCGTGTTCTGATCTAAGACATGCATGGATGAATGTATTCAACTTTCTAAGCCATTTCTATGTTGCCCCTTTTCTATTATACAGCGCCCCTTCTAACCAAGACTGTCTGCCTATTATGAAAACCTGAACACATTAGTACACATTAGTAATCGTAATTCGGGATAAGCTGCAGTATAAACAGTACTTGCTTCGGACTGGCTTTTGCTGCTGAACTGCACAGATAGAGCATGCTTAAATGTTTGCTATAAATGCCATGTAAAGATATGAAACCAGCTTTTTTTTTTTTTAGATCAGACTCACAGGACAGTGACACTTTCCTACAACATTCACCATATCCTGTAAGTAAATCTGTCAAAGGTAATCTATTTAAGTTTTTAAGTAGCAACATAATAATATGGGCTTTTTAAACAAACTTGAGACATGGAACATTTTGCTTTCCTCGGCCATATTACTAATAATTTGACATGCCTATTTGTAGCCTGGTGTAAATAGCAACTGTCACATAGTGCAGCCATATGCACCCACTAATTAGTGTGCATGTACAAAATTATACACTTGGGTACGTATAGTGGTGAGGCACCCGGTTGCAAATAGCATACGTTATTATGTGCGTTCAGGGGTGTAAATAGTTGAAGTCCTTACCTACACCTGCGTGCATAATGTTTGGCAATAAGTACATGGGTGTAAATGGGTGCAAATAGCATGTGCTGCAGGGTGTAAATAGCCACAGTGTACCTATACCTGGATTCAAATAGTGGCGGTGCACCCCTGTGCCAACAACATACATTACTATACGCCCTAGGGAACTGTGCAGTAAACATTTTACAATACATTGCCAACAAGAAGAAACTGTTCATTGTCAGCGACTCATTCTTTCAACAACAAGCCAGGACCAACACAGACAGTTGCCCTACATATTTCTCTGTGTTTTAACATGGTCCTATAAGGAGGCACTCCAAAACCTTGCTGAAACCGTGCTACTCTAGTAATTGTGTGGTAGTGAGCAGAGAACCTCTTTTCTCAAAGGCCCATAGCACTTCACTTGGCATCTCTACCCGTCTATAAACAGCATAGCACATTGCAGGCACTGTGGGAGTTCACTTCCAATCAATTTATATTTATCTGCTTCTGTTGAGCCACTGGCAGACATTTCTCAGATGCTGCAGCTCTAGCAGCATTTACGAAGCTAGCCCTCTACATAGCATTTCATTTCTATCTATGGCTCTGTTTTTCATCTACCGCTTCCCAGTTTCTCTCACTATATTTACGTTCATAGCATATATTTTTTGAATGCACATCTGTCACACATCTGATTTAAATGCATCTGAACGCATATAACAGACCGGAGACTGCTTTAGCTCTCCGTCTGACTGTTGCGTGCCGGGGAGAGTGACGGCTTGGTGATACGTGCAGTTGCTCAGTGGGATGTTTATGGCCAATGGATTGAGTGTGTGTTGGGGCTCGTGGCACTTGGGGGGAGGCTCGGCTGAGCTGCTTACCACAGTTAGACTGGAGGTGGATGACGCTGTACTGGACTGTCTCGGGCCATGTCATCGTTGATGCTGCACATTAACAGAACAGTAGTCATGCTCCAGGAAAAGCATCCGCCTGAGTGAACATGCATTGGGTGTCCGGAGGCCTGGGCACCCAATCAACTCACAGACAAAGAGACAGACACTGAGGCTATGGGGACCATAACTAGCATTCTTGATTTTAAGGTCATCCTGGTAAACAGTGACCCTGACATTTCTACTACAACTTGTTTTACTCCTGTTTGTGCAGCACTCACCACATCAAATCCCAATACCAAGATCCTCCTTGGTTAACTTACAATTTAATATTGATTTCAGGCTGGTGTACCACATGCATTTACTGATATGCATGCATTATATCTGCAGTACACAGAATCAAAATGGTCCTGAAAAGTATCGTCATTATCATAATAACCAGCTCCTTTATTAAGGAAAGTAAGTCTAAGGAGCTGATGATTAAGAGTCACCACAATGCCTGCCATTATCTTCCACCTGTTTTGATTAATGAACAGTCTGCTGAAGCAGTAGAGGACTTTAAAAATCTAGGAACCTTTTTCGATGGTGCTTGAAGTTTTACAGCTGACACAGAATACATCTTTTAAAAAAGCAATGCAGCGCTTGCATCTAATAAGGAAACTGGATTCATATAGCATAAACATAGACAATCCAGAACTGTAAACATGGCCAACAAAATTACTGGAAAAGAGCAGAGACAATTAGGATGCATATATAAAGTGCAGGTGAAACAAAAAGCTGAACAAATTGTGTCTGATCCTGTTCATCTCCTCTTTACAGAAACCTAAAACTGCCCATGGGAAGACGCTATAGCGCAACCAAGAACATTTACAAAAAGTCTTTCATATCAAATGCAATAACTCTGCTAAAATTGCAAAAAACATTCTCACTGGAGCCATGCACGTTATTGCTGTCTGTACTCTGCATGTTGCATTTTTTTAAAAATTATTATTATTGTATGTATTGTAATTTACTGTGATGTGTTTTATCCAACTTTAGAAGGTAAATTTCCAAATCTGTGGACAGTAAAGATTATCTTATCTTATCTTATCATTTCCTTTAGTCTGCATAGCACACAAAACTGTAATCCTATGAAGTATGGAGATAATTAAATATGAATTCCCATAACCCTAATGCTCCAGTTTCGATTAGGAAGACAAGTTTGCACTGGCACTTATGAGATGATACTTGCTAAAATCTTGGGTAGAGGAAGCAGAGGAAAGTGCTCAGCTTGTTTGATAAATGGACGGTCTAGCTGAACTTTATTTACTTTAAGTGGACTGAGGTCAGAGCAGTATTTTGAAACCTTGAGCTTGAAAATCAACCTTGACAAAGGATTTTCAGAGAAGTGCACTTTGCATGAAGACTATTTGATACACTAACAGATGTGCAGAGAATGCAAATGTTTGCTTAAGAGGAGGCACATGAATCCTTGAGAGCCTGGCAGTGTTTCATATCTCAAAGGCATCTTTTGGGTGGAAATACGGCACGAAGGTCTGTGCTGATCACAACATATGACATCTGCAAAATGAGATGCCTTATCTGAGCACAGTGTGTAACCTATTATTGCCAGAAAATGTGCATCTTTAGATCATATTCTTTCCTCTCCAGTGC
Organism: Myripristis murdjan; assembly: GCF_902150065.1. NCBI lineage: Eukaryota > Metazoa > Chordata > Actinopteri > Holocentriformes > Holocentridae > Myripristis > Myripristis murdjan. The sequence goes on from NC_043984.1 coordinate 29,603,786, forward strand.
CACAGAACAACTATAGTGCTGTCCTTGGTTATCTCATCACATTTTCTGTTCCATACATCTAAAATAGTTAAATGCAAGATCACATCATTCTGACAGCCTAGTGAAGCATTTATAAACCTATTCTTACCAGCTGCTCCTAGCAACACTCTGCTTGCCTTTTTTTCCCCCACACTGTTCTGGGCCACAGCCCCCATGGTCATGTTCAACCTCATGGTCCCATTTGGCCATTGTTATTTCCATGGCTTGCTGAAGATCCCTTTGGACAGACAATTGTCTCTACATCGGTGGCTGGAAATGACAATGAGGCCAGTGTCGAGTGGACGACAAGAACTTCTGGTCTGGAAACCATTCTTGGCATCTTGCAATGAAATATGATTTGACATGTCTTGTCAAACATGAAAGACAGATAAACAAAATGTCACTGATAGTGCAGTGTTTTGGCTTATACAATCAGTGCATTCTAACTTTAGCACAAAGGTGTGCACAGAGGTTCGTACACATACAACCATACAACACATGCATACAAACATGCATTTGAACACTCTCACTTTAAGAAATAAATACTACAGTGTGTAATAACACACACTCACACACATACACACTGAGGCAAATGCATATAGTTAAAGTATATGCAGCTCAGAAAATAAGGGATAAAGCAGAGTATAACAACCACTGTGAGGAGAACAAGTCATTATTATTACATAGACATTAGTGAGCTCTCTTTGTGCAGGGGCACTCTGCTGTTGCAACTTATGAAGGAAATGCCAACAAGGACTGGTAAGCCTCCCGGAATAAAAGAAAGAGGAAAAAATGTCAAATGGACATCTCAGTGATTCGAGTGAAAATGTCAGCCAAATGTGTCTGAAAAAATAGAAGCATGTGTTGATGTAGAATATGTATATTTAACAGTGAGAGAAAGTTCAAACAGTGGTAAAGGTCATAGCAGTGAGTCTGGAGGCCAACTGGATGACATCTGACAGTATGCTAATTATACAGCTACTGCAGCTGAGGCTGCAACACTCCTACTGCAGTGCCATAATACAGCATATGCTGTACCCGCTATAGTCAAGGAGTTTCAGAAATGTAGTTTAATTGAGTAATTATCTCACAGAAATAGGCTAGTTCACTTGATATTGGAACAGCACTTTGGGTGGAGGGTAAACTGTTGTTTTGAATAATGGAGCGGTTCAGCCGAGGAGATCAAGACAAAAGATCAGTGTGGCAGCCAGCCATCCTTCCCACAGGAGCAGACTGACAAACACAAAGTGTCTGTTAATTTTCTCACTGGTTGATGCCTCCGGGGTAGAGCAACATTCGTGGAGCTTACTCTGGAAGTGTGACCTTGGGCTCTGGCCTAGTACTTGGATTGGGAAGGCTAAACAGTTTTTGCATACCAAAAGAGACGCTTCCTTGTTTTCAGTCCAGCAGGGAGCCACATAATGGCAGACTGGAGCAGGTTGGATGATCCCTCCCTCTAACTTACCCTCTGTTTACTTTGTCCTGAACACCTGCTGTCTCTCAGCCTGTAAATTAGAGGATGCAACACAGGAGCTGTGTACTGTAAATGTGAGAGTGCAGCACACAAGGATTAATTGCCAGCGCAGTGATAAGAGCCACCCTCCCCTCCTTCTCTTTCTCTCTCCGTCTCTCATCAGAGACTTCAGAACTCCTACTCCCAAATCCCTCCAAGAACGATACCTCCTCTGCCAAAGCAGATCCCAGTGAGAGAGTGAGTATACATCTGTGGTGGCAGAACCAAAGCTCAGGCCTCACACTTCCCAATAATTTATATATTTATCTATCACTTGGACATCTGTTGACTAATTTCACATGAAGAGGGAGAGGGTGATGAACCGTGAACAGAATGACTATAGGTGGAAGCATGAAAAGGAGGTGAAAGGTTTGAAAATGAACAGGTTTTTTTTTCACCTGTGAAGACCTATCATTATGTCTTTTCAAGAAAAATAGTCCTTCGATGTCTATTCCGTCTGTCACCCAGCTATCTAACAATCAGGAGGATAGGTCACACAGATTGTGTGTGTATGTGTGCCTGATATACCTTGGCATTATGTCTCATTTGTAATCCTCTGGATTTAGGAATGATTGTAATAATAGTCAAGAAAAATACTGTTTAGTGACATGAAGGCTAGTGCTGAAAAAAAAAAAAACCAAAAAAAAAAACTGCCTACAGTTTATCACAGCTAAGGTGGAATCATTTAAGAGAACCAGGAAATGTTGCCTACCTAAATTAAAGACACAATTATTCAGATTCGGAGGTTAACATATTTATAAGTTATGCTGTCAAGTGAAAACCAAAATATTTTGTATCTCCAACTTTCAGGAACTAAGAAATTCTACTTTCTTTTAGCTTCACAACCAGTCTTTGTTGAGGTTATTGAGAGGCTTGTGAAAGGGTTTTGTAAGACCAAAGGTTCACAGATCATAGAGGACCGACTATTCCTTCAACCGAAGTTGAAAAAGAAAAATCACCAAAAAAGGAGTTTTATGTTTTCACATGGCAGCAGTGATATATTGCAACCAGAGCGCCCTTTTTCTTTTTGTTTGACTAATGCAATGGCATGTGTGATTTTGAAAAGCAATACGATTTACATGGTAGTCAGCGTGTGAATCCCTGATAATCTGAGAGATTTATCATAGTTACATATTTAAACACAACTTCCAAAAACTAATTTTCCATTTAGATGATTTAGATTTTAAATAGAAATCAAACAGGCTGTATAATCACTGCAAAAAATGAAATAAACTAATGCAACGTTAAGTTAGTTTTATGGTTATGGTTTTACGGTTACACTGTGTAGCAAATCATTTAGGTAAAGCCGCTATCAGTAAGTGTTAACTTTGGCAGCCGTGCGAGTCTCTTAGCAGTGGTTGTTTTATATCATTACTGCAGAGACAATGGGCCACGTGCCCCTGCCAGGTGGATAATTGCAGTTAATTGCATTCACCTGGCATCCCAGGTGTAAATCAGTCCTTGATTGGATGGCTAGAATGAAAACCAGCAGGATACCAAGAACCGGTATTGAAAAACCACTGATTTCACCGATCATTTAGATTTTTATTATCTTGGAATACCAACATTGATGGATTTGCTGCGGTATTTGATGCTTGTGTGTAAATAAAGTAATTTGTGATGCCAAGTTGGAGACTTTTGAGCCCACAAAAAGAGAAGACAAACAAGCACACAAACAAACACAAAAAAACATGTTTCAGTGGTTTCTCCCGGTGGGCTGGTTGAATGCATGGTGAATCCAGTGTTAAGTGAATGTGGCATGACATGTGTTCTGTGCGTAAATCAGTGCTTGCACAATTTGTGGGAAATCATACCCGGGGATATGTACAATAAACACGCAGAACAGCAACACAGACTCTATGATGGTCTATTTTTTCTACACCCATCACACTATGCTTTCAACATCAGTTTTACCATGATATATTGTGATAAGTGTTCTTATGTTGCAGCTTTGAATTACATATTGGCCCCCGAATTGAGATTACGCTGTGCTGCAGATTACAATAGTGGCGGCTCAAGTTTTTTCTCAAGCTCCAAGCTGAGAAAGAACTTGAGCTTTATTCACAATCTACAGTATTTTTTAGAAAAATACAGTGAGACTTGGGCAGACATGGCAGAGGAAAGGCTGTGTTTACTGTGGTATCCGGTTTTGTTTAATTAGTTTAAGAGGGTGCAAAAATCAGAAAGATTGCAATGCAGGAAAAACAACTGAACACTGGCATCGCACACCTGTGTGAATTTTCACACAGTGATTTGATTTGCAATTATAAGAGATTTTTTTTAAATTATTTTTTTTACGTTTTTTTTTCTTAAAGAGTGGAATCTTTTTTTGTTGATCTTCACAGCTGAAGATATATTTCCTTCTGAACTAAAAATGGAGTTGCATCAGTCTTTTCTATTTGATTAAGGGATTGTTTAGCATAGGCAGCATTACAACTTCTCCCAGAACTGATTTGACAGCCTTAAGCCTGCCTCTTTCGGTGGCTTGCACGTCCCATCTGTTTGTCACCTCTTAATATGAATGGAGTCACTCAGGCTGAAAATGTGTAGCAAGACTAATATTTACGGAATGCCAGTTATCCTAATGCATGCTAGAGCTAGCAGCATAATGCCTGAACATTGGGCTTATGGTGCTCTCTGCATGACAAATATGCGTCGGTGTCTGTGATACATGTGATTAGAAAACGCAGTCCCTGGAGCATTGCACAGTCCTAATAGAGACGCAGTGTTTGGGAAAAGGGCTTGACTGTGTTTGACAGTAATCATTTAAAGCAGCAATAAGGATGTAATGAAACTATTACTTTTACATGTACAATCAATTCATTTGACTATCTAACATCATTAATGGGTCATGGCCACACAATAGCTATGTTCTGCCTCATACATCATCATTTTGGCTCCATCGTCATTGTGCATAGCAGTGGGCAGCCAAGTAATGCACTCCAATCACTGGTTTAACAAACATTATTTGCCATTTCAAAGGAAACAAGACAGGCTTGCAAAATGAATTTGGACCTATCTGCCATAACAATACATGCCGACACATTGTCTGTCTTGATAATCATTTCATGGGGTAAATAGCGGATGATGGCCTCTTTCCTTTAGATTCACATTTGCACATGTTGCTGTGCCATCGGGCGCACATAACTCAGTTCACCGCAGCCGAAAACGGTCAGTAGTTAATCATCTAAAGATTGATTTTGCATTTTTTTCTCTGCACTTGCATGGTTGTAAATCCACACTGAGCATACCAACGTGCCCATCAGTCAGTGTCTGGAAAAGCATTGTTGCTGCATTGGGACAAACAGAGCTCTTCTGCAGGCTGTGAGGATATCAAGACCTGATAGAAGCAAACTACAAACCCAGAGGCTTATCTCATATTTAATTATTTACAACCAAAAGAAATCAATTTTTGAAGGTAATGGCAAATCTGTTCTCCTGTCCCGATTCCCTCCTCTAAAGTACAGTCTTGTCTAATGTGCTTGGTGCGCTGTCAGAACCTTTTCAAAATCACATAAATATAAATCAGCAGGGATTTTTATAACTAAACTATTTGTGTGCTGAGATCAGGGACAATGATGATAGTGTTCGGATTCGCTCCTCTAAAGTACAATCCCATTTAATGTGTTCAGTGTGCTGTCAGAATGTTTTCAGAACCACATAAATATAAATCATCAGGGATCTTTCTAACTAATACATTTTCAGGCTGTTGATGATAGTGTAGTCTCAGATGCTTTCTGCAAAACCAGGCTCTGATCATTTTTTTTTTTCCCTCAGACATGTTTGTGTGTTTACTGAGATAGATTGCAGATAAATTGAGAGGAGTTCATGTCTGGATTGCCACATTAGCTAAATTTGTCTAACTTTGACTAACCACAAGTAAGCTGATTCCCAGTATGACTGATATGCAATCAGCATAAACAGATTCCACTGTCAAGTTCAAGTTTCATACATCATACCCTGCTCGGTTCTGCAGTCTCAAAGCTCTGTGTCTTGCCTGAGTAAATGTTTTATTTTATTTTATTTTCATTTTATTATATTTTACTTTTCATCTTGGAAATAGTGCAATTATGAATACAGAGGAATATTCCATTTATTTTATCTACATGTGAGGGACTTAAGCGTTAATTAATTAAACTACCCCGTCTCTAAACTCAGAGCTTTAATTACAAGTGAATTACACAGTGCCCAATGTGAATTATGTCTAATCACTGGAATAGATTTCACCAATTAAAGTGCCCTCCAATCTGGAGGTGAGAGTAAAAATATGCCGCAGCATAAATCCAAGTATTGATTTGGACAGGGAGGGGGCGTGATTCAATAAATATACCATGGCTCCCTATGCATTACTAAGTCAGTTTCTACACACAGAAAGAGACAATGTAGAGCTGAAACCTCTGAGCTGAATGTTGATGGCATCAGGAGGCCAGGAGTTTCAATGATGCGAGATGTTATTGTGTTTAATGGCAAAGGGATTGTTGGAGTGAAAACTCTAACAAGAGACCTTGGACAGACATATTTCTGACACTTTATTCAGCTGTGTACTGCACATCTCTTCAAGTCCATCTAATTCTAGGGAGTACAATGCTGAAGAGTGTTGTGGTCAGTTATAATAATAAATGAATGCTGTGGTGCATTAGTTTGACACAAAGCTTTTGATAAACAAGCTGTACAACAGGAAGACTGGTAACAATTTCACACCCAATTTTCAGCCCCAGGTGTCTTATCTTGTCAGTTTTAACGTTTCTTGTAAATGGCCTCTGTATTTTAATTCTTTTTCCTATGAAAAAAACAGTGCAGGGTCCTAGGCAAATTTCCCCTCAGGGACAATAAGGTCTATTCTATTCTATTCTATTCTATTCTATTCTATTCTATTCTATTCTATTCATACACTGTGCACTCAGTGGACAGTACTAGTAACTTTGTGTTTTTTGTTGCATGTGGATTGGTGAATTCTGAATGTTATTAAATTCTGAAACATTGATTTATAATCTTTTGCACGGCTTCAACAGCTTATTGCATTCATCTCATGATTTCTTTTTTAGAACAATTTGTGACAAGATTCACTTGTGCTGTTTTCTCCAGTCTGTGGGCAGAGACAGTTCAATAGCAACAGTAATGAGCATAAGTTCCCTCATCGTTTTCATTTATTGTTTCATAATGTGGGCTTGTTGAGGCCCTTGGAGAGTAACTGTGATTAAGGGCTACACAAATAACTTGACTTGACATGCAGTTCCAACACAGGCATTCTGTTTTAATAAAAAATAATAAACTTTATCTGTGGCGTTTATCAAAACAGGATTACAAAATGATTTACAAGATAATTTAAGAGACTAAATAAAGACACGAATGATAAATATATATAAAAAAGACTTAAATACAGTAGGTCAAATGCTCAAATTTCACAACGTTGAACAACAATCAAAACAAAATATAAACCATAGCCAAAGCAATAGCAAACCTCCAAAAAGTGTGTTTTCCCAAAGCGGTTTAAAGGAGCGCATTGAGTTGGTAGGTCATTTCATATCCTGGCTGCCCTGATAGAGAAAGCCCCATCACCCTTTGTGTTCAGCCTCAGAGCAAGACCAATAGAGCGCTGCCTGAGGATACCAGGGCTTATAAGTAAGTTCAGAGATATGGCTAGCCACTAGTCAAAAACATGCCTTGAGGGTGATCAATAAAAATTTAAAGTCAATCCTAAACTGTACGGGTAGCCAATGAAGTGAAGCTGAAGTGGTGGTAATATGCTCTTCAGTTCTTGTTTGCAGTCTGGCTGCAGCATTTTAAACTGACTGTAATCTGGATGTATTATGAAACATAAGAGTGGCTCTACAGAGCATTAAAATTGTCAAGGTGTGTAATAAATAAAAATATAGATCACACTTTCCAGGTGATGATAACGCATGAATACAAGTGGTAGAAAACATGAGGATAGATTAGCAGGGAGCAGGCCAAGATAGGATCTCAGGCTTATTTGTATTCAGTTGAAGTGGAGCTACAGCTCGGTATCATCGGCATAGCAATGCAACTAATATGATGCTTGTGGATCATATGACCCAAGGGTGGCATATATACAGGGAAAAGGGTTGGACCCAGAATCCATCCCTGGAGGATGCCACACGTAACTCTTGCTAATCACGACCTGGATTCTGTTATAGCATCAGAGAGACTTCTATCCTGCAGGTAGAGAGAAAGCACCCTAAAGCGGTATCCGAGATGCCAACCTGGTATTTGAGGTCCTCAAGTCGAGAATGAACTGTGTCAAAAATCCTGCGCTGAGAGCTGGGAGAACTAACACAGGATTTTCCTGCCTCAGCTGCTAAAAGCAAGTCATACATCACTTTGAGAAGAGCTGTCTTTGCTGCTGAGAAGAGCTCAAAAACCAGATTGAAATTTCTCAAAGAGACCATTACTGCTCATAAAAGTAACCAATCCCTTTGCTTCTTTTGTTGAACAGAACATTGAGCAGCGAAGGGAATTTAGAGATCAGCCAGAACAGCGTTTATAGAATGAATTTGTCAAACTGTACATGTAATTGTCCAGTTTTCAAAGCATTCGTTTTTAATGAGCAAATATGAACATTGATTCGGATTCAGAGCAGAGTGCATTTGGTAAAAAAGCTAAATTTACCCAAAAGAAAGGTGAGAGAGGTAATATTAGTGCATTTTATTTCCTAAAATGTTTAATACTTAATAATTCACCAGTTCATGCCTAGTGTAAAATTTAAATAACATTGTGCGTAGTATGTATGTTCATTTTAAAGTCACATTCAAAAATGTAAAGGCTTAAAATGACTGCAGTTACCCTTTGCAAGATTACAGTATTAGTCATTTCTTGTGTGCTGGAACAAAATTTCAAGATTTTATGAGCAATCTTTCCCAAAAGCTCTCAAACTCCCCCACATGAAAGCTTGAAGACCTTCATTAAGGCAAAGTTTCATAACTGCTTGAGTCACATTTTATTGCACCAACTATAATGTGATGTTACAATCGATCTGGCAACAATGTATCAATTAAGGTATCCTCCACTGAGCATATTTAATGTAGAGGGTTTTTGAAAAAGGGATCTGGTGTGCCAAGATACTATAGCTGTCTGTTCAGCACCAATTAAATCCACATACAGGACCATGCACAGCTGCTATAAAACCTCACCCTTACAAAAAAATCCCTAGACAGTTGTGTAGATTAACAGAATAAATGATTCTCATTTAGTGGCAGGTGGTATTTAGTGGTAAAATATTTGCTTTTTCCTTTTCTCTGGCTTTTTTTTTTTTTGTTGTTGTTGTTTTACAGGGTTGTCAGACTCCATTACAGGGAGGGAAGCAGTCCTCCAATCTCACCTCCTGGAGCATCTGTGCCGCTCCACAGCAAACCAGTCACCAGCCATGTCTTTGCCATCTAATGCATAATTTGGTGCCTAATTTGACACTTCAGCCTGCGTCTTCACTTCAGCCTGTTTTGCCTGTAGGTTCTCAGTCAGCAGAACAAGCTCTGCGTGTATTGCATGCTATTTTTATCTGACTGCACATTTCTTGTTGATGGATAATTGTTGAATTGAAACCTTACATCTCATCACCAGCAGAGCCTGTCTTGAAGCCTTGTCTGACATTGTAACCCATTGTTCCCTTAGCGGATGGTTCTTTTTTGTCCAGTAATTATGTGGTAAACAAGTCTAGGTCAAAACTGAGTATATGGCTGGACTGTTTTTAAAAAGCGTCTGTTTTGACCTCGGTTACGTGAACAGCAGCTGTACTGGACAGCAGTTTTCAAACCCTGATTATTTATACGGTTAAACAGCGCTGATTTAGTTATTCTATGAAATAAGACAACTTGCCTTTTTTTTTTGGTTTTCCATCGAGCAAAAGTTGTGTATAGTAGCTGGCACCTGGTAGGTTTTTTGGTATCACTGCTCTGTCGAGGTTCCAATTGAGCTGAGCCGATACGAAAACGTGACATGAAAACACCGCAGACCATTGCAGTGATTCCCACAGAGAGACAGCTGGGACGGTGATCAGTGTGTGTGTGTGTGTGTGTGTGTTTGGAAAGATTACCCAGTTTCTTGTAGGTTATTTTTTATTTCACCATTCTAATTCTACTTAATTCTCCACCTTATTTTAGTGTTTACCCACAACTGTTTTAATCTGCTCACCTCGCTTTTCTCACTTACCCACACACACACACACAGACACACAGACACACACACACACAGACACATGCCCCTACACCTCCACCTCTGGTCTCTCACGGCACACACCGGCTTGCCCTGCCTCGCCTCTTTTTGTCTCTCTGTCCCTGTATGTGTCTGCTCCACTGACTTTCCTCGTCAGCAGTGTGTTTTATAAAATCACCCACACAAGTCGCGCCTTGGATTTTTTTTCACCTGCGATTCCGTTTTCACAACAGCAGGTGAGCCGTGTGTGGAGGCGGCTTGTCGTAACGGCTCTTTGTTCAGCCAGGAAATGGCAAAGTGAGACTTGTGAAACTTGTATTGTAATTGATAGTCTATCCAAATAAAGTTTTTTTTTTTTTTTTTTTTTTTTTTTTCCCGCAATTCTCACACTATTATTGTTCATGTGAAGCAGCCGTTTGGAGTTGGTCTTGTTGTCTTAGTGTGTGATAAATCTGAAATGAACTGCAGTCAAGGGTTTATTATGTCCCCTGAGGACATAATAGAAAACTGTTGGTGCTGATTCATTTTGAAAAAGCAATGGCCAATGGGGGAACTCCAATACTTGGCCAGCCAATGGTGTGACTTCATCACACGCTCGGTCAGTGACAGATTCAGGTTTGTAGGGCTGGCGACATTGTTTTGGTCCAGCGAAAAAATTTACCGTCTACTGTGCACTAAATTTACTAAACACTGCGTTATTTTTTTCACACTATATTATTTTCACTTTGAATACTGTGAATGTGGCAGAGAGTGATGATTCATTGGACAGAGAGAATGGAAAAACATAAAAATGCGGGGCATTGCATCAGACATTCCCCCATGTTTCTGCATCTCATTTTGGGAAGCCAGTCCAATTACTCAACGTGAGCCCTTCACACAGAGCTGTTGAGGAAGAAGTCATGCGATTATCCTTTTATAGTCATGAACCAAAATCCCTCTCAATCCTTTTTGTTGATAACCCTTGCCAAACTGCTGGCTTAGGAAATATGGAATTAAACACGGGAAATAGTATCCAGTAAAGTTGACATTCTCCTGGTGGCAGGCACAATGCCATTATATCTGCCTGCAATGTAATGGAATTGACTTGCATATGCTGTCTCATCTGCAGTCATTGCTAACACTCAGGAGATGGACTCCCCATACGCATTCACTGTGTTGAGTGTTTTATCAGCAAACAATGATTCAATGCTTTGTGGTCTACCACAAGCTGTGCTTCTCACACATCAAGTGGAGTGCTATTAGAGGCGGGGTGAAGAGGGGTGGGGTGGGGTTGTGGAGTGCCCAGGGAGGAAGTCTCTTTGTACTGCAGGAATTGTGCTGACCAAGCCATTTTGATAGACAGGCCATGTCTGTATTCAGAGCTCAGCGAGGTTCAGGAACCCTGTGTGACAGCAGGACTGTTTGCCCGGGGAAAAGGCCACAGCAAAACAAACATGCTGCTTTAGTCTGCTGGAGAAGCCTGAAAACTGGCCCTCTGTGACAAAATCTGTGGGTCAGTTTAAATCAAGAGAAATGGGGGGGAGAAATAATCAGCTGAGGAGAATACCGAGTCTAAATGACTATAAGGAAAAGGCCACATAGCTTGACATATTTCATCTTGCTTCATTTAGAGGCTTCTATATCCGCAAGCCCAAAGTTTGACTTCTGAGACGTACGCTTGAGCATGAAATATGGAATAAATTTGAGTTTCATTTCAGCAAAAATGTTTGAAGTCACATTCAAGCACTGGCTTGGTAAAATCTGTTGTGTCTGCTGCTGCTGCTGCCATTTTATTTGACCTTGGAAATGGTCACACCTCTTTTATGACAGAGACATGCAACTGGAGGACATAAAAGCGCTATCTGCTCTGCCGCAGTATGATTCTCCATATTGACCTGTGAATGAACTGTTTACTTTTCAAAACAAACAAACAAACAATCAATCAAACAAACCCTCTCCCAAAATATTATTGTGATTTTTCATGCCAAAAAAAGAGCACACGAGACAGCAGGTTTCATATCGTGCTCTCTGCAGGGTTTAACAGCCACCGGTTCAAATAAAAAGGTAAGTTACGCATTAAGCCTCTGTGTTACGCACTACAGGGTCTTGATTTTTCTTTTTTTCAAACTCAGACACAGATTTCGTGTTGAGCTAAGAATGGAGAGACAGTCTTAGCACTGTTGACTTTGTGAACACTTCCCAGCGTATAGCGTGTGTATTAATTAAAGATCGCTGTCATGGCTGACAACCATGTAGCCTCGTGTACTGTATCAGTTCACAGCACAGTGAGAAAGGTGCCAGCTAAATGTGCTAGACTCACTGGTTTCAGTGTGTGTAAGAATAAAGTGGTTACACTTACCACAGCATGCAGGCAAACTCTTTTTTGATTGCCACAGTACCAGGAGAAAGGTTGCACAAATCACATGAAAATGAGGGTTATCCCGTCAGACACTGAATCTGTGTCTCTTTGTAAGACTTGCATCATCTCCATGAAGTGATGCGGCTCAATCATATTTGCCTTATAGGTGATCTTGCAAAACTAGCCAGAACAGAGGCAGACATTAATGTGGGTGAAAATTTTCTTCTTGTGGGGTCAACAACCAATGCCTTGCTTCAGCAAAATATGGAAATACAAAATTCATAAATTGACATCAAGCTTAGGGTTTTTATTTTTTAGCAGGGTGCTGAGTTTGTAGACCTTCCTTAAAAAAAAAAAAAAAAAAGATGAATATTTCAGCTACAATGTGAGCACCAAGCCCTTTTGTGGCTTTGATATTTCAAAAAATTTCAGACGAAACGAAAAGTGACTCTGGAAGGCACAAACCTATCCAGTTGCCTCTCTGTTAGCTCCACTAAATTTATGCAAATTTATGCTTATTTTTACAATATTAGTTGTTCTTTTGTGCAACATAATAATATAATATAGCCATTCATTCATTCATTTTCCAAACCGCTTGTCCTCATACGGGTTGCAGGGGTTGGTGGAGCCCATCCCAGAGCTCACTGGGCAGAAGGCAGGGGAAACACCCTGGACAGGTCGCCGGTCCATCACAGGGCAATAATATAATATATATGACTATGAATTACACACACACACACACACACACACACACACATATGTAATAGTAAGGTGCAATACAAGGCTCAGTAATGGTGAAACAATGGAAATATGGCAAGCACTCTATTTACAATATATTAAATAAGAATTTTGAATAAGACCTCATCAGAAAGAAATCCAAAAGAACTGTTGGATAAGAGCACCAAAAATAAATTAGCAAAATTTCTCTCCTGGCAAAGGTTTATTTTTTTCATACCTTCCATCCTATTCCACAGTCAAAGCAGAGGACCTCGCTACCTAGATGTGTTTTGACTATCCTTTGTATCTCTCACTGCCTCTGTCTACAGTGTTAATAATTCATTGCAGCTCCATGTTTCAGGCCCAGTGGCATCTCTGAGGCCAACGCGCAGATCAGGTACAGCCCAAGGCAAGTGAATCCTGTGTCAGTGAATTGTGAGTTATGGCTGGGGAGTGCTTCACACATACAACACCCACCCTCACACACTCCTCACACAGAAATCAACCTGGCTGGGAGATTCAGGAGCACTCCCCTTGAATCCCATGGCCCTGTATGGCGGCAGTAAATCTCTGAAGCGGCAGACAGAATGACAGCAATTGAATAATCCACAGTATTTATGAGTGCCATGGACCACTTCCAAAATAGTAGGGGGTAATGAAAGATGATGCTGATGTTGTGTGAAAACACTGAGTGGAAAAAAATGTGACTGATATCAAAGTAACCTAATTTTCCGAAATCAAATGCATATAGCGCCGTATCAAGGAGAAGCCTTGGCTCGATGTGGTATGGAGCTGTCGATTCAATAACGTGTCCTTTCCTGCTGCACAATCTTATTCAATTCAACAGAGGTTAAGACCCAATGATATGACTAGACAATCAGGATGCCTTCTCCTCTGGAGATCTTATTGTCCCTGACAAGCAGGAAACATGGCCTCTAAATGACACGCAGCAAAACAATGCCCCGAATAAATGCCACAACCATGCTGATTCAACCATGAAGAGATGCATACATACATACATACATATATACATACATACATACATATATACATACCATGTGCACAGGCAGTTTGATCTGATGGGAAAAAATTCAAGATTATCTTCACCTTGAGGTGTTATTTTCACACCAACATATAGCTTATCTTGAAAAAAAGTATATAGTTAGTGCGATGACATTTTTGCAATCGCACATCAGGAACCTGACCATGGTGCTGTGTATGATTCCATATGTAAACCATATATAGGCTGCATAAATCCATTTTTTATTCAATTAAACAGTCCGCATGTGTGGAATACATAATGCTTGGTCTAAAATGTATCATGCTAATTTGTCAGCTTTGAATCATTCATGCACATGCCGTAACTAGTGCAACACGATACATTTGGATGTTGGAGAAGCCCAGTTCCAAAGTCAACACCTCGGAGTGCGGCGTTTCCGGAATGTGAAATCAATTGCAACCTTCATTAGTACAGAGCAAAGATCTCTATGCCTCTTAACTGACACATACAAATGTATTGAATGTGAGATGGATACGAACAGGCAACACATTCTGTCTGTGTGGGTGTGTTAACCGTAGACAACATGCCAATATCGAAGACTGCTTTTCTACGTAATGAGATTAGCTGACTGCATATTTGCAACAGGATAGTCTCTGTTGCGCTGCACTCTTCGCACACTCCATATGCTGGTCAGATTTACTGTTGCCGGATGCCTTTGCCTTCCCAGTACTGTATTGTATTATCCATTAGGTTTCATATTATCTTAGGGTAATGTTGCATGTCAATCAGGTAGAGATTCAGGGGTCGTTTCAGCAAATTATACCACGGTACTAGACCTGACTAGATTAACTTAATAAGGGGTGACAGTAAATATTATTGCATGCTGTGCAAATGGCTCTAAAAACTGACAGACAACCTGGTGCTATGGTTTAAATGTACACATTCTCTTAGTCGTGGATGCTTCATATAAAGTTAACTTTAAAATGAAATACTACAGGCTGACAGCAACTGCTATAAACAGTTCACACTGTGACTGAAGGTGACATATCTATACTGAGACACGTGTATCTCCGGCACAGGCCGCACATACAAACTGCGGCTGCTCAGCCTTTCTTTATAGTCTTATGCTCATACCTTTAGGCTTTAAAGCTGTCATGTTAGCGGGGGAGGGGGGGCAGTTGGCACCGGCCAAGAGCCTGTGTGGGCATGTGAACTTGGCAGAGACATGAGACGAGAAAATACACTCACTAGTACGATTGTCTGCTGAAGACTGTGCTGCATGGTTCAGCCTGGGTGGTATGTGTTTCTAAGCTCTGCTTTGGTCTTACCGTCCAAAGGAGGGATTAGAGAGGAACATGCAACGTGATTTGTCTCTCCTTAGAATGGCTCAATTTTCATATCTCGTTCAACAGGCAAAGTGAAGGTTTTTGGAATGGTCTGCGTCACATCACTGTTTAATCAAGATTAAGCAGGAAATGACTGGGAGATATGTGAAAAAAAAAAAAAATCAACTTGATAACATTAAAGCTCCAACACAGTGGTATTTCGAAAGCATGTTGCTAACTGGATGTTGGGGTGTGTTTGAGTGTGGGCGGGTGGCTGGTATGCATTTGATGAGAGGCGCAAAAGGGCAGATTGTCCCAGAGTCTGCGATGTATTATTTGTTGGAATTTTATATTTATACCTGCACGGATTAAATCAGTCTTCAATCAGTTTTATTTAAAGCAAAGAATCACCATGCAGCACGGTCCCAAACACTTCACAATCAAGCATAATACACTAGACAAAGCATACAGGAAACAAATAGAATAATAATGATAAAAAAAAATACATTAAAACATCATTATACTAAATAATTAAAAGAAACAGGACAGAAAATACAGCAAGCAAATAAAATAATAATTAAAATAAGACAACCACATTAAAAATAACAGTTTTAAAGGGATGTTTAAAAGCTGGTGGATCAGACCGAGCTCTAGGGCAGACTCTAATGAAGTGAATAAAGGTAGATTTTCAGTCTTGACTTGAAAATCTCAACTGAGCTTGCTTCTTTAGACCGTAAGCTTACCATTAATGATGTTTTCCAGCCCTTACAAGTGACAAGTTACAGGTGATTTTGATGTAAATACCCAAGAAAGTCTATCGTTTTTTGGGCTGTTTTTATCTCCTTGACATTTATTGTTAAGTAAATAATAGCACTGAAAAATAGCTCACCAGGTGAAGTCATTCTTGTTATTTATTTCACTGGGACTTTAGCTGCCTACATGAGCTAAGGTCTCACTCACTCCCTAAGCTCATGAATTATTGCCACAGCACCAATAATATATATTTATTTCAATTCAAAAGAATAACTTTCATTCTATTCCATTCATCCCTTTCATATGCTTATGCAAAGAAATAGGTGATTTTAAAAACGAAACTCAGTGGAGCCCATGGATCCATTGCCTCCATCATGTTTCAGTCACTGTTTGAAGTGTGTGTATGAGCCATGGTGAGGTGCGTCTGGGGGTCTCTGTGCTGGAACCTTTGAGGGAAGGATTAATAGGAGTGGGGGTCTGCTGATGCATGCTCTTGCTCCTTCGGGTCTCCATAATTCACATTGTCAGCTGAAGAGCCGGTGCCGAGCACCAACCCAGAGCTGTCTCTCATCATCACACACAGTCAAGAGCCTGTCAGAACAGATGAAGCCACCGGCTCAGCACTGTCGAGGAACATTGAGCCGTAATTCACATTCTCCTGCCCCGACAGGCCTCACTAAATCCAGGTCCTGCCACGAAGCTCTGGCGTCTGATCAAGGAAGCGCTGTGCTGAAACCACACGAGACCCACTGTGCTATGAACTAGATTAGCAATGATCAACTCGCCATGCCTCCCCATCAGATAGTATTGGCGCTGATAATTGGTATGTTCCCTCCACAGCCACTATACCACGCGGCTCAGTATGTGCCTGTGCATTCATTCCCTCACGGTAAAAACGACACAAAAATTAAGAGATATCTTTTCAGTGCATGGCTTAGTCGTAACATAACAAACGTGTGTGACATGTAATTTCCCTCTTTCTGCGTTTCACTTGTGCAAATTGTATTTTACAGTTTTTAAGATTAAAGTCTGAGGGGGGCGTGAATTGAATTAATGAAATGATACGGTACATAACACTGCAGCGCGTTCCTTTGCCACGGTCTAGGGAGGCATATGAGTTGATGTGACCCAGTGTAGCTGCATCTCAGAACAATTATCTTCACCAGCAGCCTGATATGTGTGCTGATATAAACATCTTGGTAGATGCATACAAGCGCAGCAAAGCCCCTAGTCCCTCTTATAGTAAAAAAACTCCTGTGAGTATATTTAACTCAGAATATCAACATGATCAGCATACAGAATTCACATCTGTGTTGAGTGGCTTAATTAAGCCATAATGATGGAGCAGGGATGCTACATCCAGCTCAGGGAATTATGGTGCCCAGAGTCAGCCCTTATTTATACCAATCCGCTCCCTGATTGGCACCCCAGTCTTCAGGAAACCTCAGGGCTTCACGAGCAAAAGCTATCACTGGAAACAGACTGAAGAAACATTTCAGAGGTTTACAAGCTGTATGTCTGAAGGCCCCCAACAATATGAATGAGAGAACAAATAGCAAAAGGACCAAAGCAAATAAGCTTCACTGACACATGGCAATTTGTCTGCAAGCTATTTTATCTAACTATGGAGATATAGATTTCTAAATAGATGTAGAGGTCTAAATATATGCTGCATTAATAAAATAGCACTTGCATAGACACTGCATGATTCATTATGGCAGCAGTTTAGGAATGTTAATGGCCCACACCATCCATTGCTTTATTTTGCTGCTGATACACATGTATAATTCAAATAATTCAAATACATATTTAACTTGCTTGAGGCTTGTACGCCACAGAGCAAATTACAGTGCAGAAAGAGGGCTGACATATGTCGTCTGCCAGGCTCGTTTTATACTGCTCAATTAACCGGTTCAAGTTCTCCATGCATGTCGCTAAAAGCTTTCATTGAAAGCTTTTATGTAGCTTTTAAGCCATTATGTACGATTGTGTAATTGATTTTTTATAGCGTATGTGGCTGAAAGGGCAATGCAAGGAAAATAATCAACTAATATTAAAGTTAACGCTCTACAGCCTACAGATCACAGTTATGTTACTGAATTGCTGCTTTTATACCATTTTTTTTTTCTTTAGCCAAGCTTAAATGAAATAGAACAGTTTGAAACTTCATTCATTTTCCATGTCCACTAATTCCTCTTCAGGGTCAGGCTTGTTAGATCCAGCGTGGTCATTAGTCCATCACAGCTGAACACACATAAACATGTAAAAGATACTCACACTCACCACAATGAACGATTTACAATTCATCGGAACTACATGTCTTTGAAATAATTAAATTACTCAGGTATTTATTTACTGATTTTAGAGGTTCAGTTTGCATCATAGCACTGTTTACTATTTGTACAAAAGTGAATTTCACACTACGTCACTTTCCAAATTAGAATGGTTTTCTTTTGGCTGGACCTCCTGAGCCACCAGGAGCACCGAGTGTCCCTAACAGGGTCTGTCAGTCCAGGAGTGAAGTAAAGCCCATCACCTCAGTCAAAGTACAGATACCCCTGGTCAAGTATTACTCCACTACAGGTGAAAGCTGCTCAGTCAATTTTTTTTACTTGCATTAAAGTAGTACTAAAGTAGTATTAAATCAGTACTAAAGACATACTGCTGGAGTACTTTTAGAATTACTTAAGTATTCAGAAGTGTCTCTTAATATCAGCGCATTGCCGTATTCACAATGCATTTCTAGAATCTCTTAACTCTCTAAAACCACCTAATGAACGCACTGACTTGCTTGTCGAACCAAGATGCTACAAAAATATACTTAAGTCGTTTGTGCTTTGCTGATAAAATGGAACGGATGCGTTTTACTTTGAAAGCGGATGTCCTGCTTGTGCTTGTTTGACAGAGCAGGATGATGTATTTCCATGTGTTTCCAGTCAAGAGCGGGTGCTGTGATTATTTTTTCTCCTGTGAGGAACACAGCATGTGGCGAATTGTATTTTAGAAAAGAAACAAACAAACAAACAAAAAAATTCAACAGGTGACTTTAAAGCTATGCTTACCTTCATAGACATGTAGTGGAGTCACAACATTCAAAATAACATTCTGAGGTACAGGAGCTACTTGAGTAAATGTACCTCATTATTGACCACCACTTGCGATGCTCAGTTGCTGAAACATCAAAATCATCAAAATCAAGGTAGAGCTTGAGGCAACTAAATTTGGTCTGTCTACATCCAGTTTATTATTTGGTGTCTATATTTGCATATACGTTTGGATGTGCAGGGATGTCTTATTTATGGATGACAGAATTTACAGGTTATTCTGCAGCAGTATTTACTGAAATTATATTACAGTTTACCATCAAAGCAATCATTTATTTGTACTTAGGCTAGCTAGTTAGCTCCTCAGGGAGTGTTGAAGGCAGAGCCAAGCCAAGCAAATACTCATTATGAACAACATTACTATGGTCCAAATTGAAAAGCTCCAATAAAATTACACTCCTGCAATAAAAGACGGAACGACATTCATGGAAGCCTGGAGCTAGGAGCCGTCTGGACCAGGCTGCACACAACGGGTGCTGAAAGCCTCTGCATCCCTGCAGGAAAGTCACAAATGAAAGGCTAAAAGGCTGTTTTGTGGGTTACAATGACCAGACCAACGACGAATATGCAATCGCAGAGTTGAAAGGTTTCAGTTTTAGTGATTCAAGCTTATTCTTCTTGGTGGGAGGGATACATGGCTGCGGCAAACCTTTTCAGCCAGGCTTTTGCCACTATATTTGCTTTAGCCCATGACAGCCTAATGCACTGAATACACCTCTGGCACAATGCTTGATGTTATCACTGGAACTGGGGCTTGGTGAAATCTTTAGCTAGTCTAAGTGGCACTTTTTGGCAGTGGCTATTAGGCTGATATGGTAGATGGGTATGCTTTAATGTGTCAGAAAGAGAGATGGGTGAACTCTGCATATTACTGTATACCCTTCACCACACCACTGGATAAGTATACATATCTGGGAAAGAGTAGATTTTCTATGCAAATCTTCACTTTTTGGCCAGCAGTGGAAAAAAAAAAAAAAACTTTAATGACAAAATGATGACAGGAGAGCGAGTATTCATAAATCCATCAGATTTATGGGATTTGGCAAAATAACTTGTGGAAAAATAATGTAGACTAAATGGCTCTTTGCTTGAAGGCCTCAGGTTGAAAACTTGAAAAACACGGTTTTTCAATGAGTTTGCAGACAAAGTATTCTCAGCACTGTTAAGTGTATCTGTGATTTAGTTTCAGTGCCGTATTGCCTGGATCCAGCGGAAGATGAAAGGTTTATTATTCAGGTTTTGTCATAATCCTGTTAAGTTGTTTTAGCAGAAAATTCTTCATGGTATACAAGAAATTATGAAGCTTGAGAAAGATCATTTATCAATGTCTTCAACACCATGATACCTATGCATGTATAATTTCCTTTCGCCAGTTCTAGCAAGCCTTTGCAATAAGAATGGCAATGAAAATATTAAACAAAATGATTTGCTAAAATACATTTATAGTTGATCCTCTACCTGTTTGCAAAAAAGAGTGTTAACTACATACAGTGTTAAAAATAGCAGCAGTTTTTTTTTTTTTTCCACCTTTGCTTTTTTCTAATAAGCACAGCTGGTGTATCTAACACTTTGAAGCCATGCCCAGGAGGGTGGAGGTGGTCTCCATTGGGACAGAAACACAAAACTCATCCTTTTAATGAATGGACTTACCAGCTTTCAATTACATAGAAGAATGCTAAAATATTACCACATAATAAATGTTAAATATCAAGAAATCGCAATAAACAATTTTAACAGTTGTTTGCGAATTTCAGGAGTGCTGCTGTTGTCTTATTTTATCTAATTTATTTCATTTCTTCCAGTTTCACTGTGTCTTTTAAATTTTGTGCACTTTGAATTGCCTTGTGTCTGAATTACTCTGCACTCTGCCATTGATTCTGTTTTTTTTTTTTTTTTTTTTTTTAAATTTATTGCATCTCAGAAATCAACAGAAGGTTATAGAAACTGCCTTTTAACAACTTTGAAATTCATGTCCACGTGCTTATTCATGTCCAAAACCCAGGCTTTGAAAACACAATAAAATAATCTCTTCCATCTAGGTCAACCTTTGAATAAAAAGCTACTTTTTGTTAACTTTTTGATTTTTTTTTTTTTTAAATCCCATATCTAGCTCGTTGCTGGTTCACACTCTTACAGTTGTATTCCCAGCTGAAAAATGCCCAGTATAGTTGCAGAGCTCTGCTGCTGGCCACTGAGCAGCTCCTCCGGGGCAAATGGGGGTTAAGTGCCTTTCTCTAGAGCAGCTTGATGGGAGCTGCTGAGGGAGGGGAGAGCATTTCTCATTCACTTTCCCTGCTCTGATTTTCTTATCTGCTGTGGGATTTCCAAGTGAAAATCTTCCAGTCCGCCTCAGTCGCCAGAATAACATATTGACATTTTGCATTTTTGCATTGACATTATGCAAACTATGGATATGTTCTTAACTCGATGCTCGACATTACCTGAGGCCTGTACCATAAAGCTGGATTTCGGCTTAGCGAGCTAACTTCAGGCTTAACCATGGCTTTTCTGTACCATAAAGGTGGCTTACTTTTTATCGGGCTACATTGCCGTGGTAACGTATGCTGAACACCTAACCTGCTCCGGAGCAGGTTAAGTTCAGGATAAGAGCTCAGCAGGTAGAAAAGCCCCACCTACTGACCAGTCAGCTCTCTTGGAAAATGGCCTGCCCATTTTCCCTTTCTTCTTCTTTTATAAAATTAAAATTAATACATTTTACAATTCTTCTTGTATTTTTTTTTTTTTTTAATGTTTATGAAAATAAATTAGGGGAATTTAATTCAGAGGGTTAAATAAAAGTCTGATAAAATACACGCCAGCCTCTGGGCTCCTTTAGGTTTCCATTAGTTTGCTCATATTTAGTATTTAGGGAGTCTGCCCTGAAAAGTCCACATGGGAGTTGATGCTAAATGTTTTACTGTCTTTACGTGACAGTGAAATAATATTTTAACCAGCAGAATAATCACGAGGCGTCAGATGCTTTATAAAATGAAATATCAAAACCAGTTGAATCAAAGTGACGATTCTGACGAAACTCAAACTGAAGGCAGCGGTCCAGCGAGGGTCGCCCCTCACTGTGAGAGAGGGCCAGTTCCTCTGCGGGAGTGTACGGCTGAGTGGGAGACACATTCATTTATTGAACACACACGTTACTGTAGTCAGTTCTACTCGTGCCGTCATGTTGGGGAAGTAATATTATAATCCCACTAATTTACGCATTGACACAGTCGGCGATTTTTTGCCAGCATTCCTTGCGGCTTTTGGCAGCTGCAACTGTGTTGCTTTTTGCCTGGATTATTGATTTATATTCCTCGTATTTATTAATGATTATTGTCGACTCCTCGGTTGTGACGTATAGGCCTACGGCTCGGATAGATTGTTCCATGTCTGCGATTGGTCGCATGCAGCAAACTCCGCCCTTTTTATGTGAGCGCGCACAGATCTAGATTGGAAAGCCTGGGTTGAATTAGTGAGTTGATAGCCGGCTTTATGGGACCGAAAATCCTGAGTGCTGATGTCTCGTTAAGTGAAGCCAGATAAGTAAGAGAAAGCCTGACTATGTTAATCCAGCTTTATGGTACAGGCCTCAGGTGTTAGCTTCTGGCACTTTCATTGGGCCTAGATCATTAGCTTCTTTTGCCTCTTTCATTAGCTGCATTAGCTAACATTACCTTCAGCTAGGTCTACTCCCGTTATGGTTAAGGCTGGAAAAGGTCATGGTTAAGGTTACGAAACTAATGCTATAAAGTAAACACTGATCTTAATTAACTGAGGTTTCACAATCACATGACATGGACACGGGCCCCACCTTATTGCCTGTAACTTGAAAGGTTCATATGATACATATTGTTGGTTCAGAAACGTAGGCATGCCAACGTATCCGTGGTTTGCAAAAACAGCAACATTTTTTCCTGGTGACCAGGCCATCCAGTCACAAGCCTGCTGCTCTACCCTCAAGGTGGCTGCGAGGTCAGCTTTCTAAAAGAGCCTGTAATTAGGGCTATTGATTGATGAGAATGATTTAATTAATCCTTTTACTGGTGCATACTAATTATTGCTTATATCTGTAATTAACAAGGTCCCAGAAAAGTACAGTACTGCTTCTTTTCTACCCATACTCTTGACTTCACCGCAAAAGCTCAATATTAATTGTCAAAATCTTCCTTGTTATACTTTAATGTTCAGCTCCCCCTAAAATCGATAATGTGCAACAGCTATTTATCTGAAATCAATGATTTGAGAAGCAACAATTAATTGCAGTGCTAATCACTGATGCGGTATGGCCAGTGAACACTATGGCCCCCACAGCTTACGTCAAAACTGGTTATGCTTATAGTCCCCAATGCAGCCACCGACCTGATCACTGGTATAACTGATGTATTTGTAAATGACCACACTGATAATGTAATTAATAATATAGGCCTACTGTAAGCATTTTTTAAAACAAGAAACTGTCAATTTAAAATGGAAAATACAATCATTTTTGACATGTGGCTCCTCTCCCATACTTTACTTAATTGGAGTTGAAGGATTATTCCTGATATAAATTTTATTTGTTTCAACTGAAGTGAAAAATACACTGAGAGCAGTCAAACAGCCAGATAAAACTGCCAAGTATGATTTGCTCAAAATATGCAAAATATTGAATCATTAAGAGTCAAGGGATTACTGACACATTTCAAATGTTGGGCACATCAGTTTCATTTTGCATAAGTAACTGTTGCTGGTTATTGTTGCTTTTCATTATTATTTTTAGGTACTGGGTAGGCTTTGGCAACTTGTCAAAACAATAGTTTTGAGATTATTCTGGGTTATTTGGATTTCAGAACGTTTCACAAACAAAGAAATGTCGTTATCAATGAATATGTAAAACTTCAGTGCAGTATATACTTTACGGTATGTGTGGTCCTCATCAGTGTCTTTGCTGTAAAAGAGAACTGATCAAAGGATAGATAGGCAATTTTCATCCCAGGTCATATGTTGACATCCATCATTTATTCTGTCATTGTACGTGGCACAACATCATCACTAAAGCTAATTGGTGTCTTTCACTGCTGTAGGAGAGCTTTAGGGCTTCCTGCAAATGTACAACACAGTGCAATAGGCCACTTGCATTATATATATTATATGTCCTATATGTCCTTTATAAAAATGTGAAATAGTGCAGTCAAATCTATCTTGAAATTTAGCATTTATTATAATACATTGCCTTGTATAGGCAATGGCTGCCCTCTCTAGTGCTCTGCGGATGTTCACAAGTATTTGGGGCCGCAGTTGTTGCAAAAACGTAATTCCAAACAGAGCAATGAACAGCGGTTGTCTAAACGTTGTTTTGCAGAAATGACACCTCTTTCCTGACAATAGCTCCCTGACACCTACGAATGATCTAAAATCTCCCATAAATCCTTAAGGAGCCAGGGTCTTTTTCCAATAAAAAAAAATACTCATATTTGTCCCCTTCCTTCCCTCAAAAATCTCAACATTATTGGTTCCTCTTTACCAACACTCTAACTGAGACCTGTCATTTACTGCTGCAGGAGGGCTTAAGGCCTTCTTCCTCCAAGAGTGTCACTCACTCTGTCGAAGCTGCAGTTTCCAGTGCTTACACATACAGTAGGATCTATACTACCAAAATGGTGGAGTCATCAAATAAGAAAAATATAAAACCAACATCTCTTCAGCTAATTCCAAAGCTTTCTCCTTCCTAAAAGTGCTGAAAACTACTGGGTTTTACTCTCTACACAGTGTGCACCTGTTTAAATAGATGCAGTAGCATCTATTTAAACAGTTAAAGTTGCAACTGAAAAGCTTTCATTATTATTATTTACAAGGGCTCACGATTTTTATTCACTGTCCATCCACTGCCTCAGCACTAGCTCCAAACATCCACTCTCCATCCACCATACAATGCGGAGGAGATCTCAAGAAGCTTTTTGACTTTTTTTTTTATACACTTGTCTTTGTGGAATGGTTTGAATAAAGTATCAGTGTTTTGTACAAACCGCCCTGAGTGAGGATGGTTTTAGAGATGACCATTAGTGTGCTCTTTCAACATGTCCCTGCAGGAAGGTGGGGTTAGGGTAACAACTCCTCCCACTACCAATCTTTCAGTTACTGCCTGCAGTATAAAATGTAGCTCATTTGGTGGTTTGGCAAATGCCTCTTGCCTCTCTGTTCCCATGTTTTCTCTGCACTGGCAGTTCCTCTCTATTTTTCTCCCAGTTTGAGTAGGCTGAAATGCGGTAGTGCTACATTTAATCTTACTGTGTTCAGTTCTGAATAGACTTCCCTGTGACCTATTCTCTCTCTGGTTGCTTGTCCTGGTTTTGAGCACATTTCATGTAGTGGGCTGAATGGATGCTGGCTGGTGCACTATTTAGCTGAGGTACTGCTTTGGCTGCCGGTCATTTGAATCAGCTGTTGGTATAAGGGTGCTTTGAAGCAACTTTCACTTTATTCATTTATTTGGGACGGTTTTGGGACATGTCATTTGTTGTCTGTTGCAGATCCTTGCCACTGCTGTTTTGCCTTTTGTCTTTTCTAGCTTTTTATTTATTTATTTTAAGATCCTTTTTGGCATTTCTGCTTTTTGTGTAACAGTTACAGTAGAGACAGGAAAGGCAGGGGAGAGAGGGGATGACATGCAGCAAATGGCCTGAGTTTGGATTTGAACCATGCAACGGCTGCAGTAAAGACTCAGCCTTGATCAGTGGTACGTGCTCTACCAGGTGAGCTACCTGGGCGTAGCTTGTCTGTTTTTTTTTTTTTTTTTTTTTTTTTTTTTAGTGCATTACATTGATTTGTTAGTGTGTTTATCCATGCAGGGACCATAAATTGTTGCTATAAACTTACTGGTATAATAAGAAAGACATCTCTGCTTCAATACAATAGATCCTGCTGACAGCAAAATGTGGCAGTGTGGTAAAATGTCTGTGTCGTGTGCAACTGTGCGAATCAACATATTAATGCAGCCTAGGTTCAAAAATACCAAACTTACCCTTTAACCTCATGCAAATGCATGCATGGTGAGTATAATATGATTCCACTTGAAATTATTCCTACAATTATGCATGTAACCCTTCTTCCAAGCATAACTAAGTCTTTGTTATAGCCTGGTGTTATTTTTATGAATGTTTTATTGCATTTATGGCTTACTTGACTTAACTAAAAACTGTGTTGACTGTTATGACGAAGATATTACACTGTAATACACTTTGGGTAGCTTGGTGTCTTCTTGGCTGATGTTAGCCCATTAGCAATTCCCTTTGAGTGTTTTTTTTTTTTAAATTTATTTATTTAATAACATATTTCTGCCTGACCGTTTGATGCTCTGTGGCTGCAAGGGTCATAACATTTTTCTTGTTAACACCAGGCTAGATGCCAAAGATGCATCAGACCTGGGCATCTTTTGTCAAACACAACACAACTCAACATGTATTTCGTAGTGTAGCGTGAAGGAGCCAATCCATTGGACCAAGGAAAACCATTTACTTTCTCTCAACTAGGAAGTACTGTTGGCCATGCAAGCATTTTGAGGACAAATTGATTTTAGCATTGCTGTTATTTCCTGAACTGTATGACCCCTGTTTCTATCTATTGGGACGGTGATAGGAGAAATGCTGCCTGCAGGAAGAGGGCAGATATTGTTGGTGCCCCAGTGGGAAGTCTGTACACATTATCAAGATGGATTTACCAGTGAATACAGCATTTTTTTTTTTTTTTTTTTTTTGCAGTCAGATTGAAAGACTGATTGAAAATTACTTCTCTGACTCATGTCCTGCTTAATTAGACTTTACACAGCCATCTACACTCTTTGAATATCAAAAAAAAAAAAAAAAAAAAAAAAAAAAAAAAAAAAATGGGTCAAGTTGATTCATTTTCGGTGCAGGATTTGTCCCTGGCTCAAAAAGAGACTTAGCTGGTGCCTCAGTGTGGCTTTCTCAAGGCATCCAACACAACCCATACCCCTTCTGTTCCAAAGTTATGCTTTTTTACATACAAGTTTGGCATCAACTACTATAAAACCATCCTAGCTGAGGCACTTGTTAGTCTTTTAAATCCAAATATATTAATATGTATGCTGGTAAAAGCACCAGAACAGACACACAGATTTGTCATAATTAATTAGCCTTTTTGCACAATCTATATTACAGTTCTCTGAGAGCTTAGAAATATTTGCAAACTCTATTCTCTACGCTAACTGTATTGCTAGCTCAATAACGTGTTTTTGTGCAAACTCATAATACACAGACTGACTGTTAATTTGAAAAAAAAGTAGATTAATTTCAAATCAGTCAGTGTCAACGTTGCCAGTTAATTAAATTACACATGGACAGTTGATAGGCACGTATTTAAGGTAGATGTGTGCTTGGATTACTTACATTTTACTACATTGCTTAGGCCACTACATTACTAAATTAATATTACATTTGACTTTCAGCATTACCAACAAGTTTGAGACAAAACGACCATCAGATCGCAGGTCTGCTGTTTACAACATGTTACACTTAGTGCATTGATTTTGCCTTCAGATTTGACCGCAAAGCGTGCTGCGTTCCAGGCTGTGGTTAAGGTAAGGGTTAAGAAGCGCCACCGCAGCTTTCAGGCCAAAAAAGTACCTTGATCCACCACTTTCAGTATTTCTAAGGAGACGTGATTCAACTGGAGTAAACCACTATAGATGGGGGCTGGGCTATAGCCAACCAAATTCTGCACTCGGGGCACATTTTTAGAGAAAATAACTTGCCTGCACTGCCATTGCAATTGAATTTTCTGATACAATTTTATTTATGTGCAAAAAGAGTTCAAAAAGCTTCACAGGCTGTAGCCATTTATACAGACATGTACAACATAAAATTAACCAATTTACAACAACTTACTCAGGTTGTCGATATACAGAGCATCACCATCAGACTCTTGAAAATATCATTGAAACCCCCCTCTGCTCTTTCACATTGGACACCTTCCCCTGGGAGTTCATCTGGAAATGGCCTTGATTTCTCCCACTTCTGTTTTTTGCACTGTAGTCATGGTGAAATGGGAAAAATAAATTTGACAAACAATTCTCTACTGCATAAAAGTATTTCAAATAACTTTCAAGACATGATGTTCTTGTCTAAAGGTATCAAAATGTGAAAGTGAATTGAATAGTGCACATGTCTGAAGATAGAATGCATACACAGGCAACACGAATGCTTTTGCTGATAGCGTAACTTTTTTGTGCAGAACTGTTTCAGCCATGTGGGGATATAGTTTAAACTGAATTAATATCAGTATTCAGGATGATTGTTTAAAATTACACTTGTTATTTCAAAGTCGTGCAAAAGATTGCTGTGAATGCTAATGCCATTTCTATATTCAGGTCTCTGTAGGGCCATTTTGCATGTCCTTTGCAGGGGCTAGATTTGCTGGTACATCACGTTATGTAACACCATTGTGGAGAATGCACAAGACCAAGGTAATTTGGCCTTCCTTCTCTGGTGTAGAGAGGATTGCTACTTGTGGTGTGGGCAGTGACAGATGAATGGCATAGCCTACAGATATAGCAAATGTTGAAATGGTGAGATCAGTTTGTACCGTGGTATGTGTAGCAACAAATCCAAAGTTGGATTTGACAGCCGGCTCATGCAAAATAACCACAAAATAAAAGTAAATAAATTAGTCACACACTGATTCAAGTGTATTTTTAATGCTATTGTTACACCACTAAAACCTTCATCAGGCAAAATAGCCAGCTCTGAATGCTCTAAATGTTCACACTTCTGAATCAAACTTGCCCCACACTCTCAGGCAGAGGACATCTCTATAGACAGTGCTCACAATTGAGTGAAGATGTTGAGAGGCAATAGAAATTTTGAAGTATGTAGAGTTTCAAATTGGCTGGGACTCTTTCTGCTTCTCCCGAGTTGCAACACTCTTCAATCTCTTTGCAAAAAAGACAGACATGAGTGGGGGGTTAGCTGTCAAAGAGAGTGAGTGTGCATTCATGTTTCGTTAACGACAATAAGCATCTCACCCTGTCACTAAAAGAGCTGATTCCTATAACCACCCTCACAATGCCGCCTGTCCTCTGTTTTTTGTGTTAAACAAGAAATGGACATGATTGAGTTTCTTTCACAAGGCCCACACTCCACAAACCTGTTAAACTTGTGGACCTATTACAATGGAGGACAGAGAGTCCATGTTGTCAGACTTCTCTAGCTCCAGATTTGTGCTTTCCTCCCGGCCTGATTCATCTATGGTACTCATGGTGCCAGTCTTGCCCTGCTTGACACTTGCCCTCCCGTGGTGATGTCTTCCAGGTACAGGGGGACCCCCAACTGATCTGTGTTGAGGGATTGTCCTCATGCTAACCCGTACCTAAGAAGAGACCCTGACTCAGCATCCAGTACAACCAGTTAGGCACCTTCTTTCTCCCCTTGGCCAACAATTTGCACCAACCTCCTTCCACCCTGCTTCCTTTGGTGGCAAAGGACTAACAGTGCAAAAATGTGATTTTAATAACATCAAAGCATATTATCCCATCACAAAAGAGCATCCAAAGGAGGACAACTTTCAGATAGTTCACTTGGTGTAATATCTAATGTAGATTGGTTTTACAATCAGTTAGGAGAAGAGCACATCTCGGCTAAGCCAACAGGTTCTATATTTTGGAGTGCAGTCTGTCAGTACCCAGAAGGAGGGCTATTATGGAGCGCTGTGGTGCTGTGATGCTGCAGGACAAGGCGGTTGCAGAACTCACTGTGATGCATCTCCTCGGCCTCATATCAACAGCACATCCCACTGGGGCTCCCCTGGGGCTGCTTCAGTGAGAAACCTGCAGAGCTGGTTTATCACGCTGCATTTCGACCTGAGAGACATTCAGGATGGACCTGGACAATTGGATGGGAGGGAGGAGGATGCTAACACTGGCAAAACAAACACCACCTGGTGCCCTCCTGCAGCAGGTGCTGATTGTCATGGATTTCTCACGGGGTTGAGGGGGATGTGTGCCTCAGAAAATCAGTAGGTGTTGTGCGGAGGACCACTGAAACACAAGCTGAGTTGAATTGACAGCAGTCCTGTTAATCACTCAATACTTCGCCTCATTGATAACCAGAATGGACAACTGGACAGCAGTGGCCCTCATAAACAGACAGGGAGGAGTCTGATCCACACCTTTTTTTTTAAGATAAAGGAGAGCCGATAGCTGTTGATCATACCTCTAAATCCTCAGTCTCTCAACTTCATGTCAAAAGATTAGAATGAGTGCAGATTGCATCCCAGCATAGTGGTACAAAGAAATGATGGGACTGCTGGTGGCACTGTCATGGATAGTTTTTGGGAGCATTGTCACAAGTGAACTGAGCGACAAGTTTGACGCTTTGTCCATTGATCAGATTCTATCCCCTAGATATGCCTATGTCTGGGTCTTTCTGCCAATATGTTCTCACTTCTGGGACACAGAACCTAGCTTGCAGAAGACTGGAGTGTGGAGGTGCAGTAACACTAAAGGAGACTCATCATTGAGTTGGTCATGCTGTTAAATCCAAGTGCAAGGCATTGATGGGGTCGAGCATGAGGTAAGTTCACTATCTACTTCTGTTGAAACAAAGCCTGGCTGTGTACAGTAACAATCAATCAGGCTCTGTGTGGCAAGTTGTTGGCATATTGCATATTGCAGTGGGCAATAATGGAGCATCTCCACCAGGGGAAGAAGTCCCAATAGGACAATCAATTTGGATTTTCGTAATGTGAATTACTGTCCAGACCATCTTCTTCCCAGAGTAGTCAGTGCTCTTTTCTTGATATGCAGTCATGCAGACTATATGACACCCCAAATAAGAGTATACGCCCTAAATATGAATATACTGCATCCCAAATATTTCAGTATGGGCAGATTCTGAGGTGAGTTCATGTTCCTGGAGATGGCGATAGCCTGGTCATCATGTTTTCCATGTGTGATGATCATAATGTGATATTTTGGTAGACAGTGTCTCACACATGCAGTTACAGCAAACGTCATGGTATGAGGAATGAGGATTGCTGATGATTGGCAGTCTAGATCAAACCAGTTTGGTGTGTACAAAGGCAAAGAAGTTTGTGTACTTTTGAACAAGCCTAGTGCTGGTTGTACATTTAATCCAGGTAGCCACATTGGTTAACACATGTGTAATTGCTCAGCACTTTGAAAATGTGCACTGTGTCCCTGAAATTAGAGGCTACAGATGGGACAACATACTGGATCCTGCTGCCTTCATATGGCTGCAGGGATTTAATCTACCATAAGGGAAAGCTGTCAAACATCTTCCAAGTAGTTGTGGATGACAGATACTGGTAAGAATCAGCCTGAACCCAACACAGAGTCTGCCTTACTGGCATCATTGCCTTAATCAAATTAAAATCATGTTTTTGATGTGCAAGTATACTTGTCTACTGGTTGAATAATTTATTTCAAAGTCAAACAGGCAAGCGTAGCATACATTAAAAGTTTATGTAATTTTGGAGAGGTGTATGTGAGCATGCCTCCAACTAAAACTAAAGCTGCAAAAATAGCAGAGATTGTTTGCACATATTTCTAGACACCAAAATTGCACTGCTCTTTCTATTTGTATCAACATCTCCTTCTCATGTGCTCCCGGGTCATTTTCATGCGCAAGCAGTACTATAGCAAGCCACTAAATTAGTGAAGATAACCCTTTGCTAACGCAGTCTCCACCGACGTGAAAATAGAGCCCCTAATGTTGGTGAGTCAAGCTTTTTCTGGACAGAATATTGTTTATAAGATACTTTGTACTGTCTCTTAAATAGTCATGCTTTGATTCATCATTGCTTGTGGGAGGAGAGGTGTGATTTAAGCTCAAAAAACTGTTGTATTTTTACATTCAAGTTTTGCCTAGTGCAGTTTTAACATGAGTGGGAATACTTAATGGTAGGCCTGATACTGAGTGTATACCATTAGATGTTGTATAGCCTCATTTTTCATTTATTTATAAATGTGTGTGGTATCAAAGTAAAGGATAACCGCAGTCAGCACCTGCTGATTTGGTAATGGAGTAACATGTAATTCATACTATTGATGTTATGATGACTGGATGTTATAAGTGGAAAGCTGGAGTCTGCATAGAAGCAATCTGAGAAAATGATTATTTTTAGGGATAAGTCGCCTCATACTCATTCAGAAAAAATGACTGCTCATGTCAAAAAAGAGCAGGTGTGCGTTCAAAGAAATGCATTCCGTTCATGACAGCATTGCGTCACACTCTTATAGCTCGTGCAAAATATCAGGTCCCTGGATGCAACAGCATTTCTTCATAGCAAACTGGAAACATGCTTCAGGTCACTATAGCAAAGGGAATGGGAACAAGGTGACTTCCGGGAGCTCTCTTTTTAAACAGGATTCTTTGTATGTACACTCAAACTGAAGACTGGAAATCATCTTTTCAACAATGGCAACAATTTTGTACACTGGAGGGTCAAAGTGTTCCTGAAATCATATATTCAGTGCAGGTTTGTTGTTGCAGAGAAATACTGTGCTACTGAAGATAATGAATGAAAGGAAAAGGTGTGTTTTAGCTCTCTTAAGTATTCCTTATTGGATCCCTGCTCTTTTCCTCAGTCGGTTGCACATTAAAGATCGTTTCTGAAAGCTTTACCATGCTGGTGTCTCCATTTTCCAGAGTGATGGATGGGGCTTGCCTCTGATCACTTCTTCTCATATTGTTCTCCGGCCACACAGGGCAGATACCCCCTCATTAATAAAATTCAGTGATTAATTTCCAAACCTTCATTCTGTGTCCCCTCCCTTGTCATCTGTTGAAAAGGTGCCCTCCTAATTAGTGAACACTGATGGAGCATCCATAATGCCTAGGGACAAAGCCGCAGAGCACTGTTACTGTTGAACAGAAACCCACGATTCCTCGCTCTTTATTTATAGTTCACACCAGAAGTCAAATGGATGTCACCCGAATGCCATTCCAATGATTTTTTAGGAATTCCCTTTAGAGTCTAAGAACAATTCTGCATCCTGTGATGTTAAATAATAATAAATGGAGAAATAATAATAAAGAATAAATCATTACTCAGTGGACATTATAGTACTTGATAAACCGGTGTATTTTGAAGTAAAACATAACATATCTCTGCAGTCTGTGGTCTGTCCCCGACTTTAATCTGACACTGTGTTTACCACCAACGTCTCGGTTCACATGGGCCACTGTCTGATGAAGTTGACATTACCTCTCAGTTAGTGAAAAGCTCAGTGTTGCTCAGGCCATTAATTATGCGCCATTTGGAACAAGTACAGTCTTTTGATAAGAATGACCTGATCCCAAGACAGAAGTTCAAAATCTTCAGAAATTTCCCTAAGCACATGAAATATCAACAGGAAAACACTGTGACTGGTTTTAATGAGTGTTCACATTTGACTCTATCCTGTCCTCATTTGACAGAGGTAGATAAGTGATGAATACAGCAAAACATTGCCAATTCTGATATGAAAATATTGCTACAGCTGTGACTATAGAATTGTAATGAATGTGCTCTTCAGATCCCTCCAATTACAAATGATAACACTGCTTCTGTTTGTAGCATTACTACTACCATTACCTCAACTTTCACCCCCCCCCAAAACATCCTAAAAATGTCAGAGGACACTTATTTTGAAATTCTGACCACTGAGCATTTCATGAAACTTTTATGAAACTTGTGAACATGCCATGTCATTTTAACATAATTTAAAATGTGTGAAATATAATCAAGTAAGTAAGTATAATTCACAGATTTCCACATCATATTTGAATTATTTAACACTATCATCAAAGCTCGTAATCACACATGTACTGTAGTCAGTTATCTCAAAATATCTCCTTTTTTTCACACAGAACAGACTAAAAGTGGATAAGCAGTGGTATTACATCAGCGGAGTAAATGTAAATGATGATTACATGCATGTGTGAAAGCGTACATCTCTCACTTGGTGAAAACTAGCCAAGAAGGGCAACCGGGGGTGAAAGAAAATGATCAACCTCGCTTAAGACATGTAAACAAGCTGAACACATGTGGTCTCATACATTATTTAGAAACTCCATAGATACTGTGCCTGAGCAGGGCTAACGATGGGTAAAATGCACAATAGAGAAATCACCACAACTCTTTGATGAAACGGTTGATCATAGACTAAAACAGTCTTGCTCTACAAATTGCTATGGCATAAAGTAATCCGGTGCAGATCCCACCAACTTAAAAGGCTCGCTTATCATTGATGTGTGAATTCCACGAGTACAGCTTTTTCTGATGACTTATTGAGCTCTGAGATCCACGTCTTATAGAAGGAAACACCTTCGGCTCAATTAAACATTGCTATGTTGTAACCATCAGTGTGCTGCATTATGCAATATCTACACAGAAGGTAGTCTCATTAAAATCATGGCTAGTTATCAGTCTGAGTTAAGCTCTAAATAAGGCTGTAGCAATGTTGACTGATAGTATTGTTGTTAAAATGGTTGTTTTTTTAATGATATTTTGTTCAATTTCACACCAGTAACACAATTTAAGGAACAAGACCATGCATGTTCTGATGAGGTGAATGTTGAAGGGTGTTATACAGAGCTCTTGCAGATATTTTTTTATATATATATATCTTCTTAAGCATCATTTTTACATAAGGAAAACCATTCATTGCCTTGTTTGTCCTTGAATAGGACTCGATTTGCTCAAATCTTTCCGTTGGCTTGGTCTTAACTAATCCCCTTGGACTTGAACCTGACGCAAAGATCCTGGATTTAAGAAATATGGTCTTGATTACGGCTTTAACAAACATCGAAAGCTCAAGGTGTAATTGTGAACCTCAGCCTGTCCTGAATGGATAGGGATGTATGTGGGTTGTTGGTGGCATTTCAACAGACACCTTGCTGGAATAGACATTTTTATTAAGTTATAGATTTAGAAAAAAATCAACACAAATTCACAAAACAATGATTAACATGCACAATTTTAGTATACAAGACAAAACAGTTACTTTTCAATATGAAAATGCTGTTCTACATGTCAGTATCTCACAGAGATCATTGATTAATACACCAGTATTAAGGTTGAGGAACACACTATATAAAAGCAATAGGTTGTCTTTGCTGGCCATGTTTAAAAATATATGCAAGCTATTTACATTGTACCAATACACTCCTTTCTATCAACAACTACCTTATCCCTAGTATAATCCAGTTTAAACAAGTAGATTTGGGGATATAAACAGAATTATGTATTGTTGTGTTGTAATTACTATACTGAAATCATTCTGATAGTCTGGTGGTTAACAGAATGATTTAACTGATATTACTCACTCGGTATAGATTGTTACTTTGTGGTATCATTATCAAAGCACATGGACAGAAAACTACAGTACTTTTTTTGTTTGTGAGCATGAGCGGAGGCAACAAAGAGCACTGAGCTGAAGCCGGAGCTGTGTAAATAACTGGAGAGGAACCACGGCATCACTGTAAACTAATGATGTACGACTGGGCAATTTGGTGATGGGTTTTTTCTATTTGAATATGATTAAAAAAAATATTTATGTTACACTGCTTGGATTTACTCATGTTCCAATGTGCTTTTTTTTTTTTTTTTTTTTCTTTCAAAAGCAGACAAACCAGTTAATATGGCTCCAGTGCTGGCTCTACTTTGTGCTGTGGGAAACAGAGATACAGTAAACTATTGCTAGATCCTGCTAGTCTGTCATCCCAAGAGAAGCTGTGTGTGAGATTTACAGAAACCTAACCAGCCAGCCAATTTTCAGGCCAGTGCTCAAATTCAATCATCATGTACACTAGGAAATACTTGTGATCCTGTGAAAAACTCGGCTATAAAAAAGTTTTAATTGAGCAAATACAGTTAGACTTCTCAAAAACTAAACAAAACTTTTATAACCTAAATATAGGATGGAAAAAAAGCAAACAAAATGATCTGATAGGGATTTAAGTACTGGAGGACATCTCAAGCATCTTGAGCTGCAACACAACAAAACAAGCGCAATAAGACCGTGGCCATCAGTCAATCAAGCAGCTGAATTGTGACAGCTGTAATAATGGGGCAGGAAAATCAATATCCCATTGACTGGTCTGCAGCAGTCTAATCAACGAGCACAGAGCTTTATGAAACCAGTCAAGGAGCAGATAGGACAGCCTGATTATGTCGGCTGGTTGGACTTTTACGAGGCCTCTGGGGTCTGCACACCTGTTCCGACAGCTAAGCGAGGACATCCAGTCACCTTGCATCAATTCCTTGTGCTTTCATTCGACTTTGGGGAAGGGAGTGCAAAATACAGGCGATGACAGCCTCCAAGCTAATGACCGTACACAGCCCTGTGTTCGGCAAAGGCACAGTTATGTGTAGCAGTGCAGTTGACTGTATCCCTCCAGATCCTGCGACTATTATCACGACTCCAATAATCACACCTCGGCTCTTACATGGATGATTTCTGACAGACCCATCCACATGATAAAAGAGAGGAAAGTAGCTCTCGCAGCGGAATGACATTGTTCTTGCTGTTGCTGTTCAGTACGGTATGTGTCCAATGGGTTCGGGGAGGGTGGGGTCGAAGTTGAGGCGGGGTTAAAATGACAGCCAACCTTTCGCTTCATTTCCAGTCAGTGCTCTTTCAACATGGTTCTGCCATCTTTTATTCAGATACCTTAATAGCCCATAAATTATGCTACGGATGGAATCGTACATTTACTATGCCACAGACCATAAATATGAGGACCCAAATTTCCACCATATATCTCAATCCATCGTGGTTTTCCTAAAGCTTTCAACCCCTTTTGTTGTAGGTGCTCGAGTATGCTTGTCTCTATGAATAATTAATTAGCATACCCTTTCCATTAATGGGCTCTACATTCTGCCACTGAGATTCCTCTCCTTTGTTCCTTGTCTAATTTCCTATGAAAGAAAAGCAAACAGTTTCTCCTCTGAAACATAAATCTTTCTGCTAAGACATTTCAAAAGAAGAAGAAGAAGACGAAGAAGAAGTAGAAAGAAAAAAAAAAACAGTGTGAATTCTAGTGAAGGCACTAGTATCCTGTAGTCCTTTGTGCACCGGGCCAACTGGTCATCAGGGTTGTAGTACATGTTGTAATATGATATACGTATCTAGAACACAGGTCGTCTAAATGTAGAGGAGGAACAGTACACATGGGATCTGCTTGACATAGTAACACCACACTACTCTATTCTCTGCAATCCTAACATTTCTCTAGACCGAGAATGCACAGTATGATAGGCATTTATTATTTAGTAGAGCATGAGATAGAGAACAAAATGCCAAGACCTATCAGTGTACTGTAGAGAAGGTCTTAACTTCAAGAGCTTGTTGCTCCGTAAGAGACTTAATATTATTTCAGTATGCAGAGATAAGTGGGTTTGAGGCACAGTTCATCAATTTTCTATGCATCCCTCGTTCATTTGACAAAGCCAGCTAAAAACACTAAGCATGCAATGAGAAGGTTTTTTGCAGCAGCAGCAGGTGGAAAAATAAAAAAAATAAAAAATTAATCCATGATTTAACAGTGCATCTTGGAAAGAGGGGGGTAAGAGATAACTGAGATACTCCGTGAATGCAGTTACCTTTAGTTTCAACAATGAGATGAATTTGCAGGCCTCTTGAAAGACAATCTGCTCTATAATATTGGGACAAACCGTTATTGTAGGCTAGTGGCTGGTCATTATGTTGAGATTTTGACCTTGAGAAGTCTTTCTTAATATACTTTAGCTTTGCCAAACCTTTTTTAACCTCACTATAGGATAAAAACTTTTAAAAACATTGATCAGCCGAAAAAAAAAAAGAAAAAAAAAAAGAAGGATTTTACAGTTTCATAAAGCAAAATTTTCTGACACCTACTTTGGTATGTATATGTAAAATGGATTTAAGGCATTAGTATCTTCAAAGATCCTCATCAAACGTAGCTCATGTAGAC
Source organism: Myripristis murdjan (assembly GCF_902150065.1). NCBI lineage: Eukaryota > Metazoa > Chordata > Actinopteri > Holocentriformes > Holocentridae > Myripristis > Myripristis murdjan. The sequence goes on from NC_043984.1 coordinate 29,641,670, forward strand.
ATCATAACTTCCAAACGGAAGCATATTCATGGGCTAAAAAAAAACACTTTAAATGGACCTAGAGCATGGTGGCACTTATGACGGTGGAAGAAATACTGAAAGATATCATGCACACAAATCGTCACGTCTCTATCTGACCGTCCTTAAAATCAGCGGCACGGCCCCTTTAAGAGTTCAGTCCAGTCGGGTCCATTCCAGTCCATTACATCCCAGTTCCTTCAAGTCCTGCCACTGAAGTCTGGGCCCTCTGCCAGTCCAGTGGAGGGTTAACGGAGGACAAGCTGACTGAAGGGACAGGGGAGCGAGGGCGCTCCAAGGGCTCTGATTAGACATCACCAGAAGGAGCAGAGCAGTGCACTGATGAGGACGGCAGAGAGGCACATCGGGCTGAGACCAGCTGATCCTGAGCCTCGTGCTCCCATGCCTGAAACCAAAACCAGCAGAGCAGTTCTTGAAGAACCAAAAATATCCCACGTATCAACATAAGGAAACACTTTGGCCGGCTATCCTCTAAATTTTCTGACAAGTCATCATAAATCAAAAAGCAACTGTGAATTTTCCCATATCTACATTATTAATGGCTTTCAACAGGAGAGGCCATTAAAGTATACTGAGAAGATAAGGTTTGTATCACATCAAAGAGCAGAGCGGCAAACTGAACCGCCTCACAATTTTGCACAGCAGGGGGATGGGAGCACAGAACTGTTTTATATGCTGCAGCGCTGTGCAGCCAGTCAACAAGGAATAATAACCCAATGGCAGAGATGGATGACACCGTGCACGCATTTCTAAAAAGGTCGCTTTTCTCGCACCCGAAATAAGTCTATTACACATGGTTGGGAAGGGATGCAATGAAGCCAAATTAAATGTTCTTTTCGAATTATTGAAACATCACTAAAGCTTTATCAGTGGTCAAAGAGGGACGATATGGAGACAGAGAGCAGGGCAGACTCACTTAATTTATGGATGTGGATGGGTTCACTGCCCACACCTTCACCGCCCTCGCTCAGGGCCTTGATCTGGATGAGATAGTTGTCATTGGCAGAGAGGCTGAGCTCCACGGTGGTTTTGTTGGTCAAGATAATGTTGACGTCATTGTAGCGGTGCCTCTTCAGCAGCACCTGTAACCAGACGAGGCCGAGCAAAGTGAATTGATGTAAAAATTAACTGATGTAGAAACGGTGATCTTTGATTTTGAGGGGGTAAAAAAAAAAAAATCTGAAAATCACAGAGGTATGGCACCTACCATATATCCAGTGACCTCTGACTCGGTATCCATGGCAACTACAGGATCCCAGTGTAGGGTGAGGGTGGAGCCAATCATGGTCCATTCTACATTGAGTGGAGGTTGTCCCGGTGCTACAAGAGATCAAGATTTACAGACAGACAGAGAGACAAGAGATTTCCCAATTACAGGGTATTTTGTATTTTCTGTCTTCACACAAATTCCATTATTCTAATTGAAGATATGCATGTAGTTGACGGATTTGTATTTTACAGCTGCACCAGGCAGGGTTTTTTTTTTTTTTTATGTAAAAATAATACAACTGTCTTATCAGTCTAAAATAAATTGGGGCTGCACCAGAAAGGAGCACACCATCCCAGCTAATTTAGACACAGTACACTGACCCTACTTGCTCAAATGAAATTCTGGTGTCAAGTATGGTCACTGGTGGGAAACATAAGAGTGAAATACAAAGTGTGTCCTAAACAGAAAGTGAGCTCGGGCTAAGTTAAGAGAAAACTGGACTCACCACTTTAGACCTTTTTTTGTCTCACTGTTATAAAGCATCACAGGTTAGTGAGCATGAGTGTGCTGTGCGCAGTTAGCTGACATCATCTACGTCATGAATTTCTGGACATTTAAGCCCTTAAATTACAAGCACCTATCTCTTGCTGCTATTGCGCACTGCAGGTTTAACATCATTACTTTTTTTTAATACCTTTTAAAAACGTGAACTGGCACTTAAGCTACCTTTCACCCACACATTGATTTTTTTCTTCTTTTCCAACGTAAGTACTCCATTTTTAAGAGCACACTGACGACCAAATGACATCATCGAGGCTGACAGGGTTTATGAACAAGGTCCATTTAAAAATGATGTCAATGCCCTGAGGGATGGACTCACGTGGCTTCTTGGTGGTGGTGTTGATAGGTGCCGACTGAGGCCCAGAGCCGGCGGTGTTAAAAGCAGCCACGGCGAGGTAGTACGGTGTGTTCGCATCCAGCCCTGTGACATTCACCAGTGTGTAGTTTCCAGTTATTCTTACTTTGCCAACAGTGTCAGGCTTGGTGTCGTCTTCCCAGTACACTACCTGTTAACCGAAAATAAGTCACATCCCAAAGGTGCAGTCCACAGACACAAACACTCAGATTCCGGAGAATGTGAGACACAGATGCTGTAACAGATGCGTTTCATCGTATCAGTGAAATGCATATTCCGCCGCCCAATCTCAAATGCTGTTTGTATTACAGAGGAGGAAGGGGGGAGCTCTGATGAATAATAAATTTTTCACTACTGGGTTCTTGATCACTGGTGCAAATCCTCTCAACCCCATCCTGTTCATATAAACAGGTCATTAGCGGGCCATACGATAATCAACCCCAGAGGGGAAAATCGATCTTTTACCGCCTGCTCTGTAGTATGCAGTCACAAGTTCAGAGGCCATGTTTGTCTCAGCAAACAGAGTGCCGAAAGTACTGCTGTCTTTAAAAATATTCCAGCATATAGTACCTGAACTAACAATAAAACACAGCTTGCTACAGCAAGGCAGGATATTGTATTCTCTGAAACAAATTTAATTGCTCTCCTTCAGGGTATTAACTTCCAATTAAGGGTGCAGGTGACGAGATATTTGATGAAGCAAATGAAGTAATTCAATGCTTGCTTTAGGTCATATTCAATATTCATGTGTCTGGTATTAAGTGACATAAGAGTTAAGTCAATAAATAATTAAATAGAAATGTGAAGTCCACCCTTGGGATACTCCCACTATTCCATGTGCTCGACACATCTGTAATGAATTTTGTTATCAATTAAAACAGTGCATGGTAAGGATGACTATTGCATGACCAAATAAGCAATAAGTGATCACATTATTTTGAGACTGGATTGTATGTAGAGTTCCAAGAATATCTAATTGAAAGACTTTTTTTCCCCAATAAGCCCGCACATGTGCAGTGTGAGGAGCCAGATCCATACCGATGGTTGCCTATTGAGATTCAGTAGGTTAAATCCACTTTGGGATTGTGTTTGGAGAAATGAGCCCTATTCTAAAAGGACAAAGTGGCCAGTGCTATGGCAACTGGGGAGCTTTGTGCCGAGGGGCAGAGGTGACAGATATTGAAAGAGCACTAGGAGAAAATGCAAAGCCCTCTTTGCATTCTTAAAAGGATGAGGGATTTTTTTTCCCTCTGTGGGGTTCCTGTTGGTGCACTGAAGTAGTGAGGTCATTTCATGATATTATTACTCTTAAGACAAAATCTCTGTAGAGATACACATGAGGATACAGAAGAACATTATCACAACGTAAAAAAAGATAAAATCTAATTTAAAGAACAATGAATGGGTGATTATGAGCTGATGAAGGCACAGGGAATAGCACTACCATGTTATTTGGAAGGGGGAAAAAAAGTTTGCATCTATTGTTTTTTCTTTTTTTTTTTTTTTTTCTTTTCCCATGCAGAGATTCATAACGTACCTCATATCCGAGAACTCTTTCAGGGATGGTAGGGAGAGCTTCCCAGATCACTTCAATTTGAGCTGCAGACACACTTCTAGCCCTAACCCTCTTAGGAGCCACACTGGGGACTGCAGAAATAGAGCGCTGGTGAGAATCCCAGAGACTCATCCAACACCATCACACACACTAATAGTAATAAGAAGGCACAGAGCAGACCTGTAGTTTCACTGAAAAGCTATTTCCCCCCACTCTCTTTTAATAGGATCTGTGACTGACATAAGGGAAGACTATCTGCCCAGCAAATTCAATTAACAGGATACCTCCCTGACAGCGTGGTGTGGTAAGTGTCTGCTAGGATTTCCTGTAATCTATCGCCGCAATAACTAATATCAAGTTGACACTTCCAGCTTGAGAGGGGAGATAAAAAACAACGCTGTAAAAAACTTATTTCATCATTACTATTCAAGGTCATACTTGTAAGGGAAGAGATTAAGGCTTATTTAAACATTACACTCTGCTGTGCGAGGCTGCTTTTACTGTACCTTCCTCTGCTGAGTACACAGTGGCAATTGAACTGAAGGGCCCCTCCCCTCGGTTATTGTATGCCCCGACTTTCACGTCAAAAGGTGCGAAGGGTGGGATGGTGTCATTGCGGAAGACGTAACGTGCCACCCCAGGAGTGGAGATTACAGCTCGTGTCCAAGTGACGGTGCCCACTGGCCTGAAGGCGATGATGTAGCCAAAACCTTCTCCATTCTGCAGTTCCTCAGGCACAGGCTGGGAGCAAAACACAAAACTATAGTGATATTAAAACGCATACAGACAAAGATACAGACAGGCCCGTCTCTGTGCTAAAACGTGTACATGGAAGTGTGTGATTAGACACAACTACTTTCATTCCATTACCACCAAGAATGGTCCAGAATAACCTTTTGCCTTATCTTTTCCCCCTGCATGGGTATGTAATTGTGGATGAAGTGTGGCAGTCTTCAGAGGAAATGCTCTCTGTCCCTGACTAGAATCCCATTTGGAAGGGAGAAATGGCACTTGGAGGCTAAGCCAGAGGGGAGGTGTCTCACTCTAATGCGGGTCATAAAATTGCTCCATTCAATTCTGCACAATTAAGCAAAACCATTACTCGGCGATGGAGAGAACAGTAAAATGTGACAGATGACTTACCTCCCATGTTATCACTAATTCAGACTTTGTGCCGCCTCCACCTCCAACATCAGTGGGAGCTGTATCAGGAACTGAGAGGTAAAGCCCAGAGGGGAGCAATTAGAACACAGTTTACAAAGCTCGACGACAAGCCGACACTGTACTTGTAGCCTTACGACAAGGCTGCACGCTGTAGATATTGTTTTCTATTTTACACCCCACAAATCCCTCTCTCCGTGCAAATAAACTCTAACATTTCAGAGTATAGCGACTTACTGTTATTGCCCAAATGTCACCATGCATAAACAGCGAGCCAAGATCTGTCTGTTAAACCTAATATTTTGCAAATGGCACTCGACTCAACCCACTCCACTCCCATTCCCACTCAGCTATTTGTTCACTGCAGTGAGATGGCACAACTGATACTGTAGGTGGAGGAGCACTCGTGCACATCCTTGTGTGTGTATGTGGCATCCTTAAGTAAATGGAGCATCACATTTTATCTGTCAAATCAGCAAACAGTTCAAGAAGCTTTTAATGTCAGATGTCTAGTATCCTTGTATGGGTGTGTGTACTGTGTGTGTGTGTGTGAAGTGTTTGTTTGCTTTTAAAAGTCTGAGGGAGGCTCACGTACTGGCATCCTCTGTCCTGGTCTTGGCTGAGGCCGGGCTGGGCTCTCCCATGCCGACACTATTGCGGGCCACCACCCTGAACTCATACTCCACCCAGGCATTCAGACCCACCACTGTGGCTGTCAGCATGTTTCCATTTATCACCTCAGGCACTGCAAAGTGAAAATTAGATGCTTAGAAAATCAGGTTGTCACACAACAGGACACAGATGGTAAAAAAAAAAAATATATATCCACAACATACGCCAGTATCACAGATAATTATTTTATTTTTTTTTTTTTGTCTGGTTATCAGATAACTATCTCGCCTAATATGAATAGACAGTGCATTCTATGTTTAAAGTTGTAGAGTCACCTTAAGTGCCTCAATAAAATTCATGCAAGGACCCTGGCAGGAAATGTTATTCACCCAAAGGAGGTGGCAAACGGAGAATTGAAAGATGAAATCAAAAACTCTCAACAACAAAGAGCGGGCAGTCTGACCAAAGAAAGTTGGACTCACAAATGTTAGTAACAAATCTGCCAAGCTGATTTGAAAATGGGCATGTATGTATTTTATCATTATCACATTATGATATTCGTGGATACTCAAGTCCTTAAATATCAGCCCTTAATGCCATTTAGGTGCTAGTGGTGCTACACACACACAGTTTTTGTGATTCCTGTGGCTCAAAGATGGACAATAATTGAGATGCTCCTTAATGCCCCTTTAATATTTCATGCTTGGTCCTGCAGGTGAGGGTACCTGTGTCGACAGCTTGCCAGCCCACAGTAAAGGGGGTTCTGGCCTGGATGATGAAGCCAGTGATGGGGCTGCCGTTGTCTCTGCCGGGGGTCCAGGAGAGCTGGGCTGTGCTGTCTGTGATCTCCTCCACTGCTACCTTGTCAGGAGGACCGGGGGGACCTGACTCAATCAAGACAATAAGCAGGGTGAGCTTCCTGTCTCTCATCCTGCTTCATTCTCCTGCTCCATTCTGTTATCCCCTGACACCTCCCCCTCATCACACTCATACTCAGTACGTATCAAGGCCATCACACTCCTTTTAATTAAGGTCTAAGTCCTTAGTTTGTGCATGCAGGGACCTTTCATTCTCCGTACAGTATGTGATGTGTGGCTCTAAAAAGTGATTACTAAACATGGGGTGAGAGAGTAAGATAGAGAGAAGCAAGTGTTTATGAATGTAACGTGTAGTGGCATTACCACATTGTTGTTTCCTCTGCTGTTCCATTATTCAGAAGCATTCCATGGTATTTTGCCGATGTGTAAATGAGCCAATTATAGCCATTTTCTGTGATAAACATTGCCTTCCCAAAGCACCTGGGACGGCTATTACAGTTTGTTAAGGGCATGAATACCAATGTAAATCACCAGAGATAAGCCACCATGGTGAGCTAGACACACCAAACACATACCAACTAAGCTGCTTTTAGCTGTGGCTGAAATCACACATGTACCAATATCTTCAATGTGTTCCTTATTATTATGTTTTTTTTCCAAATTGCAGCAGTGGGGAAATGATGAAATCAGAACCTGGCATAAGGGTTGCTAAGGCAGCATCCATTATTCTTTACTGCACCATGTATTAACAAAACGCCTCAGGGCCTTTTTCATAGATGTATATGTATTTCTCTCCATGTCAGACTTCCCAAGGATACTTTCAGCATTTTGATTACTTCTGCAGAGGTTTTAATGCCTCATTATAACATCTAGCATATATGAGTGCCTTCAAGTGCATGTCTGGAGCACGTACATCCAATGTGGGAAGCACAAGCTTCTGATTTGACTGGTGTTCAAGTGCCCTGGTTGGAAATATAAGGTAACCATAGCAACCGTAAAGCATCAAACATGAACCGCATTACAAATCTATTTTTTTTTTATTTCAGTGTGTTCCATACAACTTCAAAGAGCAAAAATATTGAAAAGTTGCTTTCAATTCTGGCAGCTGAATGTAGAAAAGATAACGTGAATCAGGTGGGCCTATATTATTTTTCATTCTTTGAAACTACAAATTATTATTTTTTTTTTTACCATGAATGGGGGATATGTTTTTTATATTTTCTCTGCCATTTTTGCTGTCATGACATGTCACAACCAAGAAATTTCAGGTATCATGAATATTTCTGCATTTCCCACTTGTACTTGCAAATTTCTCACTTGATGTCTTGGGGGCGTTCATGTGCTTCTGACTTGTAAATATGGCAAATACGCTGTTTCCGACATACACTTGAAGGCACTAACAGTAATACACTAGCTGATGTGAATGAATGGGTACACGCCTGTGAAAGCAGTTGGTTCTATTACCTTTGACAACCAAGATGGCAGACGTAGACAGGCTCTCCACATCGGTGTCGATAACACAGACATACTTCCCCCCATGGTTCAGCTGGATGTTACGAATCATTAGATCTCCTGATATACTCTGGTAAGGCGAAATATCATTGATAAAATAAGATAAATGTAAACAATGTGACAGCATAAGATTGCCCATGCAATATAGTTCCATTATTTTACTGAGCAGCAAGTTTCTGCTTTCAGCTGAGGAATGTATGTAACATTTTTAACACTTTATCACAGCTTCCCAAGGCCACTGGATTTTGTGTCACTGGAAAGCAAACAGACACTGCAGATGTACTGTGAACAAACAATGCTATTGGCTGTCCTTGAGGCACAACTACCCCGCCCCCCGCGCTCCACCACCACCCTCCTCCAAACAGCTACCAGCCACACACAGGACCCACAAAACAAACATACTCTAGTTAATTGGCAAGACGATCCTAATTATTCTGTAATTACACAAGCCAAAGCAAGATATGAGTATAACTCCCAGTCTAAAGAGCAAATATTATTCTACATAAGCTTTATGCACTTGAATACCATGGCAAGGGAAATGTGAAAATCAGAACACATAAGATGATCTTATTAACTTTCTCATCTGCATATGGCCAGTTCTATGGTGTGTCTAAAGTGTCTTAAGTTATATTAAAATGAAAATACAGTGTGCAGGGGTATGAATTAATTTATGATGTTTGATGTGTAATAACGCAAATGTCAGCCAGGCACAATCATTCTTTTGGATCAGCTATATTGTCTCATTTTCACTCAGCATAGGAATCCGCTTTCTAAAAGTCACCTCTTGAAGCGGCCTGCCACAGAGCATGTCAACCTGCGAAATGGAGTGTGTTAGTTTTGGAGAAGAGTCACCTGGGGGTGAGCCAGGTAAAACTCACTGCAGTCATGGCAGATTTCATCACCCCAGTAGCCAGTGACCATAGCTCAGCTCTGGAGCAACTGGGCATGAATGTCCATGGATCTCCACCTCTCTGAGGCACTGACAAAGCAGAGCAAAGCTGACTGCCACTTATATGTGGCCATGGGCTAACGACTGCCTCTCTCTCTTTTCTCTTTTGCTCTCCCTTTTATCTCCTTTAGCCTGACAGCCTATATGCTCAGGTCACCACGTCTGCCTCTTTCTCCAATGTCAGCCACCAGCTGGCTGAGCCGAGAGCTAGCGGTCGAGAGCAAGGCGTCCTGCCTTGGCAGGCAGGAAGTGATGAGGCAGATTTGCTTTAATTATGTTAATTAATTCATCAGAAGCTGTTGAGCAAGGGCCTGGTAATCTCTCTGGGCAGGGGAAACAGATTCTGTGAAAACTGTATTTCATTATAACGCCTATATGCACCTTTCAGTGTCATTTGTAACTGCTATTTGCATCCATGCTACCATGAACTTAGCATGACCATACCATGGTGAGGAGAATTCAATTGTGATGTTAACTTTAGCCATAGATGACAGAGTGATCAAGCTGCTGACCTTGAATGATAAATGGCATTGCAAAAACACAAAAAAAAAGCTGTGTAAAGCAATTTGGTACAGACAAGCTCAGAACAATTGGCTTTGCCCTTCATCAAAAGGAACAAATATTCAACAAAGAGTTGTCACTTATCATTATTTCAAGGCATACGGATTTCAAATGAACATTTACTTGTGCCAGGCCTGCCCTTGGTTAATGCCAGCCAACTCATTACTTAATTATTTCGGGGCACAAGATTCATAAATAGGTATGCAAATTCAATTATAGCAGAGGGAGACGATAAGAAAATGTTCTCCCTTGAGGTGAGGAAATTAGAACTTGAAGGGATGAAAAGTATAAAGACTTTATTAATGAGACCCCTCTCTTTCTGAAATGGCATTTCACCAATAGATTTTCAGAAGTGTAGCACATGGCAGCTCACACAGCCAATTCAAAAGGTAAGTATCCTGATTACTGACCTGATAGTGCCATTCACTGAGGCTTTTGCAGCATATGAATGGAGGAACGTAACTGAACCCTAATAGATATCTCTATCTTTCTTACATTCCCTCCATCAGTGACCATGGGGAAACTTTTCAACTGGGCAACTCTTGACACAACTTTCTCTGCTCGGGTATTATTGGTGTCTAATAAGCCCTCAGCGAGGCAGTGGAGCATACCCTTGCACATCACACAGTATGTCCCAATTAATCCCAGAATAGCCGAAGAGTAGCTGAGTTTAACGCTCGAGATGACTCACCCCGCCCACTCTCTCAAAATGATCGCCGTCACGCTGGAAGTCGATGAGCTGGCCGTTGAACGCCCAGGAGAAAGAGACATCCAGAGCTGGATCGCAGGCAATCTGGCAGGGCAACACGATGCTCTCGCCAACAATAATCTCCATGTTAGTGGGCCTCAGGGTGATTCTGGTGGGCTCTGGCCAGACAACAGACGACAGTGTACGCATGTTAATGTCTCTGCCACGGGAACCTTTAACACCACCATGACCGCCACAACAACCATCTTACTCCCTTTCACAACTAAATTAAGCCGCCATCATTATACCAGCCATGGGTGTGTGCTTATCCTGATTTTAATAAGCTCTTAGATTCCAAGGCTGTTCATTAACAACATTTAATGGCATCTCCGGTTCACATTTTATGCTTCCATGGTCAATTTGGGAGAAAATGTTTGAAACAAGATTATGGAGACGGAGTGCATTCCTGTTTGTGACTGTGGAGAATTGGAGGCAGTGGAGTATGCTAGCCTAGTTGAGGAAAGGTCACAGTAATTAAATTCTATGACATTAAATGGTTCAGCTGTTGGTGTATGAGAGGAAAAGAAGCTAATGAGAAAAATAAGTGAGGTAACTCCACACACACACACACACACACACACACACAATAGATTCAACTGGAGGGCTACATTACCTTGTTACAGTATGTCACTGTATCTGAAAATGATGACCTTTAGAAAAATTAAGGATAATGTTTTGTCGCTTGCTTAACCAATATTTAGCATCATGTGTACCAGCTACTTTGATTTGAAAATCAACTTCTGTAACATTACATATGTAATGCAGTGATACTACCTGTTAATAACAGGCTCAAGAAAACAACAAGAGTCACAAGTGCGGAGACATTCACAACAGTTGACCTTTAACTTGAAGGACCCAAGCGGCAATAAAGAGTAATTTATTTTCGGGAGTTGTTGAGGGAGAGAAACAGGATATTGTATTGGCTCACCAGTGATAAGCAGCCTCCCAGTTGTGCTTGCGGTTCCAAACTGATTCTTAGCAATGCATGTGTAGCTGGCTGCATCCCGCCTGGTTACATTGGCAATCTTCAGCGTCCCGTTGGGAAGCAGGCTAATCCTGAGGGATGCAGAGCAGCTTTTCACTGTTTTGACTAAAGTGAAATGTGTAGGTGGACTTAGACCGAAGTGCTGGTGCAGGTCAGTCAAAGAGGTTACTGAAGCCAAAAGCATGCAAAGTAAGCACTAACAATACTTTCATTTAATTTACATAGATAGATACTGTAGATAGATAGATAAACAGAAGAGCTAGGATTAACTAATTAAAATTATTTAGGGCTAACAGCTCTTTAAAGCCCACCAAAACAGATGGCATGGGAAACTCTGGGACAACACGGTTTTATATATATATTTTTTTTCCATATAATTGTTTAAATAAAGCATTAATTTACAAAACAAAACAAAACAAAAAAATGTTACTGATCAATAAATGGACAAATAAAAGGCCATTTTTAATTTAGGTGCGGTTAGGGAAAACCTCAGTTATATCAGGGGCAATTAGAAAGTCCAATATGTATTAAAGTTCATTCTATAGCATGATGTAGTACATTATGGACAGTGCGCTGCACATAATTCACTCCAGTATAGTATAGTGACCAGCAGAAATTGTTTAAGAAAATTTATTTGAAGTTTTGAGATCCAGTGTGGGAAAACTAAATACACACAAAAAAAATAAGCAAAAAAGTTATTAAGGTTTTTTTTTTTTTTTTTTTTTTTTTGTCTTATTTTAATATATTTTTTTTTTATCTTAATTTTTATCTCAATTTTAAGGTTATATCAGATGCTCATACTTACATTCTAGATTGCCATCGTCTGTTGAGAGCAATGCATCCGGCTCAGCATGTGCAGTGTTTGCTGCTGTGTTTAGTTAAAATGTATGCACAATCTGTTGTCATAAAAACTCACTCCAGTTTTCAACATGACTGGGAGTGTGATTGAGTATTTTCCAATAAATACCTACAAATATCCATCTCGAAGAACTGTGTGGGCTTCACGTTGAGCGGATCCATTGTTACACAGTGAGCATAAATGTCATTTAGCTTAGGAATTTGCATATGTATAGCTATTCTATAGCTGCAGATGCAACTCAATATAGATGTAGATGCAAAGCAATACAATACTGTATCAGGCATGCTTCAGATCTGTATTGACAACAAGCTCTTTTCATATTTTTCAGTTTTTGATCTCGTTTTGAATCAGCAGCACAGAAATGATTCAAACAGTGCAAAGTTAAGTATTTCCTCGGTGCATTGGGATGCCTGTGTTAAAGTAGTTACTATTCAGCCCATCCTGCCTATTGCGTGTGCTGAGAATTTTTGATATACACCGAGTTGTGGGAGGGTTTAGTCACCACCTTGGCTGTTTTGTTCTTCCAATCATGATGATGGAAAGCCTGACAAACATTTATCAAATCTGTAATTTCAACAGCTGAGGCCATTGCTTTTAAACTTTTCCACTTCTAAGTGGGTCTTATCTGAATTTTTTTTCAGTGGCTTTTTCAATGTCTTGAATTCAACTGTTTCTGTATTTAATTGGAAATCAGACAGGGAAGGACACCAAAATTGAATTAAACACTATTTTTTGGCACTTTAATCAAGTAATGTTTAAAGTCAGCTCAAGGTCTGAATTTAGTCGTGTGTGTGCAATATCCCTCTGGTTCAGAGAGAGACCTTTGCTTTTTCTAATCTAACAGTGTCTTCTGGTAAAGATGCAAGGCCATGCATGCTCAGTAATTTCCTATCTCAAATTCTATGTGCATAAAGTAGAGCCTATTACTTTCATCACAGGTGAAGTAGATGTGCTTCAGTTTTACTTTTCAATCCCTCTCTCCACCAAAATGTTAGTTGAGAAATAGATGCTTGTCAACAGCCACTCCATATGGTAATCTTTCGTGTCCAGTGTCTTACGCATGCAGTTTTTATACCACCACAAAGCATTTCCATGCCTCAGTTTAATTGCACACGAGGATGCATGGTGTATGTTGGCCGTGTGGAATTGTCCTTGTCAGTGCTTTGCTCTCATTCTCTTCATTAGCCTTTCCTTCTATGCGTCTGCACAAATGCCAAATATGCTATTCAAACAAGTCCACTTGCAGTGAATGTGAATGAAGGCTGCTAAGAATATTCAGTTAGACTTTTATCCTACCTCTCAGTTCTCTGCAGGATCTCATTCCCTTTCTTCCACAGGCTAATTGCTGGGGGCGAGGCCTGGGGCTTGCACTCAAGAGTGACTTCGCTGCCTGAGCGAGCTTTTAGCAAGGCCCTTAACGGACTTTTGGAGAAACTGGGAGGTGAAGCTGTGAGTGAGGGGGTAGAGAAATACAAGAGATAAAAAACACAGGCAACTTGAACCTCTGCAGATCATCTGCTGTAGTGAGATTGACTCTCCCTCTGCCCTCAGCGTGAGCAGCACGAAATCTCAACTGAATCTTAGCTGAAGCGCCTACTGGGCTTAAGGCTATGAAGCCCTCCTCAAAACTAACACACACACACACACACACACACACACACACACACACACACACACACACACACACACACACACACACACACACACACACACACACACACAAACACACACACACACACACACACACACACTCACTACACATACTCATCACATACATCACCCCCACCCAGCCTCCAATCAGAGCAGGCTCCACTGGGTGTCTACACTGGACTTTGTCTGTCATCATCACATTTTGTCAGCCATCATTTGGACCCCCAAGTGTCATCACATATCAAGACAGAATTGAATTTCTCATTGAGCCAGTCAGACAGAAATCATCAAAGCCTGGCAAATAAATCAATACACCATCTACATGAGAAAACCCACACAATGCCACACAGCAATGCGTTTGTAGTATCCAAATCAATACGATGAAACGATTGAAAGTAAAATGAGACACTCCATCAGATTCATATTTTTGCTGGCAGAGCCCATAGTGACATCAAATGAGTCTGCAGACTGATTGCTGAGGAGAGCTATAGCAGCCTGGTGGTTTTATCTAAGGAGATGATCAAACGCACAGACAGATAAGCTGGATAAAAGCAGGAGGAAGGCAATCTTACCTAACACCATTAGTTCGGCGCTGGAATAAATAATGCCATGTTTGTTTTCTGCCACACACTGATACATCCCAGCATCTGACAGGTTTAACGCAGCTATAGAGAGGGCCCCATTTTCGATTTGTATCCGACCCTGCAAAGGAAAGAGAGAGAGAGAGGCAGTTCTGCATATCCAGTGCTAGGCCAGTCTATTATGTCCAGAGGCACAGGGGCAATTACTAGTACACCATGAAGGGATGAAGACAGCAGGAGAGGAAAAATAGAAAAAAAGGCCTTTATAGCTTCATGTCGTTCTATGTATGTTCAGATTGGGATGGGGAAGGGATGAGGGGGCAGTTGAAAAAAAAATGCTGACCTGCAACTTAGATGCAAAGGAAAAAAAGCCATGTTGACAATAGCAGCAGTAGCGCATTAATAAGTCATTTATTTTCTGTGGCTATTCAGTTGGAAAAGCCGTGACGACAGGTCTGCTGATGTCTTGGAGTGAATTTTAACTTGATCAGCTGTTCAGAGATTCTGAACACAGCACACCACAACACTAGGACGCTAATTTGATATGTCAGTGGGTGTGGTTTCTCAGGTTGCATTCATCACTGGGGATACATATGGAAGGTGGGGCTTTGGGGAGAAAAGAAACCATTAGTGAAGTACAAACCCGTCCTCTGCAAGTAGACACCATGCAAACACTCTTAATTTTTAGAGTGAGCCAAATCTCTACATATATTATGGATTTGTAAACTTTTGTGTAGTGATAGCCATGTTGACACTCATGTATTTCATTCTCTTTGCTGTCAAATACTACAAATTAAGAACTACTACTACACAGCAAATAACATGATCAGCAGGTCACCAATAGTCCATTCATTTCCCACAGAGCTGAGCTGCTGATGTCACTACATTTTATTAAAGGTAATTAGTGTAAAATGCATGAAAAGTTATTCAAAACTTTCTATTGCTCAACAACCTTTATTTGAAAGACCACAGGAAAACCTCTCAAAAACGATGCCTAGAGAATGGCTGTTTGTGATTTTTTTTACGATTTTCAATTCATGTAACCTAATTTGTGTCTCCAGCTAGCTATATCAACTCATCAAAAAATATGCTAAACAATGTACATTTTAATAAGCAGAAAAAAAAAATGTGATTTGGCCATTCTAAGCTTTGTGGCTGCAGGTCGAGACATAGATGTGATTGGAGCCTCTCACATCACATCACAATCAGTCAGAATAAAGCAACCCACCAATCAAATCACTCGCAGTGTGAACATGGGGGAATGGGGATAAAGAGACTGCGAGCAACTAGAGCTGGAGCTGTATCAAGCAAGTACCAGACGGCCTGTGCGGATCCGTGAAACAACCACTTTAAAGGTCTCCATACCTCAGACATGATATTCTCGCCATTCTTCAGCCAGCTGTAAGATGGTTTAGGCTTTCCATTGGCTTTGCACTCCCAGAAGAGGTTTTCCTCAATGGACAGAGCTGAGTCCGTCATTGTCTGGAGCCAATGAGGTTTTGCTGTGAATAAATGAAAGCACTGCCTTTACAAAGACCATTGCATTCTAAATCTGAAAGCACTGGATTAGTACAGGTAATATTGGGAATTATACAGCCACACAAAAAGGCAGCAGTCTCACAGTAAATCATCAAAGTTTGAACTCCAAACTTGCATTACCTGCATAATGAGAAATATGGCTTGGTAAACATTAATATCAGTGGCTCTTACCAGCGGTGAAAAAAATAAAAATCTCACTTCTGACTCAACTGCAGTAATGACTGGGACTATTTATTCTGAGCCTCTAAAATAACATATACTTTGGCTTATTGCAGAATAAACAAATTACATGTCATGTCATGCCGACATTGTGGTCAACACATTATTGACAGTTAGGTTTCCTATCAAATGGCCATTGATGTATCCTTTACAAATGTGGGTAGCTGCTATAGAAATACATGCTATCTCGAGTCTCTCTGGATTCTCTCTCATGCAATTTGAAACGGTTCACTTACCATGGAAGGAAATGCGACCTCGTGCAGTGTTTTTGCCTCGGCTATTCTCTGCCACACACTCGTAGGTTCCTGCATCTTCTTGCTGGAAATTAGGGATTTCAAGGACAGCATTTGAGTTCTTCATTTTGACTTTGCTGGGGAAAGGGACACCACTGGTTCTCCTCCAGCTTATTTCTGGGACAGGGCTGCAAAAGGAACAAAAAAAAAAAAAGAAACAAAGAAAGATGATGACAACTGTCAGTCCAAGTGATCAAAGTGTGATTACGCATGCAGAGGGCTCTATGAAGCAAAAGGCTTTTGAATTATTATTCCCTACAAATTGAGCTATCATCTGTCTTCACTTGCTCAGATTTAGCTCTGAAAAGACATTTGATTTCTATTTCCATGGCTTTGTTTTCATTCTGGAGCCCTTGCTCTCCCATGGATTGATGACACAGTGATTAGTAATGCTACTGTACAGCATGTTCGTGCATCAAACAGGTTGCATTTGCCCATCCTCCAGTCCTTACAAGTAGCACTAATTCATGTATAAATGTGGGCGCAGCTGGTGCCACATGCACAGTGGCACTGACTTACTTTCCCAAAGCAAAACATTCCAGTTTCACCACTGATCCCTTTGCAGCTGGAACTGAATCTGGGAAGTGAACTTCTATTTTGGGTTCATATTCACCCATTACTCCTACAAAAGAGAGACAACAGATAAAGAAGTCTTTACATCAATGATTAACAACATACAGCGTTTACACAGCGGATCAAAGGCAAAGCAGTAACACCAGGGGGCCAGCAAACATAAAGGTCTATGTGTGTGTTTGTGTGTTTATGTGTTTGAGGGTGTGTGTCTGTGTGTGTACATGCATGTGTGTATGTAGCAAAGCTGACCTCTGACAGAAAGAACTGGAAGTGGAGTGTAAAATATTCAGAAAACACACTAGGGGTTAAGAGTGCTTCGTCGTGGCTTATCACCTGTGGCAATGTTCATTTATTTTAGAATGCATTTCATATTCATGTCACCAAAACAGGCCAAGACTTTTCTTCCGGGAAGAAGTAGCACGCCCTTTACTCTTACCAAGTACAACCCCAAAGTCTAACACTTATAGCTGCTTTGGGGTCACGCGCATGCTTTCAGATTAAAGGTCACTGAAGATTTGGAAAAGCTGCGATAAGTGATGTCATCTACACTTAATGATTTGAGTGCTTCAATTAAGAATCTGTGACATTTTCACATGAATACATTTCTATCAGGAGAAATGATTTTTCATATTACCACCTTAAAAAAATGACATAATGATCATATCAGTGATTTTAAATGTTTAGCCCATTGACTACAATTTAGCCTCATTTAACACTGGGACAAGTCATTTTTGAAATCATGCAGGGGTACTTAAGATTCAGTAACATATAATCAAAATCAATTTCCAAATTTGAGTTTTGGTTGAAACACCCAGTGTATAATATTCTTAAGCTAACAAAGTCATCAGCATTCATAAACCATGGAATAATAATTTGTTGTGTAACACAAACGTTTCCCAAGGGACTATTCTGGCTCTTTCATGGCCAATTTCAATTTCCAAACACCAGTGCTGCTTTTAGGAAAACTAATGTGGACAACTATATTCCCATGATGTAATACTGGCATAAAGAAAATTTGAAGTCTCGTAAAGTTAATATTGAAATAAGATGTAATGAATAGAAACCAATGGCTGGACAAAAATCAGTGTTCTAAAATATGACCACTTGTTTTGGAAACAGATTAGCAGAAATATGAACATATATGTTGTAGATATTAAGCTAAAATGCGGAATCACTGGGTTGGCCCTTTAAAAATGTAATCAAATGAAAAAGTTTGTTCCAAAATGAGCTTTCAACCATTTTGAAAAGTGGAACCCTAGAACCTTGACATGAAATTACAAGTGTAGATTACTGCTAACGCTGTTAGTCCTAATATTGGATTACTGTGAGTATAGCACCTTTGAGATTACATATAAACATAACCGGTAAAAAGTATAAAAAGTTAAGACCTTTTGTCTGAACACCATAGTGACCAGTGGGATGAACCAGGGGGTTATAAACTAAAGGTTCCTTGTTCTCTGCAGAATTTACCATCACTCCTGAGGACCAGTGGAGTGGGAGAGCTGAGGACCTTCTCCCTGGTGATAGTGTTGTTGACCACACAGGTGTAATTGCCAACATCTGATGGCTCCACTTTGGCGATGTACAAACTCCCTGTCTCTTGGGAGACAAACCGGCGAGTGTCTTGCTGGACAAAGTATGGGTATTCATTGAAGATCCATGCAAATGTCAGCTCTAGGATGGAAAGCAATATAATATTCAATTTAATGCAGTGGCTTTCCACATTCAGTCCTCTAAGCAATTCTGAGCACGATCAGTTCCACACATATTAGATACATCAGCCTCTATGACTGGAAAATAGTTAAACACAATAAAACACACACCACTGCAGGGATATAATGTTAGCATATCACAAAATGTTCCTCCCGTTATCTCAGTTTCCTTCAGAAGAGATACCAAGACATGGCAAATGTAATAGCTATCAGTAAAAGCAAAGAAAGAGTGGACCAAAGGTAAGGGAGCGAAACAAAACAGATTACAGCGCCTCACTGGCACTCCCCTGACACATGGCTGCCATTCCCCAAGTCCCTGAATGGCTTGGTGCATTGATGGATGGAAGGATGGATGGACGGATAGATGGATAGATGGATGGATGGATGGATGGACGATGATAGGTGGGTGTGGGGGCATCATCAAGATCTGACTCATGCATTCCATGCTCCTTCTCAAGCAGCAGGTCTAACTTAAGAAAGGAGAGGCCTGCCACGATGCATTACTGTGTCATTTTGAGAAGAGCACACTGCGCAGAATTGCAGAAGCGAGGAGATGCTCTGTGTAATCTACCACTTTGGAGGTGAGGGGAGTCAAAAGGTGTACGCAATGACTGTCAATCATATCCGCTCCCCCGAGGGAGGAAGCCTCCGGGCTTTGGATGGGATTGAGTCTCCGAGTTGGGTGCAGCGATGCAGATAGAAACTCCTTCTGATTAAGCAAGCAGGAGCAGGGTATCCCTGACTCTGAGCTATGTGGCCGTAATGAGCAGTGATAGCATTTGTCAAACAAATGTAAGTCAAGGGAGGACGAGAAATACAGTGCAACAACCTTGCTTATTGTTATACATAATAGCTTTTATATAGCAGAAAAAAACTTACTAATATGCCATAGCTGTGACACAAAACAGGAAACATCTTATAATTGAGCCCTCCAGAGTAAACAAATATTTATGATGGGGCACAAAAGTAATGCAATCACTTTAGCTTGCGACAATATTTCATTTACAGCCATGTCTTTGTAACTTGATAACTAATATGCCAGTGGTGGAAGGTTCTGTTGGAGGCTAGAAGCCACCGATGCGCAATGAAGACCTGCAGGGATGCCTTATAGTTAAATAATGAAGGTTCATTGGAGTTCAAGGTTATGTACAACAGCCAGGCTTCAAAATGCAAAAAGCAGAGAGCGAGAGAGAGTGTGGGAGACCGCATGTGCAGCACAACAGTACCTTGATTCATTTCAGAAAATGTGAGAAAACACTATAGCACTACAGTAACAGCAGCCAACTGCGTATAAGCTCATGTCAGAGTGGAAAGATGTCAAACTGTATTTCACACAAGGTACTCTGACCCATTATCCCATGGACCGGCTGTACAATACACTGCACTACAAACTGTACTCTTGTGAAGAGAATTGCCCATTCCTGTGTGCAAGCTACTGGATCTAGACAGTGACAAGCTTGGCAGCAGCCATTGTCCATGTCCTCAACTGAGAAAGCACACCAGCAGGATACACCTCCTTCTTCCATCTGTAGACTCGCATAGCTTGTCACCGAATCGGCTCTATTTTGGATTTTTTGTCATGACGCCAGCAACGTTAACTAATGAAAAATGTATGTACACCCTCCCTAGAGACAGTATAATGGTTAAAAGTACAACTTTTTGATGCTAATAAATGTTGACAAGAATCACACCCCTTCCCCCAACTTTAAGCATTTATAAAAAGTGTATAACCAGTTAATAAATGCTTTCTAACTCATTATTCGTCGCACATATAAGGATATCATTAACATGTATAAACAGTGAAATCACTCTTTTTGGCACTGTTTGACATTCTCTTCAAAGTTGTTCCTCCACTATTTAAAACATTTAAAACATGTTTATAAATGATATTGATATCCTTACATATGCTTACCATTATGTTACAGTATGTTAGAAACCATTTGATGACTAAAATAAAATAAAATAAAGTGAATCAGCTGACAGTATACAATTCAAAACAATATAATGACAAAATATGTTAATTACAAGAGCATTTTATACAGCAAATACACAACCCCTTAATTATTATTGCAATTATGTCTAGTGAAACTATGTGTTTAGTAACACTTCCAACCTCACTGGTTTGAGTCACGCACACAGAAAAAAAAAAAGAAAAAAAAAAAGAAAAAGTTTCTCCCTTGTTACTTCTCTTTGGATAGAGTGCAAATGAGGTCTGAATTTCCTTTATGTTCAGCATTCAAATGAGTTGGGAAAAGTTAGAATTGATTATCTGATCCAGGATTCAAACCACACTGCATTACCGGTGGGTTAAGACTCCAATTTGAGGAACATATGCTCAAAAGAACCAAAATGAAAAATAAACAAACAAACAAACAAACAAGTAAAAAAAAAAAAAAAAAAAAAAAAAAAAAAAAAACAGGCAAAAGGGGATTTGTTTGGTAGCTTTCTGTATGAAATAAGGCTATGATTACTAAGAGCATGTGTACACATAAATGGCTATAAAAACAAGATTAGCTTTGTGAGTAAGGAGGTAATCCTTTATCAAAGGTTGCCATGGGAAACAGATTGGAGGTAGTTCTTCATGCAGAGTATGAGTCACGTAATAATAAGAGAAAGTATATAATTTACATGTGTTAAACACAGCTCATGCTTTAAGATGCTAATACAGCATGGCGAGCTTGGAACGATGAAAAACCAAGATAGCAGACATGAGTTAAACTTACCTCCAGAATGCATTGGTGGCCCACATAACAAAACCACTCCTTGGCCCTCCCGCACGTTGACAGCACTCCTCACAGTTTGGGTTTTGAAGTTATCAAGGTCTAATGAATCAAATAAGATCTAGCATTAGACAGCAGCTCAAAGACTGTAAGATCACAAACAACACAGGACTGTACATCAGGCTACTAAAATGAAGTGGAAAAAAAAAAGAAAGACCCCCATTCATGTCTTTGATACGTATAGTTCAAAATCTATTTCTGACATAACTTTTCCTACACTTGCTTCACAGAGGCATGTTTTTGATGTTACATTTTGAGCTGCAGGACTGTAATGGGGTATCACTGATTGCCTTGGGACACCTCCTGACAGCATCCAATGCTTTCAAAGGCATCTGGGGTGCTGATGAAATAGATGGCCCTCACTTGGTGACGTTTACCTTGCAACACAACACTTTTGTGCAAGGAAAAGATTAGGCTGAAGCTGGATAAAATGAAGAGCAGGGAAGAAAACGCTTTTCCGTGGACTGAACAAACATGGAGCAGCATGCGTGACAAATGACAGTTTGCAGTGCCAGGAGCAATAAGCAACATCATTATTAAATGTGGTGTAATCTTGCACTTAAAAGCATTAGCTTCCCCATCAATACTCTCACCGCAATTTATCCCCTGCAAATGAATGAGGAGTTGCTGGCAGACAAAACCTAAACCTGGGATGATAAACCACCCCTGGCTTCATGACTGATGGGGGGGAGCTGCCGCAGTTCGCTCTGTACTCTGTCTGCACCCTCTGGCTAACAGCCTGGAGTAAGCCTTCCAAACACAAACAAAAGAAAGTCAGTGTGACCGATAAGAGAAATTAGGAGAGAGAAGATTATGGAGAGAAGTGGGACAGAGTGTGGGTAAGATTAATGAGCGGCTCTCTGATGACCGCGGTGGAATCAAACACAGCCAAGTCACGGCAGGACACGGAGGAGGCCACAGGAGGAGATGGCCGACTTGAAATACAGACAGAGGCGATGTGCTTGTGATCTCAACAGGCTGCCTTGGTAAATACAGAGTCCATCTCCTAAAGACATTTATGATTCTGAAAGGCAGAGGTGGAGTGAGACTCTCATACCAGGCTGATTTAAGAGGGGTATCAAAACAGTAGTCGATAATTAAAGCAACACTGCTTTTGTGAACAGTGGGAGACGAATCAGAGGAGCTGCTAATGATCACTAAGTGAACAAGGCGAGGATGACTCCTTCACCCACATCTCACAAAGTGGCAGAGAAGAGGCTGGAGATGGAGCAGGGCTCAGTGC
This sequence comes from Myripristis murdjan, assembly GCF_902150065.1. Classification (NCBI taxonomy): domain Eukaryota; kingdom Metazoa; phylum Chordata; class Actinopteri; order Holocentriformes; family Holocentridae; genus Myripristis; species Myripristis murdjan. The sequence goes on from NC_043984.1 coordinate 29,664,185, forward strand.
TGTGGGGGATACGCCTCTGTCTTCTCTGGCCTCTGAGCTGAAGAATAATGGGCTTCACTGGGGTGAACTGACCACACACACAAAGTCCCAGAGCCAGAGGCCAGACTCAGCGGCAGCAATGCCTCTCTAAGCAGAATCAATCTATAGCACACAAGAATGCCTCTCCAATCATTATTGCTTGATGATGATTGGTCTGGTCAATGGTGCTGACATTTACCTTCAACATTCCCTGTCATACACAGCGTCCACCATCACTACCAAGGTGGTCTTAAGCATGGCATTGAATTATGACAGGTTCCAGTGGCACCACACCACAGCGCACCCACTCCTCTGAATGTGTGTAGGCTGATAATGTGTGTAGGAAACAGTGCTTGGTTTAAACACTGTACAAATGAATGCATTAGAGCGCTCAGACTGATGATAACTAGTAACTTACTGTTAGTCTTGCAATTCAAGTTTACTTGGTTACTTTTTCTAATAAGAAAGCCATTATCTTGGTTCTTTTGTTGTGGCAAAAACAAATAAAGCGTGTAGTGTTAAACAACTGAACTGTGAAGAACTGTGAAGGAAATTTTGCATTTGTCTCTCCTGTTATTACCCTGCAGAGTTAATCAAGGCCTGTACGTGGCTATGAAATATGTTGACTATAGTGTTAATACACAGTTAGTGAGAGTAATGATGAGCAAGGCATCATAAAGGGCTTCTATTTTTAGTAATGCTAGAACGCGTTACTCACTTTTCTCAGGAGTTAATGCTGTAATGTGACATAATAAGGTATATAAGGTATTTTTAATGTGAATAAAATTGTATGGCAATGCAGTTTTTATGAGTAACATTCCCAAAAACTGATATAAACAAAGAACACCGAAATTGTTAATTAGTTCATCATAAATATGCATTTTGATGCTGAAGTGCGCAAGGTAAAAATTAATTCTAATCAAGTTTTTAATTGTTGTTACCTTAAACAAACAGCTGTGGATACCTTTGTTCTCTTACAGTAGCTGCAGCTTAATTTTGGAGGCAAGCAAAGCAAGGAGGAAGGTAAGGCATTTCTATCTTAGGGCAGTGGCCTCATTACATGGAAAAACAGTCAAGAGTATCAGCCATGCTGATCTCCTAGACCTCCCTCACTGTGCATTAGGCAAGACAATAAATGTCAAGCAGCTCTGCTCTTCACCCAGTCCCCACAAGTGAGATTCATTACTGTGCTATTGGGATAATGGCAGTCCATCTCCTGAGAGGAAGTGAAAGGCTCTCTATCCCAGGGACATGATCAATAGCCAGCGGGCTTGATAAGGGGAGGAGAAAGGTGCCTCTGTGCTGCTGGTCCGGAAGGTAGGACCCCACTCCTGAACATCACAGTCCAACCCCCCTTGTCTGTCTGCCAGTAGGCTGGCAGGCCAGCAGACAGCCTGTCACAACTGATCTGTTCACAATCTGCCATACATACTGTATACGTATATGCAAAAATGGCTGTTGATTACAAAGATACAAACACTTCTTAAGCATTATTTGTGTTGGTCTCCTTTCAAGTCTGGATCACAGGGGCTGGCATACCGCTTGGCAAAATATGAGTCAATTCGAACTGAGCATAGATGCTGTCAGAGTTGGAACCACTAATGAGAATCAATGGAGTTCAGAGGCAGTCAGAAGCTGCCTCACCCACTGTGTTTGTTGCATCTGACATTTCATTCGATTACCATTTCCCTCTTGAAAATCTATTCCCAGGCAATCCACATGAGGAACTGGAATGCTAAATGGAAAAAAAGGTCCCTGCCACAACTATATTATATATGTGTCAGAGTGACATACACCATCCACAACTGGAGCGCACAATCACAGTGTTTACACGCAAGATTACATGTTAATGCCAGAAACATATTAGCGAGTGCAGGATCACTTACATGCAAACTGGAGGCTGGCTCTGCGACTGAGGATGGACCCCCACGTGTTGAAGGCCGTGCATTGGTATATCCCTGTGTCTTGGTCCCTGTCCAGACTGCTAATGATCAGGTTGCCCCCAGACATGTGACGCCGGTAGTCATTCCCCAGATCAATGAGTGTTCCGTTTAGTGACCATCTGGAAAAACGCAAACACAATCAGTAGCTGAGCCTTGGGAGATGCACACTCATGCACAACATTTATCATGGGGATTGATTTGATTGGCCCGCCCCCTTCATGCACCCAACACAAAGGTGAGTAATAAGAGTTGAGATCTTTATTACCAACCAACTACAGTATAGGCAGGAAAATCGAAGTACCCCCATCCCCTACGGCAAGTTAGGAATAGAAAATCACTGACCATGCCCTGGCCATCAGGGAAGCTCAAGCTCACAGTGCAACTTTTCAGGGTTTTTTAATCAGTATTGATCAGCTTAGATCTGGTTAATAATTTCAGCAAAATTCCAAAGCCATGAAAAGAAATTTGCTTTGAGAAGTAAGTCTAGATTATCTTATACACACAGGGTAAATGTGGATCTCATATTCATCCAGTTTTATGGAAGAAGTGTTTGTGTTTGTGTTTGTGTTTTTGTTTCACTTTCTGATTAATTGCCAACATGACATCTTTATATTGCAGTGTCTACAGACAATTTCCTGTTCCCTTTAATGAAAGGTCATGATACTCCATCACACTGGTTCATAAAATCCAAGGCAGCGACAACTATCAATTATCAAAAATCAAATATCAAGGCAAACCACTGACTATTGTTTATGCTGAGCAATCAAACGTTACTTATTAGGTAAGTGGAACATCATAAGCTGCAGGTAAGAGGGAACACACAGCACACAATGTCTATAGGGAGTGAATACTATTGAGTTCACCTTGATGGATTATGCAGATTCACAATGTCTGTCAGTAGCATATTTGATGCAGTTTCACACTGCGTGATATCCATTAGCAGCAGGGGAGAGTAATGAGACTTTATCTATCGGAGAACATGCTGTATGAACACTGATCAAAGGGGATGAATTACGGGAGATGTGATGGAGACCGTTGTTTTTTTTTTCTTCCTTTCTTTCCTTGCGGAATGTGTGAGAAATGAAACATGATTGGGATGCCACGTGTGAGTCTGCTTGAGCAATGTGGCTCGATGACTGTGAAATGACAATTCCAATGATAAGAAAAAAAAAAATCAATATTATTTTTCCTCGCGGCAAACTAACAAGCAGTTAGAATGGTGCTTCACGTACTCTTAAAGCCAGTCATGACTCTCCTCAGTTTCCTGCCTGACAGACAATAAAAGATGATGCTGTCTTTCATGTTGTAGCCTGCATTATTCATCTTACAGTCTGTGCCATTCACTTAATCTGACTGATTTTGTCACCAATCCAAGAACTGAATTACTTCAGAAATGCCTGAAGATACTTGGCAAAGCTTATGTTTCTGAGAATACATATACTGCCTATGAACACATATACTCTATAATACATTATATGAACATTTAAAAAAGTGTGTTTTATTATTACATCTAAATTTTCTCATTCCCTCATTCTGAGTTCCCACAAATTTGTTCTTTTCTCCATTGCAGCTGTGCTCTGCTTTCCATTTCTCCATTTCAGGCTCACACAATCCTTTGTGCAGACAGGAAGATCTTGCAAGTTCAAGAGAAGGAGAGGAGACTGAATGGAAAAGAATGGGTAGTTGGCTATATTTGCAGACACACAGCATGATTGAAACTAATGGGAGAGGATGGTGGGCAGCCTGAACAGATCACACACCCCCAGAGCAGACAGTTGGCTGGGTGTGAGGGTGTCTTTGCACCACTGACACAATCAATAAGCCACCTACTCTTGCAGCAGCAACACCTGAGAAAGACTAACCGCTGTAGCACTAAAAGACATGAGCAACCTGTCACCAGCGTCCCTCGTTGGCCTTTGCTGTGAACTCCAACACAGGTTGTCTATGACAGCGTGAGAGGTGATGATGAGGAGTGAAAGTGGGAAAAATTAGGAGGTGCAAAACAAGACTGGTGTCATTCAACCTGGGGGGGGGGCAATTTAATGGAATAAATTTGAGATCTATTTTTATTGTGCTTTCAATCCTGTGAACAAAATGTGTGAGACTTTGGATGGTGGCAACTAATTATGCGAGGGTGAGGTCATTTCAAAATTTGGAAATCATGCAATGCCAGTAAACTGCACGCAACCCATGCATGTTTACCAACCTGGCCTTTATACAAAAGGATACCCAAGAAAGCAAACAGGCACAGGATCAAACACTGGTGACTCCAGCATCTCTGCACAAGGCGCTCACTAGTTACTGCAGGAGACACTTTGTATTTCACTCTTAAGTTTTGATTAGTTGCTTCCTGGGGGCAGCGAGGATTTGCCAGCAGTGACCGTTTGCAGCATGAGGATTTAATTTGATCAAAAAGGATGAAGCTACAGTGTCTCAATGGCAGACAGCCTCACTTTGTGACTTAGGCTCATAAAATGTGTCTATTTTTACATAAAAATCTTGCCTGTTCTAGTTTTAATGAACACAATCGACTACAAATACTTACCGGTGACAGCAACTCCAATGCTATGCCGCTTGTAAACATTTTTTGTTCTTGTACTAGGAGCAGAAATAATCAGGCAGCAGAATCAGACTGACAGGCAGTCTTCGGGCTTTGGAGATGAACTCCCACACTTACCCAACCACCTGGTTTCCCAAACGGTGGAAACATCTCATTGATTTCATTAATTAATCATAATGATCATCACTTCAGATGCCAAAATCTTTTCAACCAGTTTCGTCTAAAGGATTTGTGCTACATAAATAAATTTGCCTTGCCTACCCGCTATATCCTACTAACTATACTACTCGTGCCACCTGTGCTTTAACATATCTACACCCACTTGGAAAAATAAAATCATGTCATCTATAATATAATCACATCCGAATCTTTTTAAATCATTAATTACAAAAAAAAAAGTTACTGTAGCTACGGTAGTTGCTTGTAATCTGCTCTAAGACATCTACTGACGAGTACAACTCAACACGATAACAAGGAGCTGTCTACATTTCAAATAGCGATATTTACCTTGCATCTCCTGTCAATGCTGTTTCAATCTCAAAGCGGACTGCCCCAGACAAAACAAGAGATGCTGCAATAGGCGCAGGTTTTTAGTTTCAGTGCATAAACTAAGCATATTGAATCTAACGCAAATCAGGCAGAGCGGAGCTTAAGTCGGACACAGAGTCTAGGAGAGCAGTCCTATCTGCTGTGCTGTGCTGCAGGCGAAGGCTGATCTCGGCATGCTCTCAATGAACTCTGGCTGACCTTGAGGTTCACATCAATTTTGCATGAGGTCTCTTCATCAAATAGAGACTATAGGGATTGTGCTGCAGCACTGTCTTACCTGAGTTTCCTTGAGGCTAGACATCCACAGAGACGCTAGTGACCGCACACACACACGCGCGCGCACACACACACACACACATGCAGAGCTTAGAGCTGATAATGGAAATTCATCTGCTGACCAGGGTACTCTCTGCAATTAAGCTTAGTACTTATTGCTGTTGCATTTTATTAAATTGATATTTCATTTGGTTTTCAACTCAGTGTAATACAATAAATAATCCAAAAACCACCCTGTATCAGTGTAAGCGTTTCTTAAGTGTCTGTGTGTGTATGTGTGACTGTGTGTGTGTGTGTGTGTGTGTGTGTGTGTATGTGGGTGGGTGGGTAACTGATATTTGTTAATGTTTTTTTCCTTTGAGCTCCCATAGCCCGGCACACACACACACACACACACACACACACGCATACACGCACTCATTTGTGAATAGGCATAACACATGCATAAAACCGCTTTAAGTGGTTATGCTTTTAAGTGCATGTTTGAAACCATTTGAAGGATCTATGCTATTATCTGGCCCCGTGCTGTGTCTCAATTCACGGAGAAAACAGCATCTTCTCATTCCCCTCCATCCTTTGAGTGCTATTTATGTGTGTCTTACCCAGCACAAACCTATAAACAAAAGCAGAGTCACGCCATCTTCCTAGATGGTAGGAGACACCAGCAGAGTGCTGTTTATTCCACCTTTCCAATCACTGCCATGCCCTTGATTCTGTATTAGTGTAGATTCACAGTAAACACGGTGACAGGTGTATTCATAAACCGTCACTCAAAGCGCCAGAGTTTGCTCTGGCACCACACTGAACTATTTGTCAACTGAAGTACTGTCAGAGTTCCCATTCCTATATTCGGCCTGTCAGAGAATTCAGAGCCAGCCCTGGTGAGGTGAAAGTGGAACAGAGCATCTGAGTGGTGGAAATACAAAAAAAAACAAAACAAAAAAAACCCCTAACCAGTTAAGCCAAATAAACTCACCAAAGTCATTTGAATCAACTACACCCAATCAGATTAACTAGTGTAAACATGTAGCAGGCAATCTTCATATCTACTTGACATCCATCCTTTCAACAGTCTCCCTCATATTTTAACAAAACCAGATTTTTTCTCTTTCAGCTGGAATGTTAAATTTGTGTGATTTCCAAACATGGCCAACAGCCCCTTGAAGGAAAATTCCTCCTCTGAGTGCTCTTATACTCTTAAATATCATTGATCTGTGATTCAATGGGTTGGTTTGTGATGAAGTGCTGTAATTTACTTTCTCTGTGCCCCCACTTTTCCTCAACCTGCTTGGTCTACCTTTACTTCACTGAGTAATTTCTGACATTATCAGAAATGCCTTTTAACAACCCCTGAGAACATGCCTGAGCTTGTTGTGTTCAATCACAAGTGGGTATATGGGCATACAAATACAACAATGTATCTATCCACCTAACCCGTTATTTACTTAGAAAGACACAAACCAGCCACATGCACTAAAAAAATAAAATAAAAATAAGGGGTGCAACTATTATCAATTTAGCCAGTGATTTACTAACAGCTGACATTTAAACGAGCTTGTAATTTCAGTGCAATTAGCCAATTATCAAGTAAGAAACAAATCTGATCGATAGTCTACAGTAATTACACAGAAATTCTCTTGTAGATTTTATTTAAAATAATCCTTAGGGTGAACAGGCCATCCATGGAAAAAGTCCGGGGAGAGAAAAAAATAATTTCGCTGAGGCCCTGATGCACCTGCCACACCTCTGCCATCCTCATCTTTCTCCTCCTCCACCTCTTCCTCTGCATCATCACACTCATCACCCTTTCTGCATTTATCCACATTTCAATGGCTGTATTGTGAAGCATGCAGCAAACAGCAGTGATCCCTTCTCTGGACTGTACAGCGGCTTCACCTGTGCAGTGCAGGCAGCGAAACCTTGACTTCAAACCTTCAAATCTTGACTTCACCACATTTCTGGCTGTTATGTGGGCAGTGTTGTATCTCTGGTCTGCAGGAGGACCAGGCTTGGCAGAGGTTTCAACAGCCAGGAGTGGAAGGTGTATGCTCAGTCTCCTTATGAAATTAAATCAAACACATTACAGTCTGGTATTTACGTAATGCAATCCCTACTTCTGATTAATGGGGAAAATGTCTTGTCACTTGCGTAATGTGAATTGGAAACACAGGCCTAAGTAGGCTGCCAGTAGATTTGAAAATAATTTTCACATTTGCAATTAAAATAAAATGTGCTTTCACTGGGCGATAAATAGTGTCCACAATTCATAGTTAAATGGTGATTTTTGCGCTTTCTGGCTGATACGCCTTAAAAAACATATTCATCAGTTTTAAGACGCTAAATATTTGTCCACCCTCAGTTGCACTCACAAAATCAATCCGCGTGCCAGTGATAAATCAGAATTATTACTTTTTACATGCACAGTGCCTGGCTACTGTGTGAACGATGAGATGTGTCTATCAGTGCAAGCTTAAAGCTGGCTGCGGTGCATTCAGTTCCTCTGAGGCTGCTGTCAGTGGAGAAACTGGTATCTCTGTCTCTTCTATGATGGATTTCTCCCTGTGCTGCATGAGCGTCGGTGCAAAATGGTGAGTCTAGAAAGAAGATCTTGCTCTTTGATTCTGAGGAACTGAAACCAAAACCTGACGTTTACCACTGATGTTTTAGATAGCTGAAACATTTTCCGCTATCAAACTGCATTGTAGCTGCACTGGAAATGTCTGAACACAATGTCACATCATCTACATTTGGCCAGTTATCCACAGGATGTTGAAAAAATACACCAACGAACAACAAAATGGCCCCAGAAGTGCAAGTCTCACATCACCAGCAGCTACTTCTAGCAGTAGTATTCAAGTATTTTGCGGTGGATTTTTCCTTTAACCAGAGATGCTGCATGGGTCACTGCAAAATGTCTTTGGGGGCTGTATCATCCAATTCTGATTGGACTAACATGCATTATACACACAGTCCATTCATGGCTCGCTGGAATGCATTAACATCAACTGTGCTGACAAATTTCATAACAGTGACAAAACTGCTGGGAATAAACATGCGTAAGTATTTCTGATGCATTATAGGCTTAAATTTAATTCTGAGGCCCATTTAATTTTCCATATGGATATTATGGCAAATGGATATATTTTTCTTAATGATTACAGCATCTTAGTTTAGAAGTGTAAGTGTAGAATTCTGAATTTTATACCCCTTTGCTGAGCGTATGTAATTAAACAAATATGATTAATTTCCGAGGTCTTGTGTATAGTTTGCAGATGCTGGTGAAAGTCACAGCATGGCCACTTCCTAGGGATGTTCTTGGCAGTTCTTTCAGGACATTTGTGGTTCTAATTTCAGTGTTAGTGAAATACATTGCCAAGCATTTACGCTTTCTATTGTATCACCAGGACAAAAAAAAAGTCCTCTCCTTGCCCGAAGGGAGACAAGTCAAGGACAATCAGTGTCAAAGGAGAAAAAAACCTGATGCAACCCAAATAAACTTAAAAAAAAAAAAAAAAAAGATTCCTTTCTCAAAGTAAAACTAAGGACATAAAACTAGTGTCTTTAAAAGCATTACCAGAAATGCCAATCCACTGCAGTGCGAATTTGTTCTCTCATATATCAATCCCATCATTTAAACCAAGGGTAATGCTGACTTTGAGTATAGTCGACTGACAGCATGTGAATATCATCTATGGAAGAATGGGATAAGTTTATTTTCTATTGTGTTGTTACTACAAAACATATATTTGAGTCATAATGTGCAATTACAGAATGTTATACTGCATTAAATGACTAGAAAATGCTAATCAAAGATCCATACCCTAACAACAGGGATCCGTTAAGAGCTGCCCTTATAATTTACGCAGGAACTCAGCTTGCTCACAGCTGGGGGAAAAAACTGCAGACCATACTGACAGCATCACATTTTACTACCAGTGCACTAGTAATGCAAACGCAACCAACTCAGAGGAAAATACCTCTTGAACAACAGAGATGAATGTCAAAATGGTTCATCCTGCAGGTGAGAGTATGCAAGCTATGGCTTAGACTACATCCTAGGATAGCTCAGGTTGCACAACAAGTATAATGATACCCCCTGCTGCTGCTCTTAGGCCTTGTTTTCAGCACAGACACATTATAGGAAATGTAAGCGTTTAACGGAATGTCACTCACAAGGTTATTGCCTCTCTCCACTGCTTGCCGTGCATTTACATGATGCTGACCAAGCTACGAAACACAATCTACCACAAAAACAGCGCCGGCTGCCATTTTCAGGCAGGCTCCGCTGAAAGAGAATGGCCAGGGAGATATCAAAGGATCTGCGGTGCAAATTAGTCGCTGGAATCTCCTTTACTCTCCTAATGATCTCTTAAGCCGTGCACCATATTATAAATTATCAGCTTCAATCATACAGAGGCTTAAATCTTATCATTAATAAAGTTAACCTCACTCATATCTGGGGTGCTGGCATATTCATCAACCACAGCGGTGGCTCCGGGAGTCTACCTCTACATCATACCAACGACTGAAAATGGACTCTAAGCATTTTAAATTAGAAATGGATGCTCAATTAAGCAGTTACCCTTTGAAGCCTATCTTTTTTTGTCGAATGGTACATAATCTCTCTCAAACGGTTACGTCCAGAAAACGTTGTGCTTCACCAAATCAATAGCAATCAAGGCTATCGGTGCACTGTTTGATTTCTGTGGAGGCAGCAATGAAGATGTACAAGCAATTAAGCTGCAGCGGATTCTCATGATGTGATGAGGATGTGGAGCAGAGAACACGTGGACAGTTTACCGTGACTTGTCGGTAATGTAACTTCAACAGGGTAATTTACCTGTACTGTGGAGAAGGGCTCCCCTCTGCCTCACATCTAATGGTAGCTTGCTGGTCTAGGGAGTTGATCGGTAAAATGAGGTCACTGGGCTCTGTCCTCCATCTTGGCCCTCGAAATATGACATCCTCTGTGCAGGCTGGAGAAAGGGAAAAAAGTCTACAGTAAAACAACCCAGAAAAAAAATTGTCTCTTTGACCTTATAAATAAATAAATAAATAAATAAATAAATAAATAAATAAATAAATAATAATAATAATAATCCAAAAGCTAAAGCCAGCATCTGGACAAACAAGAAGTGGATGATGGTGCAGAAAAAGGAAATTCTCGAAAGTTTTTTGTGCTCTTTCCTCTGAAATGCCTCAATTTCAAAGGATGATTCAACAGCGGAAATCAAATAAGGGCGAAAGAAATACCGCAACTCAACGCCCACGTATCCTCAGCACATATTAGTTTTAAGACAGTATGTGGAACTTCTGTTCTTTGAACAGTTTTGCTCTGTCCCAGGAAAAAGCGAGGAGGTGCTTAAGGACAATGCCCACGATTTGACTTATAGGCCCAGTGTTTTTCTTGCTTTGAGGACAGTAAACACCATCGACCACTGTTACCCTTTGCAGATATATTTGGTATCTTTTCCACTATATGCTACTTCAGCACTACCATACTTCATCTGCAAATTTGCTTCAGACATCTACTAAACTAAAGAAAATAACTGCCCACGTTACTTTTATGTATTTGCTCCAATGTAGCGTACAGGGTCCATTTGCCATTCTGGACTGCCAGGCCTCACTCAGCCACTTAATCATTATGATAAATAGTCACATTGTTGTTAGCATGCAAGATGTGATTAATTTTCCCCCCTCAAAACTCTCTGGGAAAAAACGAACTAAAGACTAAATAAAAATGCTGCAAATAAGTAATATTTTCTCTGATTACTATGTAAATATTTAGCTGGCTAAGGAGTTTGGGAGAGCTTTATGCAGTTGCACAGACCCCTCTTACTCAGATGATATGGGGCGGTAGTTAAAAAAACAACAACATCTTGACTTATAACGAGTCAGCAAGTGCTACGAATTAACTGAGGCAGTCAGTGCGGGTTACTTGCACAGCACAGGCAGCAGGATTAGAGTACAGTAGAGAAGTCATCAGGAACAGGCATTTCAAAGAATTTCCACAGAGTAATTAATGGCCTCCTGTAATTGACTGAATTGATTAATAAAGCAGCGGTGTATTTTCAGAACATCTATACCATGCTACGCTTGCACCGGTTAATTGTAGCCATAAGGATGCACTCATTTGCCAGCAGCTTAAAAGGAAGGGAAGTGGAACAGTCTGGTGCAAAATGAAAGCAAAGTCAACAGACGGCCATAGTAGCCCTAATTAATACCCTACTGCTCACAGTGTACCGCGTGTGGCTATCAATTCCACAAATGGTTTTAGGCAGAGTAATATGTGAAAGTATCAACACTTTTTGTCATTGTGTGATAGCCTAGTAGATAATTGGGAAACAAGAAATGACAAAACATGAATTGAGGAAGCACTTAGAGTGGTTTCTGAAATATGGAGGAATTAATTAACCTTGAACTAAATTGCGACAAAGGAGCAGAAAAGGCAAAATTAGGAGGAAATTTGACAGGAAGATGCTGTCAGAAGCTAATGTATATTCCATTAAGTTAATGTACAGTGACCTATTAATACATTAGTTAGTAAATTACATCAATGCCTGACTGAAACATCGCATTCAATCAGTAGAGAGATTGGCTGAGCATCCCTCTGCCAAAAGTTTGATGAGAATTTTATGAAAATGCCAGGCTTACACCTAAAGTGCCACTGGTTCTTGTGAAGTTGATGATACAGGTTTCGAGGGAGAGGCTCCTCTACCTCTCCTTCACGAGAAGCAAATTTCAAAATATAACCCCTCGGATGTCTTTTTTTTTTTTTATCAAAAGTGGTGAATTTCAAGGGTTTGTGGATTCATTAAGGTACATTTTCAGATACAACTGGAACATACTATTGCAATGATGAATATGTATTGACTAACGCCCATAAGCAAGACCAAAAAGCCAAAGACCAAAATCGGTGTTGTTCATTTGGAAGATGACTTTGCTCGGAACTTGCTCCCCTGAGAACTGGGTGTGAATTACCCATGAGCCAATTTGAATAACATTCATTGGGATTTACAAAGTCATTTGCACAAGACTTGACATTCTATTGGAGTATCTGTATTTCTCCTGCTCGAATCCCAGGTGGCCACAAGGGCAGAAAGAGGCAGAGAGGCAAGTAGATTGTGCTAAAATGCAGAGCCAGTTTCATTCCAAGGATCCTGATAATGATCTGGACAAGTCATAAACAGGGATGGGCTAGGGATCCCAGAGGTCCCTGACAGTGTATACTGTAAATGTACAGATGAAGGCCGGCCTGGGGGCTATTGAAGGACATCTTGCCTAAGTACGGTATATATAATAACTGCAGCTTAATCAGTGTAACCTATCTGGTCAAGAGATTCACTACAGTTATTTACAACTGTTCTGATTCTGTCATTCATTCTTCTTGACCACCAGACTGTATATTTTATGTGAACACTAGTTACCATTTATGAGCAGTATTTTTGAAAAAAGAGAGAAAAAAAACTCTCTAACCTGCACCTTAGAGACATGGAAACTGTATGGGATTATGCAAATCAGACCAACACTAATATTATTCAGCAATCAATATACATGCAATTACTTTCTAATATGAAAGCAGAAATGATATTAGGATACATATAACCATAATACCAAGTACAGTACATCTGAAATGAAATATGTGGTAAAACATCTTACCTGCAAGGCATCCAGTGATTGATAGCAGAACAATTTGTTTCCATAGAAACATCATCTTTAGTTGCCGAGGGCAAATAAGACTCTCATCCAATTGCTTGTGAATGGAATGCTCTCCCTTGAATACACGACTTTTAATCTGAAGGGAAAGTAATTATGGATATAATTAAAATATGACATTTTGTGCCAAATATGACAAGCATTGAACAGCAAAAACATGATTATAGCACTGGTAAGTTACATAATTAGTTTGCATTTTTTGTGAGTCATTGTAAGTGAAGTGAAAGTGAATCTTAAAGAAAATGAAGCACTACACATACAGTGGGCAAACTTAAGGATGCAACCCAAGGAGCTCATTTTTGTGCGATGCCGAAGAAACAGCTGCTAAATGAGTATGTTTTCCTTTACCATGCATGTTTTTCATCCTGCATAACAAGCGCAAGCCTGCCTCTCAAAAGAGAAGTGAGGAAGGAAGTGATTGACCTCAAAAGATACTTCTCTCTCCCTATCTGACTATTAATAGGAGCCGGTAGACAGGCTATATGCACCCTACTCTGCAGCAAAATGCCACCTCATACTACAACAAAGGGTTTGGAGGCCAACTGAATGTTAGCAAACTGACTGTTTCCATTTAAGTGTGAATGCTTTCACACACGCCTAAACAGAAATCCTAAATAAGCCAAACGATACCAAGTTCACTGGCAGAATTACCTATTAACGAAGAGCCATTTTGAAAATGCAGCATTTCATCTCCACTTTGAAATTCACTGTCCCGTCACACTGCCCTCATCATTTGTATCATGTTGGCAAAGGGCGAACATCTACAAAGTGCTGCATCAAAAGTCCCATTTAAAGGGTGATCAATGACCTAAATGGCCATTAAAAGTTTTCTAACGTGGAGGAGGAACAGAGAGCTCTTGCATTGTAATTGCAGTATCACTGGCACAGAACAGGCTTTGCTGAAGCTTTGACCTACATCACAGTAAGTGGAAAGTGATATGCCTCTCAGGATTAAGAATTCAACCCATCCCCTCATCCTTACAACATAACCCTGTTGTGTGGATTAACTCCGTACTATCTTTGGAATCCTTGAAACAGACCTAAAATACCACCAGTGACTTGTTTCACCAACTTGTAACTGTGGGATTACGGCTGTGGTTTGATGTGAAGAGCAGTTGTTGGTGTTAATACATAATCTTACAGACTTGTGCATTTATGCAAGAAGCCTACAAGGCACTGGGCTGGTGCTGAGCTGTCACACAGTACAATCTATAGGGGGCACATCATCTCATTTGCCTAGTCGTAACATAATGGTCGGGCCAGTGTTGGCTTAACTTAACTGTCCTGGTGCCAGTAATTGTTCCTCATCTGCTGTAATTGCAGGCACAGCTAGATTCAAAGTGGATTTCCTGGTGTCTTTCAAAATTTAAGGGGCATTTTGCCACTCTAAAAACCCATCACATTGGATTACACGGTTTGAGATTCTACTGGAAAAATGTGTGCTACATTTTTCAGTTTGAGTGCAGTATTAACTGCCATCCGCTGTCGGAGGGATCCAACCTCGTCATCCCATCCCATTCGTCCAAAATGCTTCAAGTTCCTGAGAGGAAAATCTCCTTCAAGAAAAACTTTACTTGCAGCTTTGGCATTATACAGTAGACCTATATGGCAGAGTGTTATAGGTTTAGATGAGTATGTTCAGTACTGGCTTTTTATAAAACCAGTCAGTCTTGCCCACTGCTGATATGATGGACTTCCTCTCCAATCACTGCCACATAAAAGAGTCTGCAAACCCTGCAATTACATTTTATTTTCATGGCACATTTAATTTGTTTAATAGTTCAATATTGTTTTCTTTGAATTAATTCTTTATTTAACAGCCTAATGTGTCCCAGATTTTCTCTACCATCACCCATCTTTAAACAGCTGCTAACCCTAAAAGAATTTCATTAGTCTGGGTTTCAGTAGAGAGGTTGAGCGTGAATGCTGTTTCAGAGGCTTTTCTTCTATTGAAAGACTAAAGGTCTTTGAAAAGTTGTTGTTTTTGGCACGCTCAGATTTTAAGATGCTGAACACTCATGAAAATGATCAGAACTGGCCTTCAAAAACCTGTTATCTGCTGAAACCTACTGAAAAAGTGAAAGCAACAGTGGTCACTGAGAAAGCTTAAGGTAGCTTATGTCCCATAGGGCCTTGTGGCGATAAAGGTTTGGTATCATTACTTCTTGGCTTTCTGAACTGAAATGATGAGCACAAGATTGCTCTGCCAAATGTAATGAGGCATCATTCTTTCACCTCCACAGTAGCTAAGCCTAATGGAAGTCATTGGCTAAATGCATTCCAGAGTAAATGAGATGACTCCTTGGTTAGTGGGGCTGTTGTTTGGCACATAATTGATAGGAGAGGTGGTTAAAGGCATCCATTTCCCCCTGAGGGCAGCATAATTGCAAAAGAATCTAATAAGGGAGGGAGTAAAGGATAGAGGTTCAATCATAGGGGTGTGTATACCCAGGGTCTGTATTCAGAGCACATGCAGGACATAGGCAGCACGAAGCCTGAAGAAGCAGTTACATCTGATGATGCAAAAACGGTCACAATCCAAAAAACGAACACACGTGTCATACAGGTAATGTTTACTGTAGTGTATATTCTATTCATTCACTTGGAGTTGTTTTTCAACAAATGGCATGACAGTCTGCTGCCATCTCCATTATAGCACTCAGTGGCAGAACCTAGGGAGAAGAATCCACCACTTGGGACTGACACAATCTGAAAACACAGCTGCTCTGTGATTTGGCCAGTGAATGAAGAATTCACAATCAGCTGTGCACTGCCGCCTCCCAATTTAGTCTTACTGAAGACCCACAGAAGTCTATTTCACATGAACCGGCGGGGATGAAAATTTTACTAAAGTGATTAACAAATAAAAGCGCGGCTTAATGTCTCTATTCCATGGCTTAGGTGTATTAGGCTGGTGCAAAATACCTGTCAAATGAAAACAAGGGCAAAGATGGACTAATTGTTTGGTATCGATTGCACCATAACTGTCTGCATCATCGCTGAAGCAGCCGAATGATGCTTGCAGAGTCAAATTAAGCATTGAGGCTTCAAATGAAAGGCATTCCACGTAGATGCAGCCTCTCATCCGAGCCATCTCAACAGTTGCTCCATGTACATTCATGCAAGGATCGCTTGAATGTGTTGTCTCTCGTTAGATGTTCCTCCCATTTCAAGCACGGTCTTAGAGGCACATAAAAAAATAGCCACTTCAAATGTGTGACTGACTTGTCACCACTGTGCATGTACAGTCTGAAAAGGATAGTGTGATTAGGGCTGAAGCAGTGTGACTAAAGCCAGATATGGATAGAAAAGGACAACATGGAGCAATGAGTAATAGAGTGAGCTCTGAACAAATAAATGTGACTGCCTCTGAAATGTGCCCCTCAGTTGAAAACCTGTGACATTATGGCACTGGTTCAACGCTCAGTATGGTGTTTTTTCCACACAAAATAAATGCAGTATTTAAATATATATATATATATATATTTATAATCTACTATTCCTTTCCAACGTTTTCTGACCGAAAATGATGATATTTTTTTACCCATTAAATGTTTGTTTACCAGAATACGAGTAAACATCTGGGGTGGGCAGTTTACAGCCACAGCAGACATAGTACAGCTGTGTATTTTCATGCGAAAAATCATTGAATCCCTTGAAGACAGCAGGACGCCCCCAATGACTCCCTCCACTGTTAAACAAGGCTGCATCCCTCAGCTGCTGCCTAGTACAGGGCAGGAGAGTAAGTGCACTTAAAAGACAGGGAGAGGAAGAAGGGAGCAGCGATCCATTTCTCAACCCCATCATCAGCATGGCACATTCCCAGACCCTCATCCCAGATACAGCCGCAAACACAGGACTGGAGGTCAAGGATGAGGAGGGGGAATACAGAGGATACTCAAGGTGGCTCTTAAAACATTTCTGTGCTCTCCAATTAATTTTGCTTCATACAGCAAAGCGTTTGCGGTCACAAATCGGTCGCACAATGTAATTGCCACTCTGATTCCATCAAAAGGGGCTTCAAAGCAATCGCAGGTTACAGAGGAATGAGGAATACAGACTCATCCTCGCCTCTGCCATTCCTGATACTGCTGCAATAGAGAACAATTCACTACATGGCTTCAAAGATTATTTCACCTCTCATTTGGCTACTGCTTGTTATTCTCCAAATATGTGCAAAGGCTCTATAAATAAACATGAATAGAGAGGAGAACGATTACAATCCCTGATGAATAGTTGGATACTTTGAAGATGCAGCAGGCAGAATATTTTTCCTCCTGCTGTTAGGTCTCTCCTTTTAGAGTATGGGCAAAAAAGAAGGACCTGTGTGCAGACCATTGATGGGGCAATATCTGAGGGTGAGGCTGGGTTGTTAACACCATATAGCGCACCCATTCATAACCCTCATGAAAAAAGAACTGAAGCATTCAATAGTAAATTTAAATTTTAATAATTCACCAAAACATCATATGCTATAGATTTATCAGAATACTATAATATATTAAAAATAAATAAATAATAATAAGGACACCATGAACTCAATATTGAGTTTTATGGACACACAATGAGTCTCACATGAATACTATGAAAATTTTTGTGTTTTTGTCAAGGAAATAAGCCGTTTTTCCAATCAGACTAAGAAAAAAAAAAAAAAATGTTTTCTGTCAGGGACTATAGTAATTTCCTTAAACAACTTGGAGAGGTTATCTAGTGGTGGGGAGTCCTGATGCTGTGTCTCTGTGTGACTTCGCTGAGCAGCACCATATGGACTTGTGTCCTAGATGAGGGAAATGAGCCCCAACAGCAGAAATCCCAGTAGAACCATTCAAACCATTTGAGGCTCGTCTAGAAAAGCAATCATCAGCATCATGCATGTGTAACCACTATCCTATCAGTCTCTTTGTCACTCTGGCTGCCCTTTTCACCAGTTTTCGAAAAATCAGATGGAAAAAGAAAAAAAAAAAATCTTCGAGATATAGCCATTTTAGTATCGGTTATTTTATCTTGGTGTGCATGCTCTGAGTCGATTTAAGTTGCATCGCCTAATGTTGCACTGCAAATCAAAGGCAGCAAACTTAGCAGCGTATAAACCTTATGTCAAAATTAAAAGGCAGGGAAAAGACGTATTGATGTGTGCAGGCAATGTCAGTGATGATTCCTACAAGTCCCGTTTGTGACCGATAAAAACCGGAGCCACGTACTTACTTGTTTTAGGGTGCAGTTTTTTTCCTCTTCATTAAATTTGATTGTAATTCCAATATCCGTAAGATGGTGATCTGTGGCTTAGGGTACTAGTGACCAGATAACATTTTTCATATCAACTCTTGGTCTGTCAGAAGCCACAGAAGAGGTTTCTCTCTGCTCCAGTGTGCAGTCCGTGCGCTCTGCACTTACTCTGAGCCCGGTCCAAGTGCGTCTCTCGGTCTTTGACTGAGGATGCGTCCCTCGGTATATTCCCCGATCTGTGAATGAGCTGGGTGAGGATGATGAGCGCTAAACCAGACTGTCCTTCGACCTCCGACCACCCTGTGTTACACTCCACAAGATGCTGCCAAGAAGAAGAGGACAGCGGTCTTTCAGAGCTGAGATTCACATTGTGCGCATCCCCGGGCTCCGGGCTCTTTGTGCGCAGGAAGAAGCGCCCACTGGTGACGCGTGAAACCACCCATCGCAGCACAATAATGCGCCACCAACCTATGGGCTCTGGCCATTTCTAAGTGAGCCCAAATTTGATGTTGTAGTTATCATTATAGTGCAGAGCGGAAATAAGACTAAAAAAATGTCAGAAATATATCCGCCATAGGATGTATGGGCTATAAAAACCACATTAGGAGAGAATTCGGGACCATTGATTCCTGTTCTTTAACAATTTATCAGTTTGACCAAATAATAGAATCCTATTTTGTCAGTCACCAGTCTTCACTTTATTCCATGAAATTCTCTGAATAAGCAGGGTTTGTAAGTTATGGTGCCACATGATATGAGATAAGGACTTTAGCATATACATATTTTTAGGGAATTGTCCTTTGCTGATAATGAGCGTGAAGGAATGGGAAGGATGAGCTCAGTTAATAATAAAGAAGTGATACATATGTGCTTAAATATGAATAATTCAAAAGAGCTCCCAAAAGAGGCTGTTATGATGTTGATCCAGCAGATCAACATATGTGATGCTGATAGACAGACATTGCTTAGGGGCAGGATCATCATTAAATTAAAATGTGGAATTACATTAAATGTGGAATTACATTTTTTGAGCTGAGGCCTTTCCCTACAGGGCTTGAATGGGAGTTTTCAGATCGACCCAAAAGTGTAGCTTTAGATTTAAACCGTTCAAGATAGCTGACCACGCCGAGACAGGTGCTATGGTGCCTTTTGGTCTAAAAAGAGGATTTCACCTAATTTAACTTTCACTGCTTTCATGATGCAACCATCAGAAATCATACATACGTTGATTAACATTATCACAGCTTATTTCAAGGTCTTAATAACTGTAGCACTGGATATAAAAATTTAGGCCATTTGAGGTCATTTGTGTGTACAGTACAGTGGTGTGATGTTGCCGGCTCACAGTTTCGCTGCCTGGGCTGCTGTTTAAGCTGCAGTCCTCAACAATTTATTGTTCAAAAAACAGTACAATGGGCGGGTGCTGCATAAACAACACAGAAGATGTGAGACTCTCCAGTTCTAAGGACTGTTCTGTGAATGCTTTCCCTAGGTTGGCTATATATTATTCTCTTTTCACAGGATTATTACAAGGATTTCAGCTGGTATATGTGGGCTTCATGGAGATGAATATTTATAGCGTACCTAGGAAAAAGCTCCCTTAATTGAACTATATCTAGAAATGTATGTAGGAGGTTTTGCAAACAACGAACAAATAAACAAATAAATGAAGAAATGAATGAATGAATGCATCATGCCCATGACCTTCAAAGCACCAACAATTATATCTCTCATTAGTTTGTCTGTTTATCCTGTTAAAAGGTAAAGTGTATAACCCAGTAATACACTGTATGGACAAAAGTATTGGGACACCCCTCTTAATGGCTGAATTCAGGTGTTTCACTCAGTCCCAGTCCATGGCCGAGCAGCTGCATGCAAGCCTTGCATCACCAAGCACAACGGCAAGCGTCAGATGGAGCGGTGTAAAGTACGCCACCACTGGACTCTGGAGCGGCAACCAATCACGCTTCTCTATCTGTCAGTCTGATGGACGAGTCTGGGTTTGGTGAATGCCAGGAGAACGTTCCCTGCCTGACTGCATTGTGCCGACTGTAAAGTTTGGTGGAGGAGGGATAATGCTATGGGCTTGTTTTTCTGGGGTTGGCCTCGGCCCCTTAGATCCAGTGAAAGAAAATCTTAATGCTTCAGCTCACCAAGACATTTTGGACTATTCTCTGCTTCCAGCTTTGTGGGAACAGTTTGGGGAAGGCCCTTTTCTGCTCCAGCATGACTGAGCCCCAGTGCACAAAGCAGCTCCATAAAGGCATGGCTGGGTGAGTTTGGTGTGGAAGAACTTGACTGGCCCGCACAGAGCCCCGACCTCAACCCCATCATACACTTTTGAGATGAACTAGAACGGAGATTGCAAGCCAGGCCCTCTGGTCCAACATCAGTATCTGAGCTCACAAATGCTCTTCTGGATGAACGGGTAAAAATTCCCACAGTCACACTCCAAAATCTTGTAGAAAGCATTCCCAGAAGAGTGGAAGCTGTTGTAGCTGCAACGGTGGGGAGGCAGCTCCATATTAATGCCTATGGATTTAGAATGGGATGTCAAAAAATCTCCTGTAGGTGTAACGTGTAGGTGTCCCAATACTTTTCTCCATATAATGTATGTGCATAGGGATGTATGGCAGATTTTTTCACTTCCAAAATGGATATATAAAATTTAATTTCAAGTGTCATCCAGCGCTGAGCACCAATAAATCCACCATCTTCACTGAAAAACTGAGAGTTAGCCATTTGTCTAGGTTCAGTGGACAAAATTGATTGAGATATAATTTTTGTCTCACAATTAGAGAGAGCTGACACTCTTTTATGTGAGATAAAAGCACATGGTTGAGTTGCTTGGCTTTGATTTCTGACATGTAACAGCAGTTTCACAGAAAATCGCAAATTGTGCTATCGCCTTCCTTCAACCTGATATGTAATGCAGTGCACAGTTTATGACAAGTTCATGTCCAAAAGACTACATATTCCTTTTGTTGGAGGGAAAAAAAAACCCACCAGAAACGCATCATCATTTAATAATTCTAAATATTGAGGATCCTGTTTGTAAAGGTGATATTTTGTTTACTATTTTGGCAATTTTAGTTATTCAGTAGAGCAATTTGTTTTATTCTAAAACTGTCAGTCTTTTTTGCTACAGTTGGTGTCACTTATGCTCAAAAGTTTCACATCTCATTTTCAAACTCCTCTTCTGCTGCGCCAGTGATTCACTTTCAAGAGAAGAGAAGCCTTGAAAGAACAAGCAGTCGAGTGAAAATCGGCAAGATAGCAGTGGAAGGGGCTGATATTCACACTAGTGTTTCACCAGCTGGCACTCATCAAACAATATAAATCTTGTTATCACTGCGTAGATAATTGCTGTTAGTATTATCTGGTACAATCCATTTGATTAATTCTAATATTAAAATGATGGAGATATTAATATTTAATGTTTCCGGGGGCAGTACCACTCTAGTTTTTTAAAAGGAGACCAGAGAATACAGCGGAGTTGAAACCTCGTTAATTAGGGTCATTTGGCATCCTGGTGGTTTTACAGAAGTGTGCGGTTTGTGTTTGAAATAAAAATGTTCAAGGTCAGCCGGTACCATACAGTGCCACTGTAGAAATCCCACTTCATCCATAGTAACAACGAAGGGTAATGAGAGGGTAGATCATCCTGCAACTAGGGGACCCAGGTACAGTATAAGCTCTCCTTTCACTGGCATAATCCCTGCAGAAGTGTCTTTGAGCAAGACATTGAATCCCCACCAGCTCCAGGGCTGCTGCTCTGTAGCTGACCCTGACCTCTGACCTCTGAATAGCACTGCTGCTACTTTTTCTTGAGGAAAATTAGCACATATTCAAGTAAAATTTTAATGCCCTTCAAGTGAAAAAGTTACCAGGTTTCAGCTCACAGCCCATGCAGGTGTTCACAAACCATAACCTGCTGATGTTTGTATATCAGATGCATAATTAAAACTTGTGACTGATGCGCTGGTTGTTGTTGCTGCAGGATTTTAATCAGTCACAAAAAGGCAGTCGATAATATATTGGCAGACGTGTTGTCGTGTGTTGACTGAGGCCTCACCTTAGGAATTAAATGTAGGCGGGGATGTTTAATTAGTTGGGAAGCGGGGTGTTACAACCCTGGTCGTATGTTTTGTGCTCCCTTGTTGCAGTTCTGTGATTATAATGTGCAGTTCCAAGATGATTGGCTGACTGTGAGAAGGCGACTGCATGCCATTGGCTCCAGCAGTGGGTCATCGCTGTAAAAGGGGGCAGCGGTCTCGTGAGGACGGCACTCTCCTTCCTCCACTCCTGACCCAGCTGACAGACTGTCTGTGATTCATCAGTGATTGTTTGACTAGTAGCGGTGCACTGCTGTTTCTGTAGTGTTGGTTTTCTCCCGGTTTGTTTATGTAGGAAGATAATTTTCACTGTATTTTATTTCCAGTTCATTTTGGTAGGTTATCTCCCTGCTCCAGTTAGTTTTTTGCTTGTTTGTTTTTGTTTTGACTGTTGTTTTGGCCTTGGACACCACAAAGCCAATTTCACTGGTCCAGACTAGATGTTCTAGTATATAGTTGTGTTGTAATTTATATAACTAAATTATTTAACATCACACTCTAGCCTTGTAATAAATAGCAGGAACAATTTTGAATATACACCTTATAAATAAATGCATTCTTCTGCAGCTATATCTGTGTTCAAACTACTCTTACATTGGCTTGGGAGATGAGTAGGAGTGTGCACATTTTGATGGTGTATCTTGGGCACACCTAGATGGGGTATAGCCGACCCATTGTTGCAACTTCTTCCATCTAAAAAAACAGCAACACTTGATTTTCCCCGAACAATTCTTCCCCGGGATGGAGCAGGAGTGTTCATATTAGTTCAGCTTGGCTGTCATAATACGTTTGACCTCTACAATGGCAGCACTCTTATCTATTATCACAAAGGAAGCACTTAGAGGTTCAATTTTACAGGCCATGGCAGTATCTTGTCTGCGATGCAAGCACTGAAGCACATCGCCGTCTATGTTCAGTGCTTATAAAAGTCATTCTCAAGATCCGTGATGTGCTCTAATTGCTGCACAAACGTTTGGGTTGATAGAGGCTGTTGCATCAAATTGGGAGAATTTTGAGCAAGCCATTTGTTGGCAAAAACAGATAAAAAAAAGTCCTTTTGGAAAAGATTTGAGGTCACACAGTGGTGTAGCGAGCTGGGGCAGAAGGGGAAAAAGAGGACATGGAAAAAAGTGGTCTAAAGAATGAAATTCAGCAGAAGCTGTACTTCCCTGAGTGATGGGCAGTTTAGAGCAAGAAATTGGTGAGTTTCTGAGTTCTATAAGCTTGGCAGCGTTCACTACTCCACTGGAGTTTCTGCCAGTTCAAACCTCTGTAAAGCAGCATGTTTGAGGTGCTCCATAAGAGCATCCACTTGTGAGAATAGCTGTTTATTTTTTTTATTTTTTTTTTTTTTGTTATCATTGCACTTTGGCTTTGTGTTGAAGCAAAAAGAGTTGTAGGCAACACTTTACTGTCCGGCTGTCAGTGGTGGAAAGAGTGCAAAAATATCCTTGTCAAGTAGAAGTAAGACCAGTGTTACTTTGCTAAAATTGAACTTCAGTGGAAATGAAATCATTGTTTTACAAATGTGCTTGTCTGAAAGGTAGCTTATTTAAACTGTACTGTGAATAAAAGATACTGAGGCTCTTAAAAATGAAAGACACTGTTACATATAATCATCTGATAAAAGCCAAAACGGATGAGAGGAAGAAAAATCTCATTCTTTCCACCTCCACTATTCTTTAAGGTCAACCCTATCTTCCGAGGCAGGGCCCTATTTTTCTGTAGTCCCAGGACTCTCTATCTCCTCAATAACTCTGTTGTATTTACAAAAATGCATGATCCCACACTAATGTTTAGTAAATAATATTGAATGATGTGAATGATTAATGTTGTGTATGTGGCTAATGTTTATGCCGGCACAAATCCCAACTTTGTGAGAAATTTCTAATGTTAATACTAAGACTGTCAATGTTGCATCTTAAATATGCACGTTGTCTTAAAACAACATGATAATCTACACAGTTGTTTTCCAATGAATTATTGCAAAGTGCGCTCAATAGAGTGCAAATCTCCCCTTTTCAGGACTGCAGGTACAGTATAGAAAATATACCATAGAACTTCCAAAGCTGATAAAGTTTAGTTGTTCTTTTTGTATCTGTTTCACTTTATTACACACATTGTATCAGTGGTCAGGAACCTATGCCTCACAAGCCATTTCTGGCTTTTTGCCAGAAGTCATACGGCTTTTGTCAGAAACTGCATTTCAAAAAGAGTCACTGCACACACACCGGACTGCTCCGCACCTCTCTCTGTGCCTGTCCCTGTGTGTGTCTGCTCTGTGTCTTGTTGACTTTCTCTGTCAGCAGTGTGTTTTATAAACTCGCCCCAAAACACAGCACATCCTATATTTGTTCACCCACGAGCTGGGCAAACACGGCCAAATAGGATAAGGAGAAGAATATTAGGATGATAGGCCCAGCAGAATGTGAAGAGAGAGAGAGAGGGAGACGGCAGCAGTGGTCGAGCAAGCTACACGATGAATGAAGAGAGAGAGTGGAAATAGCGAGAACAAATATTTTGAAAAGGTTTTGAACCATTGCAATGACCAGAGGTTCTTCACCATACAATCATAACTGTGCACCAAAAATATTAGGCTGACTAGCCCAGTAATATACAAGATTAGCTCTGGACAGACAGACACACACACACACACACACACACACACACACACACAAAACCAAACGCATGATCTCCCCCAGGCTGCTTTGACTAAGAGAGTATCTTTTGAGATATTTACATCTGGATGTATTTATATGCTTGCTGGAACTTGCTGGAAATGTGATTATTACATCAGATTATTCATTTTTGTCAATATACTAGAGGTATTGATGGAAACATTGTTGGAGAGGATTCCCTCAAAATTTGCATGCAAAGATTTTTTCTTCTTTTTCTTGAAAGAAGAGAGATTGGAAAATCAGACTCAGTGGTTTTCAAAATTCAGTCAGACTCAAAGACCCAGGGATAAAATAATTCTGTCTAACACAGAGTGTAGTCAATAGAGAACCATGGAGCTGGAGAGCTTGTCAATAGCAGAGTTTACTCAACAAAATGCGAGCATCACTTGTACAGCAGAATGCACAAATTCATTAGATCAACAGCCCATTAATGCACGACACTCGACTCGAACTGAAGGTCTTGAATAACTAGAGTAACTGAGACGTATGTCATAGAGTCAGGCAAGGCCGTTGTCATATTTGAGCTTTCTGACTCGGTTTTGTGTCCTTCCTGAAATGTTTGAGGTAAAATCTAATGGCTACAATACAATTCAAAAACAAAAACAAAACAAACAAACAAAAAAAAAGTCAAGAACAGAGGATGTTTTACGACCTGGGAAGTTTTATACTTGTGGTGATTTAACTGATGAGAATAAATGCTAAACTCCTGTGTTTCACTGTGAGAAGCGTGCATCATGCTTTAACAGTTCAAGCTGAAACATCTCGAAAAGCTGACGTCAAGCACACGGCCCATCCCAAGCTGTAACAATGCATTCTCTCTTCTTGTGATAACCTGGGACGAACATTTCCCACAAGGACAGAGTGGCAACGTGGTGTTCTTGGATTTGATAATCACCTTTGTTGCTGCTGAAATGTGACAGATGTTGCATTCTTCCTGTCACTGACCTTGTAACCTCCCACTGTGTTTATGAACCAAGAAAGATGGCTGTGAAAGGCATAACTCAAGGCCGACTTGGGTCTTTGACAAAGAGACACACTTATTCCACTTCCTTCAAAAGGGATGCTGCACTCTGTGGCGTGATCGTGCCTTGTGGTGCAACATGAACTCTGAGAGGGTCACACCGTGGTCACACACTATGCGCTGGGATCATTTATATTACCGTTTTGAATTTAAGTTGGTCATCTCAAACTGTAGTGACCTGATTTCTCTGATTCCCAATGAACCCATGGGTTCATTGTCCCATGGGCTGAATGGATGTCTCTTATTACCTCCTGATAAAACTTACTGCCTCTAACATGTTGTGTATCACACGTTTATTTCCTGGTGTGCTTTTGGTTCACAGCCTGCCCCTTGTTGAGCTAAATGATGGCTCCTCTTCCTTCACTTGGCCTTGTTCCCATTGGTCAGCGCTGAGGGCCTGCTTGTCTCTGACCCAAGTGTTCACCACTGCATTCACCGGGTCACTTTTAAAAACAGGTTTCTCCATCCCATGAGCCTCTTTGGGTCAGCTTTTTCTCTGGATGTTGTCATTTCGGCCAGAAGCACCTGATGCACCCCCGATGAAGCCTTGAGTCGGGAGCGCAAACACGTCTGCTCTCGTTTATTATTCTTATTTTTACCGCTTAAATATACATGTTATAAGGAAATATATTCATAGGTCTTTTGTATTTCCTTTTGCAGTGCACATTTCACTCTGGGATTATGCACTTACCCTTCACAGTTATACTGTAAGGTGTGACGCTTGAGAAAAGAATCTCTGATAAATCATCTCTGTTCTTTATTCAGCAGTTTTTTAATTAATAAAAGGAAGCAAATCTTGTATGGCTGTGAGTTCTTGTGAATTCTTACACCTTAGCTGCATGCTTTCACAGTCGTCTTCCTGTATTGAAATTCACTTGACATCACACAAAAGGAATACTTGCTTCTTGCTTCTTCATCTGTTAGTTTGACTGGACTGATGCCATTCAGAGACAAACCAGGATGGTCATAAGGCAACACTCCCAACACTCCTGTACAAGCAGCGCCTCTGGGGTGAGAAGAAGACAGTAGTGATGGAAGTAGCGATCCTGAGCAACAGCAACATCAGGAAAAAGGAACACGAGAAGCGCGAAAAATACCGAGGGCTGAGAGAGGAGCTCGAGAAGATGTAGAGAGTGAAGGCCAACATGGTGCCGCTGGTAATAAGAGCTCTCGCCATGTGACCGTACAGAATCTGTACTTGTTTGGTTAATGGAAATCACAATTAGGAAATCTGTACACTAAACTGTGATACATGAAAATGTTAAAGTGAAATGAATTATGATATTTCTTTTGCACCTTGAAAACTATTCTCCTTTTTAAAATCCATTACTTCCTGGAGAACAGTGTAACTTTTGTGCCGACCTCATGCTGCCCCAGTGAGTGGAAATAAAAACCCCAACTAATGGAATATCACACATTTTAAACAGTCTGCCCCTTCCAACAAATAAACACACCGTTTTCTGTGTTTCAAAGATGTCACATGGAGGCCACTTGGAGATCGGATGCAAAGGGAGCAAGAGACGAGCAGCCCCATTTTACTTTGCAAGAAGTCATTCTGCAAATCATGTGGGGCTATGAAAAACCTCACAACATAAAACCAAAATATGAATTTTTGGTTACAACATACACCTTATAATGTTCTGCCTCTGAGGCTTATACTATTGTCGCCACTCGTAAAGCATGAAACTGATAATTCACTGAGTAAAGCAAATGTTTCCCTGTGGACAATCCCCAGTGGACAAACTGTGGACGACTTTATTACAATGATGGAGTACTGGTGTGAAGAAAGTTTGAAGTCTCTCAACGTTCATTTTCATATCGTAGCGGAATGAATGGAAAACAATGGCTGGATAAAAGACAGGAAAATTTATATCGGATTTTCTAAAATAGGATTGCTTGCCTCGGGACAAGATAAGCAGAAATGTGAAGTACAGTATATACATTTTGTAGATATTGCGCTCATATCATGTGCCTCTCCTACATTTTGACAGCACATCAGAAATAATGGATGACTGCAGTGATCTGAAATAAATGCAATAACTCACCAATAGGTTGTTTCAACAGGAAAGATGCCAATTTAAGGGAACAATACTACTTTTCATTGCCATTATGATCATTGTGACTTAAAAGGAACCAATTTAAATGAATATGCAGAAGGGGATACATTTAGTGTTTGTTCAGTACAAGTAGCATGCAATATAACTCAGTAAGAAGACCATTTATTGCAACAAATGATGATACACTTCAATGTGGTTGTGCTCCTCAGATGCTCCAAGAACAAGCATATTTCAGCATAATTCACTCCTGTAATTATAATCACAATAAAAAGACTCAAGTCAGCCAATTGTGTGAAAAATAGACAGGCTTTCTTGATGCCAGTGGTATTTTCATTGGATGATTAAGAAATGTATCTTAAATTCTGATCAAGTTGAACAGTTGAAGCACATTTGCTTCCACAGAATTAAAGTATTTATTTCCACGGTGGATATTTATCCACTTGATCACCTTCAGTGGACTGATTGTGAGTCACAATCAGCCTTCTTCATTCTCCTAAATGAATAAATGGAATATTTTATGTTGGACTGAGCAGTCGGATCTATATATATATATTTATATATCATGTTTGGGGAGAGAGTATCAAACAGAATTTGGTGCCTCATCTGGTGGGCTACCTGCTGGGATTTATTATCACTTCAGAAGTAAGCGCGCACAGAAGATCCACATGGTATCTCCGCTGCTGCAGGAGCCGGCTCGAGACACAATGTTATGGTCAAACTTGTTCTTACATCTACTTTGTGTCACAAGGTTCAAACTTGAGGGGTCATTGAATAGTCTTGTAGCCATACTTTATAGGGGCAAGTGACCTACCAACACTTTTAAATAGAAATGGATAACTGAGACGCTACAGTGCCCAGGCCTGACTGTGTGATTATTGCCATCTTTAGTGACCACTGAATTCCTCTGTTAAACATATGGATAGATAGATACTAATTTTGCTGAATTGTAAAGTAACACTTTCTCTTCGGGGCACATGAATGAGGTTTTATTTTCCTGCTGGGAAATATGCCACAATGTGCTGATAAGCTGTACTGGTTGATTGGCCTTTCCTGCTGTGAAGAATGAATTCATTGACTATGTGATGCCTCCAGGTAGTTAATATATTAATTACATACACATATTGTTAGACATAATACAATTATATAACCATAATACAGGATATTTAGCCTATTAATAACTCTTGCCCTTTTGAAGTAAAGTTTTACCAACAGCCGTGGTAACTTTTTTTTTTTTTTTTTTTTCCCCCAGCATGAACTTTTGAATGAATGCAGAAATGGCCTTCTATATTCAACTTTGATGCAACAATATTGCTGTTTTCACTGACCTGTGCTTGAACCTGACTAACATTTTATGAACAAGGAACTCATGAGGCACCGCAGAGTTGTGCTGATCAGACGCTGCATGCCCTAAGATGGAGAGAGAAAAACAGAAAGAAAAAGCTGGGAGGTTAGAGGGAGGTTAGAGAGGGATAAAGACTGGTGATAGAGATAAAATGTGAACAAATTAGACCGCCTAGAAAACATTAGCCATTAGACACCTCGGGCAGCCTTCGACAAACTAATTCACTGCAGGCAGCCACTGGAATTAGAGGGAGAAAATTGTACAGATGGAAAGCTGAGAAAAGAAAATCCCAATAAAGTTTTGAAATTAGCTTTTTGGCGTGAGGTGTGGATGATGACTCACTGTATGGTCCATATAGCCTTTATGGGGAGTTAGATAAATTTCTGAGGAATAAATAAATATTTTACTAAGCTACATACTGTGCAGGCCTAAGTCCTATGAAAAATCAACAAACACTTACCCTGAGAACTGCCTTAATATTTCAAATAATACATGAACTACATTTTAAGTTAGATTTGGCCATTGTGGGCTGGGTGGTGCACTTTTCTCTCTGACAGACCTCAGTGTGTTTTGGGTCAGTGGTATCCTCTCACAGCGGCTCTTTTCATCCACTGGCTCCCCCCTGGGCTCTGATCTTTCCCCATTCTTTCATATTTTAAAATGTCAATAGACAATTTGTCAAGTTGAGATGATTTCGGCATCTTTAGTCTTCTGCAGGTGAGCGAGAACAAACACGGCCATACCGCTGATGCCTTTGTGCAAGATGTGTCTTTCCTTGAGTCGACTGTTCCCAAAACGAAGGACAAGGCAACCGATTTCAGAAAGTCACGACTCACTCCCAAACCCACGGTAATGAACGGCAAGGATCCAAATGGGTGGACAATTATAAATATTTGCAAACTGTTGTGGGAGGCAAACTTTACTTAGAGACTAATATAGATGTGTTCAGTAAAAAAAAAAAAAAAAAAAAAAAAAAAAAAAAAAAACAAGATACAGCAGCAATTATTTTTTTCTCCTACAGAAGCTGGATTCTTTTTACTTGTGCAGTATAATTATGAACTTGTTTTATCCAAATTTGATAAATATTGTATTGCTTGTATGCTGCTTTAGCCTAGGCGATAAAAACAGACTGAGGAGCTTAGTAAAAACAACCAATGTGTCTGCTGGCGGGAGGCAGACACAATTAACTGGAGTCTTTGAGAGGCATGTAGTGAGGAGGGCTAATGTTATTCTGTCCTGTCTCGATGCCCTCTAGGTGCCACTTTAGGTGGCATAAACACAAGGCTAGAAGAACCAAGGACTCAGTTAGACTGCTTCATTTACATGTGCAGCGATATAAATTCCACTGCTTGAATAAGTATTTTGTATTTCGTATTGATGAGTGGCCTTTCTTTGCTCGGTATTGACGTGATGACTCCCTGCCTAGTGTTAGCAACCGACATTTGCTTTTAAAGTTAAAATACATTATGTTTTATGTTATGCTTTTATTATTATTTGTATTATGTTTGTGTTGGTGCACTGTAAACCTAGTGAACTAGAGTTCCCAAATGGGATGATTATCTCTGAACTGAACTGAACTGAATTGAACTGAAGCACATCGGCTTCACTTGACCTGACTTGAAACGAAAAAGAAACAGTGTTGTTATGGCTTCATTTATTTGTTTTGTATCAAAAGTGATGGCGGGACACATTGAAAACAGAAAAAAAAGAAAGAAAAAGAAAAAAGAAAGAGAAAAAGAAAGAAAGGCGGCATGATTACAGCATGAATCCTGCACCCTGCATGTTAATTTCCATAAATAGTATTTTTTTTTAATCACCACCCTTTGACTCTGTTTGGTTACCTGCTTTCTTCCCATCAAGAGCAGAACCCTCTTATACAGGAAGAAACATAAATAGTGTATAAAACTGTGAACCTCTTAAAGGTGATTACAGGTGCCCTTTTCTTCAGATGCTGATAAACCGATATTTAAAGAGTTTCTAAGGGAAAAGGAAGCGAAGGCAGCATCTGTCTACATTTGCCAGGAAGCAGGGATCACGAGGACGTTAAGTGGCGTGATTCACTTCGGCGCCGAACACAATAAGCAGCTGTGTTTTCGCATCCAGCTAAGCGCAGAATGAGACTCTGATCCTCAGTGGCTGCGACTGTGCACAGCTGTTTTTATTTACCTGTACAAGTGTGAAGGTTGAGCCAGGTTATGAAGATGTTCCTGTTGCTCGATCACATGGCCCTGCCAAGCAAGGGCCTTTGTTCCTTGGCAGCGTGCCACCCCACAAACCACCGCCAGAGGAACTGTGTCATGCCCCAGTCAGTTTGGTTTGTAGACAGGGAAAGCGGGGAATAATCCATTCTTTTTGATAGGTTCCTGGCATGACTTTGAGTGGCTGTCACAGCAACATAAGAACAGATTTGCTGTCAAAACTGAAATATTATGTATATCACCAGCAATCTATTAAGAGCTTACTCTCACCCTCAGGCCCTTCTGCTTTGTGCAAGATGAGAATAGCTATTTATCCACAGTCTTGGCTCGTCACTGTATTATGCATATCTCTTCCAGCAAAGTTTGAGAAACAAGAATTCAAAGAATAACTCAGCACTTCTGACTTCTGTGCATACATACTGAATCAGCAGGTGGCTCTCTATTATTGTCATTGGCAGTGGCAATTAAATCCCTTGTTTCCAATAAGTCACTGAAAAGACTCCCAATTAGAAATCATGGATAGTGACAGAGAGAAAGGAAAAAAAAAAAAAAAAAAAAAAAAAAAAAAAACATCTGACACTCATCACCCCAACACTCAAACATTTTCTGTTAACAAAGCTGACTGATCTGGGACAATTTCAGGAGTGATAAAATTGCACAGCTGGACACAAAACACGTCTGCACAGGCCAATAGAAATGATCTAACCAAACTATCCTTTGTGTTATTAAGCTGCGGCGAGCAGCTGGAGGAATGTAGAAACCTGGTTGAGTTATTAGAGGATGGAAAGTGCATGGCGGGGTAGGACACTGAGGATAAAAAGGGGACACCTCCCATCACAGATGTTTTGTTGAATTAGACCAACAAAACCTCCAGGAGGCTCAATGGTAAATTCTGGCATCCCAGACTTTCACTCACCCCCTCCCTCCTCAGCCTGTAACATTGGTACAGGTAATAACAATCATAACAACATTAATCTCAATAACACTAGGCTAATGGAATGGCTGACCCTGCTGGAAACAGCAAATTTGTTAGTTCAGAAACCACATGGAACAAACCGGAGGACAAAAGGCAGAGCATAACTGCAGAATTGTTTGGGCTCAGCATTAATTACTGAAATAGCTGCTCGATGATGTTATTCATCAAAAGATAACAAAGGCAGTTTGACAGCTGGCAGCATAACATTGCCAGAGACATTTTTCGCGTCCCACAGTGCATCACATGTCAATACAGCATACTCATACACGGTGCACACATATACATTCCACCAGCAGATCAATACACTCGCCTGGTGCCTGTGGATTTTACTCTGCTGTAACAATATGGTTGAATGAGCACCTGCCTTCTATGACTTCTCACTCAGAGGCCTTCATAGGCCCTCTGGTATTAATTAAAACTAAAAAGAGCTTCTCGACACAACCTTGGCCTGCCTCAGACTTCCTCAATTAGCTGCCATACAAGATGTTTTCTTGGGGGGTTTTTAGGTAATACAATTTAAGAAACAGAGTAAGTTGAGTCTGTGATAGGTAACAATGTCAAGCATGCTGTCAAACTTCAGCTCTCTGGTAAGACATTGAGTTTTGTTAGTTTCCACTTGTACAATATTCTCAGATCCCTTGTCACCAAGTGGACTTATTTTAGGTTTAATGAGTAATAACACTTCACTCGTTGTTTTTTCCTCCTTGTGGAAAATTGGTTATACACACCGCTCTGCTATGCAGGTAGCTTAGAATTACAGGTGTGATCAGAATTCTCTCACCTACATATTCATAATTTTGATGTTGTGTTTTTAAGCAACCTTTCGGGTGTACACATTAAAAAATATATATAATGTGCATAACGGCTTTGCCAGAAGGTATGTCAAATCTTTCATGGACAATATCTCAGAAATGCCATCCATCCAGATACAACCTTGCAGTTCCAAACTCATGATAACCATCACATGAACAACTGAAAACCTTTTCTTTATCTTAGTTGTTAAGAAGATCGAAGTCATTTCACATATTTTTTTCTGTGAGATCAGGCTGTCCTAAACAAAGAATGAAACCCACTTGCAACAAATTAGTACAGCAACCCTGCACATCTTACCTCATTAGGAAAACAGGCAATTTGAAATGCACCTTAATCTTTTCTTCTCTTTAATCTAGTAGCCAGTGCAAGGCTTTCATAAGCAATTTGAACAGCACATAAATGGGAGAAAATGAGTTTTTCCAACGCAACTGCACTGGAAAAGGAGAACTTACAGGCCATCAGCTAGCATATAAATTTTACTACCATGGGCACTGAGGACATCAGTTCAACAAGGTCCTAATGAAAACACAACAGTCTGTTAGTGACATCAACACATGGAGATGCATGTCCCTCTGGCAAGCATAACAATTAATGCGAGCTGACATAATGACTGAATCAGTATTGATGGATCTGCTACATAGCTGCCATTACTAATGAATCAAACAAACTGCCTTCAACTCTCAAAAACACTTTTAGCTGCGACTGCCCTTACATCTGCCCCCGCTCCTCCAAAGCAAGGTAGAGGCCCTGTCTTCTTATTTTAAAATTTTGGCGGTTTTTAGATATAGTATTTCTAAGTCACCTGTGTTGCTATCTTATCTGATCAGCTATTGCTGCTGCCTGCAGCAACACCGAGGCACTGGGCCATAAACAAATCATAGTGTTTTAGATTTATCCTCTCAATACAAGAAGATTCACTGACACGTCTGGTGAGGTGAGAATATAGGTACCTTGAGCTGTAAATCCCGTCTCTGAAAAAATGTTATTTCCTCCCCAAAAAAAACCCAAACAAAACAAAATGAAAAAAAAAAAAAAAAAAAAGCCTGTATTGCAGCATAGGCCAGGCTGGGTAACTCTCCCACGCTTATTCGGAGAGCTTTCATTCCATCTGAAAGGTGTCAACATATAGCAGTCTATCAGATGTCCACATGTCCAGGATGTGGATAAAACTTACCTCCAGTACAAAATGAATCTTTGATGGACTGGACCTAAATTTCAAAACAAAGCTGTTCACAACATCCCCTTCCCATCAAGAGCTGAATTTCCTGTTGTCTGGCTGTTCTGTCAACACAAATTTGTTTGACACTATAGCCTGGACGTGGCTCTGAATACGTAATTCGGCAAAGCACGAATAATGTGATGGATATATATATATATATATATATATATATATATATATATATATATATTTACTACACAAATGTTGTCTATTTGGATTCAGGAAAAAAGGTCCATGAGAGAGAGAGAGAGAGAGAGAGAGAGAGAGAGAGAGAGAGAGAGAGAGAGAATTTTAATAGTCTGGCTATAACAAACTATGCTTGTAAAACATGACGACTACCACTGATTGCTCAGACAGCCCGTCTCTGCCCATGGTGGTGGGGGGTTTGACAGTTCATAAAATTTAGTTTAGTTAAAAATAAAAATAAAAGAGAGAGAAGGAGAGAGATGAAAAGTACGGTGTGAAGATGTGGAAATATATTCCATAATTTATTACATAGCAATATTGAATCAATATGATGCTTTGAAGGCAAAACAATTGCATTGCCAATGAATATTTGGTTAGTAAATACAACATTTACCCGATTTAATGCGCCGTCTGGTATAAGCTACGCCCATTTCCGGTCTTCTGTCTGAATACAAATAGAGACACAGATAAAATGACATGAATGACATGAATTTACTTTGTTTACCAAGGTGTTTGTCAAGTCATATTTATAACCGTACAGGGGTCTCAGACACCAAGGGCTGATTTAAACCTCAGAGGAATCAAACGGTGATTTACAGCGTGAGCCATGCTGGGCTGTGCTCATCAATAGAGGCCTTCCGTCAAAGTGTAATAGCTGTTGTTGATGTTGATGAGGTATCATTTTGCACATAAAACACCCCACATGCTGATTATTTCAATGCTAATTATGTTTGGCTCATTTCTGATGTCTTTGTCTCAGCGGGTCAGCTCCTCTTGCAGTGCCACTGTTGAGGAGAACCTGAGTCCTTTCCATCCAGCTTGTGTGCTCACAGCAAGCACCGACTTGTGCTTCAAGCTCACCCCGGGAAGACGGAGAAGCCAGCTTCATGCTACGCTACGCTTTGAACCCACCTTCGCAAGCTGATTTTAGTTAAATCTACATGTGGCAAAAAGGTAAAATATCTGCCACCACAGAAAGAGTGTGATGTGACCTTGCTGTTGCTCATATGTCCCTGCACGTTGTACTTTTGATGATGTGTTACAGCATTTCCTGTACAGCACTCAAATAGTGCACTGACATTTGGCCCTCAGAAATTAATTAACATTTAACAAAATATGCACAGTTGCTAGGGGGGGGGAAATGGCTACTGTATGTCAGTTTGCACCAACTCAGACATGCCACCAGGACATGTTTGCTTTCACATTGTCCTGCACTGACGGGTATTGTTGATTCTTACTGGCTCAGGAATGCAGCTGTCATTCAGGCATCCAGCTTTTACTTCAGACTTAGTGCAGCCTCATAAACATTTTGTTTTTAATAACTAATCCACCAAAGAATGGCCCCCAGCGCTGTATTAAGCACATAATGCTCATCAACAAAAAGCTAGATGCTTTCATGCTGAATCCCCAGCAGAATGAAGACATTATTTTATTCTGATAGAATACATATTGATTGTACAAACAATTTATTTTTCCTTTATTTATATATATATATTTATTCAGTCTTATTTAAACTCGAAATCTTTATTAAGCCTTGCCAGTTCTCTGCTCAGCTTAGTTTCTGTAATCACCACATGTCTGGAACAAGCTTCCAGCAGATCTGACGTCTGCTCCAACTCTCAGCTCTTTTTAAATCAAAGCTTTCAACTTTACTGTTTGACACTGTCTTTTAATAATTATGCACCACGACTGTAATGCGGTTTTGTCCCACTTTCTTATTTTATCTAATTTATTTCATTGTTTTTATCTCCTTCTGTTTAGTTGTATTATTTTAATCTTCTTTTACATCTTACGTAAAGCACTTTGACTTGCCTTGTATTTGAAAGGTGCTATACAAATGTCCTCATGGGAAGACATGTTTACATTTATTTTGCTGCCTTGTCTCTATAGAAATGAATGAGGATGTTAACATCACACATCTGAACTTGGTTCTCCACTCTATTTTTGTCCCCATTCTGTTTTTGACATTTATTTCCCAAGTGCTGAAGTTCCCATGTTCATATTCAAATCTTCATCCTGATATTTGAGTAACTGAATTGTTTGAAGTCTAGTTTTCAGCACTGTATTTTACTGATCCATATATAGGTCTTTCGACATTAGATATCTGAGGATACTGAATTTGTTTGATTTATGCAACAGTGGGCGGCACGGTGGTGCAGTGGTTAGCACTGTCGCCTCACAGCAAGTTTGCTGCCCAGCCGGTCGGCCAGGGTCCTTTCTGTGAGGAGATTCCATGTTCTCCCCGTGTCTGCGTGGGTTTCTGCCGGGAGCTCCGGTTTCCTCCCACAGTCCAAAGACATGCAAGATAGGTGAATTGGAGATAATAAATTGCCCCTAGGTGTGAATGTGTGTGTGAATGTGTTTGTTTGTCTGTCTGCCCTGTGATGGACCAGTGTCCTGTCCAAGGTGTTTCCCCTGCCTTCTGCCCAGGGAGCGCTAGGATAGGCTCCAGCACCCCCCCACGACCCTTATGAGGATAAGCGGTTTGGAAAATGAATGATTGAATGAATTATGCAGCTGTCTAAAACTGTGGATGAATCTCGCATCCAACCCAACACACCTGAGTTGGACTGGATGGAGTCTATATACAGCATATGGACCTATTCAGTCACATGGAATACATCCCTGATGAAGACTTAGGGCTCTAGTTTCGCAGACCTGGCGAGGCGCGGGCGCAGCGCAGCTGCGCTGCGCCACCTGGGTGTGTCCAAGTGGATTTTGCAAGTTTGGCACGCCGTGCGCCTTGGCGCATCTAGTGCGCCGTTCCTCCTACCGGCGCAAGGGAGGAGAGAAGGCGTGGTGTGGGTTTGACACAGCCGATTCACTTTAAACCAATCAAATGAGCCCCTGTCCTCGCCTTTAAAATGCGCTGCGCGAAGGCGTAGTGGTAGTCTACACATTTGACACGGACGAAGAGAGCAGCCGCATCACACACGCACTGAGGCCAGTCTTGGCTGCTGCAATGTTGCTGGAGCTACCTGCCATCCATCTGTCCACCCATCCATCCATCCATGCATCTATCCTTAAATTCCTGAGTCCCCTGTCTTTCCATTACCTGCCTGCCTCGCATCTCTTTTTTTCCAGCTCTGTCACCGTCTGTTAAAGTTATTGATTTTTACGAGCAAATAAAAATTTTACTGTGAAGCCCCCATTTTTAATGAATGTTTTTACCTCAAAGGATAATCCTCGCCATATTCATATAAATAGCATACATGTTTGTTTTGCAACTTTCGACTCCATCACTTACTGGTGCAACAACACACTAGAGATTAAAACAAAATCCGGTTCATGAAAGCTTTTACATTCGCTGTTCTAAACGCCCAGTGTCTGGCAAGGAACCTATGCATTTTACATTTTCGATATGTGTGGAATCAGGGTTTCATTCATTCATTCATCTTCTAAACCACTTATCCTCACTAGGGTCGCGGGGGGGTGGTGGAGCCTATCCCAGCGCTCATAGGGCGAAGGCAAGGAAACACCCTGGACAGGTCGCCAGTCCATCGCAGGGCAAATCAGGGATTCCGTTAGAAAAAATTGGCACCGGACAACGTGACCGGCAGGTTTTCAATTTACCGGACAAATGTTTGAAATTCCGGTCAAATATTATCTGAATTTACTGAGCTTAAAATTATATGCAGGCTATATAAGAATGATATCAAGACATGTCAATTTATAGCGTAATCTTTTTTATTGAAAAGCAGGCTGTAACAAATTAAATTAGTGCCGTCAGTTGACTCACGTGCGTAACGTCTAAAATAAATAAATAAATATTGCACAAGCCTGTGCTCTTTTAACATGAACGTTGCATACAATTGCAACTACAATTTGCAAACAAAAAAACGGGCTCATATCATTTTAATAACGCGGCGTGCTGCCAACTTGAAATCAAATAGATGCAATAAAAACTTAATTCAGCAGCTGAATTAAAATCAAAAGTCTCAAGTGTCTCTCCGCAACTTGCAATGCGCATCAGTCTTGTGACCTTGTTCTGCCCCAGGCGACTTTGCTGCGCTGTTTTGATCCGGTTCTGCAGAAAAAAACCCTCTCTCTCCCTCTGGTGCACCGGAGACAGGGATCACGCAGTCTATTTTTTTTTTTTAATTACAAATAAAATTACGTGGAAATTGACTGTTTTAATAAAATTCAAATTGTGAATATTTTCACCGGACATTTAAAAATTACCGGACTTTGGCAGATTTTACCAGTCATAGTCCGGTGATTACCGGATAACGAAAACCCAGAGTGGAATATTTAAATATATATGGAAGAAAAACTGTGTAGTTAACAGGAGCAGCTCCAGACACCATAACTGGAAAAAAGACATCACCGTACTGGACACATTGTTTGACTGACAGGTGATCAGGTTGGGTTTCCATTACGCTGCCAAACGGTGCCAATCTCCTTTGATCTGACATCAGATGTGACGAGACAGTCGATATGGAGATACGTTTATGTGCTGACTGAGATAGTAGCATTGAATAGTGGTTTCTGTGGGTATTTATTGCATTGTTAATGTGCCTGACAATCTGGAAACCTGCCTGTGAGGTTGTGGTGATGTGTGCGCACTGCCCGCCTGTCAGCCAA
Source organism: Myripristis murdjan (assembly GCF_902150065.1). Lineage (NCBI taxonomy): Eukaryota > Metazoa > Chordata > Actinopteri > Holocentriformes > Holocentridae > Myripristis > Myripristis murdjan. Next base: position 29,703,662 of record NC_043984.1, read on the forward strand.
ACTTCCACTGCGCCAGCCACGCTGCGCCTTGCGCCGAAAGTAGACGTGGTTTCAGGAGGCGAGCTTTTGGCGCACCTCGGCGAAGCCTTTTGGCACGAAACTGTCACTGCGCCAAGCTGAATCTGTCGACACCTCCCCCTGCTGCGCCGCCACTCCCATCTCGGCGCAGATCCGTCTGCGAAACTTGGAAACCGTTCGCCTCGCGCGTTGCGCTGGTCGAAACTAGCTCTGCGCAGGGTGCGCCTCACTGCGCCACCCTGCGCTGCGCCGGGAAACTAGAGCCCTTAATGTTGAAATGTCATGTGTGAAATCACATATGTGGAAATGAATATTTTGGGAGCACTGATCCTCTCTTTCACAGTTGCTTGTACTCACTTTATACCAGTCACAAAGGAGGAGACATAGAAAAAAGAAGCAGGCAAGTTAGAGAAGGACTTTTTAAACTTTGAGCCGGCTGAGAAGTGGATTGTGCAAAAGGGGTTGCAACTCATTGTCAGACAGACCTCTTCATATTTTTTACATTCTGTGGGAATATTAAATCTCAAATCAACAAAGACATGATAATCTCCGGTTTAATTCATCAAACTGAAGTGGTTTGCTGTTGAAATGCCATTTTTTTCTCTATGTGCATCACTGTGTGCCATGGCACACTGCAGTTTCAGGTCAGGGACTAGAGGACAGTGCTCTTTTTGTTTGTTTCAGCCCCCTCTGTAGCCACGGTGCACCGGTTAAGCTGAGGCTGATTCCACTCTCTGTGAATGAGTAGATAGGGGGGTTAGTCTCATATCTCCACCCTGACAGGCTCAACACACACCCGCCTCCCGGGACTCCACACCAATCATCCCTGATAGCACACGACTTGCTGCTCCCCTCATTCACTCAGGCATCCCTCCTCGTCGGGACCCGGCACTCGCCTTTTTATTTAAATGCGATAAATATTTAATTTGCGAACGTGTTGCGGAAGATCACATGAGCACGCACAAAGGACCCTCAGCTGAATATGCAACACTCTGATAAATATTTCAGTACTCCATTTCCCCAACCCCCGGTTGACTCACCAGGAACCTGGAGCTGATCCTGGCAAGAATTAAACATGTTTTGCTTGCAATATTTATTCTTTAAAAACAGCGAGTGCCTTGCTGAATTGTTGATTTCAAGAGGCTACTGTGACTGTGCTTGATCTGGTGTCCATTTGAAGACGCTCAGTCCAATGACATGATGCAGCCATCCCAACTCCCTCTTTCATGTAAGTTAGTAGCACAAGACTGGAAAGGCCAATAATACTCCCACTAACATAATATCTCCCCTGACTTTCAACACCTATTAACATTACACACCATAAATTGTCTGTCACACACACACACCAAAGACACACGCACCCTTTGCGCACACACAGCATCCCTATGGCCCAAAATTTACTCATCTTTTCTACAGAGTGATATGAAAATCTGAGGTTAATTTTAAATGAATAATCTTTGAACTTTTAATGCAAATTTCATAGACAGCTCCTTTTTTAATTCTAGAATTTTGCATATACTGTATCTGTGCATTTCAGTGGAGGGAAGTCAGTGAAACAAATGAAATCTTGTCAACAATACCAGGAACAATTGATTTTACAGTGCTGAAACATGTCAACTGAAATTCAACATTTTGATCTTGAATCCCACTCTGTATTTGTATCACTCCATTTAAAGATATAGGTCAAAAATAAAGCTGTAAAAAAAAAAATGTACTGCAGTTTTTCAAAGACAATCATACCCCAATAGATCACTAATCAGAATTCATCAAAAACACCCAGCAATATTCATTCTGTACCAACAATGAATAAATCTGGTGTGGTGGACAGTCCCACACCAGGCTGGTATGATGCTCTTCCTTGTATGAGGGAATTCATCAATAAAGCAATTGTTTAAGCTCCCAGTAGGTTCCAGCACAGCCTGTAAAATTTATGAGCAGCAGTACAAACAGACAGCGGATGGATCGAAAAGGGTCCCGGAGGCAGCCGGAAGAGAGTCCTTAGCAATAACAACACAATCAATCACATCCAGCATACGTCACATTCAACCGCAGGTTCCCCAGCAGTGCATTCAAAATGCATTTCCACATCCGCATGCTTGCAGGCCTATTATCATATCTTGTAGTAATAGAGGTTGGTTTCAGCACATGGACGAATGGATATGCAGCTCTTCTATCTGTCTATGCATCTATCTATCTATGTATAAATTAACCTATCTGGGGATGCACATGCAAGAACAAGATGCTGCTCTAACAAATTTAGGTTTAGATTAGAGTTAAGATATTTCAGGTTGATATCGTCCTTACATTTCGGATAGTCAATTTTACATTTTATCCCTTATTTAAAGGCAATGTTGAGTTTCCTTACCAAAGGATATGTGCGGTGGGTCACCCTGCCAGAAAAAGTTTTGCTCCAGTGCCTCTCCAAAGGGTTTTTCATCAGGTGTCAATGTCAGGATGTGACATCACTGATGCACCATATTTGGAAGTTTCAATCTTTGGAGGGCCTTGCAGCACAGGTTTTCTGCCATCTGTGATTTAGTGTGTGTGTACTCTTTAAAGGTCCATACCAATACTATTTTGACTTCTAATAAACAGTGGTGATTGCATCTGTCCATCACAAATATTGGCTGTGTAAATTGTATGGAAGTCAAGGCTAATTCACCCCAACTCCCCGTTTGCTGAAATTAGTGTAAATCTGCGCACTTGACAAGAACGATTTTTTTTCCAGCCACATTCAAATTCTGCTCAGTTGTTCTCCTCAGCTTTGTTGTGAGTGGCTGTGATTGACAGTTTGGAGGTCGATGACTGGCTGAAAGTTGCACCACAGAACAAGGAAGCACGTTCCTGATATGTAAACCAGAATTCAAAGGAATGCTTGTTATTCAGCTGCCATTTACGCCTCACCGGACTCCCTATTTGTCCGGAGAGACAGGACAAATGAGCCACAAAAAGTTCTTGACTTATTCCAGGCGAATCTCATACGACATCACCAATGAACCTCTTCTGAGCCCAGTGTATTAAAACATGTATCCAATCTGTGTTTAATCAAGTTCCCTTACGCTCATAGACCCTCAGTGCACTTGGTAAACTTCTGGAGTCTCCCTGTTCGCAGTTTTCATGCTTGGAGAGGCACATGGAGGGCAGATTTGCCTCTGGCACGCTCACAGCAGCAGCCAAGAATCTGCTCATTATTTTCACCATACAATAAATAGTGTGGCCCGGATTAGATCAGCAGGCCTGGACAACAATCTTTGGCCGCAGAGTTCACAGCCCTCTGATCTGTGCACATGAATGTACAGTGCAAGTGGAAGTAAAGAAGCAGCTCTGCAATTGCAACAGGATTGCAGGAAAACAAACACTGAGCAACTTCTGGTGCACGGGAAAGATGCACTGTTATATGAAACCAGGAATTCATATCAACAAAGTTATTTGTGGCAAACTTGTATATGACTACATAGCTAACCACATACCTTCATGCCATTTTCTCTCTTCAGTATGGCGTTGGAATTTGCTGTACACAACGTTTCTGTGTCATAATTTAACTTTTTTTTTTTTTTTTTTAATTACCTGGCACCATTCAACTTTATCTAAAGCCCGCAAATCACAATCAATATACCTGCTGACTTGAATGAATGATTTGCGGAGGTACTGCATGCTTTTCATTGTGGCAATCTTAGGCATGCTGGTCACAGTTTCTGAAATATTAAACACCTGTGACACTCACTCCTCAAGGTAAATGTCTATCATTGACATATTATAGAGGGTTGCACACTGTTCTGACATGTTTGTGATGCTTACATACTGTTTTCTGTTATCAGGGAAGATTTATTTTAGCCTTTGAATAGGACCTTCAGCGAGCCTGCTGGTATGATTCATAAGCACAATTCAAACTCATTTGTTTTTTTTAGAGGGAATTTAAACATCACACCCACAGACAGCTGCAGATAAACATTTCAGAGCCTCCACACTTATGGTCACATGTTGATATCCCACAATACAGCCATGTTGGTGTTGCCATGGCTTTCATCACTGGATGTTTCTGTGATATGCAACGCGGCCCACTTTGCAGTAGAAACTAGGAGACTTAAGGGTGCTTTCACACTTGTGGCTTGTTTGCTTTTGTTTCGATTCAGCCGCTGAAATGATTCAATCGTTGCATTTGTCCCTTGGTTCGTTTGTGTCCACGCGACAGCGTTCAACAGCGGTCCAAAGTTGTCAACAAATGCCATGTGTTCTGTCACTGGTCAAAAATCTGACTCTTTTGTCTTCCCACAGAGATTTGTAACAACATCAACATACTTCAGCTGTGTGGTTGCAACACAGTCTCCTAAAAATCACATTCTCATACAACCAAACTGCATTCTCAATTACAATTAGAGGGAGCATACTTTGTGGTAGATTCTGTTTTTGTCTGATGTCGCACAAATACACATCTGGGTCCCATACAACTACACTACATTCTCAAGTATGTTAAGGGGGAAACAGTGAGTTGTTTCAATTAACACTTCACTAAGACCCGCGCCCCCTTGGTTACTGTTGCTATGCCTGTCAAGCTTTCACACCCGGCATGTTAATTGTTTGTCAAGCGTTTTCAATTTGATAAGAAATGCATTCGTGCTGTAAATTTGGTTAAGTTTAGATATTATAGGCTATGCTAGAATGTCTCTCTGTCTTACAACCAATGCTACCACTGTTTCTTAAAGCGGTAACCTATATTTTCTCAGCCTCAAATGGGTAATGTTAGTTAGCGTCTTACACTGGGGCAAATTTAGAATATTTGCTGTTGGACTTGCAGGCTCCATGTGCTCACCGTTTCGGCTTTTTCCTCACTCTGAAAGCTTGACCGGCCTCCCGTGCCCAGTTACGGTTTCCAACGTAGGATTGGACAGCGAGGGGTTTAGAAAAGGCTCGGCTGGTTGAATTGATTGCGTTCTTGCTGCAAACAAACTGCTCCAGGTTTCAACTGGTAGTGACTAGAGTGATCTCTGCCCGCTTGTTTTGTCCTGAGACTGTGCTCCAGCAGTTTGTACAGTAGCAACAGGGAATGACAACGTCTGCATGAGTAGATTGGTGATTGGTTCAACAATCAAGCTAAAGCAGTGTGCCTTTTCAGGTAGCTAATGTTAGCTGGGGAGAATGTTAGCTAGGTAAATTAGTGAACGCTTACTAATATTAGTTAGCTACTGTTTTGTAACCTTAACCCTGACCTTTTCTTAACCTTAACCATTATGACAAACCTTTCCCTAACCTAAACAATAACCTTTCCTAACCCAACCAGATCGCTAAGGAGACGGTCCCGTGGGTTGTATTCGAGGGTTGGAGCAAACAGCCTATGTGGTTGGTCGTCCCACATCCGAGTGCGATTGCCGTGTTCACATACGCCCTAACGAACTGATCTTTTGAGGGGAAACTCTCCCGGTTTTGAAACAATCATCTGCTCCAACCCAGCCAGGTGGGAAATCACCTTAAAATCCCTGCTTTAAACAAAAAAGTCTTACGAAAAGTTAAACAATGAGGTGCCATGCTCACTCCAAAAAGCAGAAATCAATCATAAAATCACTTTCATGTCTGTGGAAATATGTACAGTGGAACTGTAACTTCAACTTGGCTGAACAACCATACAGGATGAAGTCTGCATTATTATAATTTCATACATTGGCAGAATTTCTTTGTCAGTAGCACCACTGACTACCGACTACTGGAAGCTGCCCTGCACATCATACGTTTTTCAAAAGCACCTCATTGTGGAATTTTAATGTATTTCAGTCATCCAAACATTCTCTTCATTCAGATTTGAAAACCTTCCTTCCTGAGGGATTGAGATGAAGAAAGTTCCCTATTTTTTATGTGTTTAATGCTAACAGCTTTGCAGCTCATACCATGATTCATAAATTGAAACGTTAACTATGCTCAAGTATATCAGATGCAGATGTCAGTTAAACTCCTCTGGTAGAAATGTTATCTTTAATCCAATTCAGCAGCACACTTTTGAATTGGCTCAATGTGCAGTGCACCTGTCCATCATCCTTGCAGGCACAGGAACCAAGGCTTCCTGGCTCACAATGTGACTCATATTGAAAGGAAGCTGCACAGTGGTCCTTGATAACATGACTGACACCTCTGAGACAAGCATACACTGCTGCACGTCTCATCATTGCTTTTCGACAGGCCAACACCTGCAGGCTGCCGGCTGTGGCCTTGACTTGCTTTCTATAGAAACTGGCGGCTCTCTAATAACCTAACTTCAGTCTGACATTAATTTGAGGCAATACGTCCAGCCTCAAGTTCAAGTCCGAGTTTATTTATATATTTTATCCATTTGTGCATAGTTCAGCCCAAAATTAGTGAATGATGATCTTTAATAGTTGCAAAGTGAGGCAAAGAAGGACATGAAGCCAATAGTGAGCTGTTGCAATAGGGAAACTATAAGGGCTTTAATTCTGCAAGTTGAATTAATTCTTTCAGCTAAAATATAATTGATTTATTTTGGACCGAACGTTCTAAAACCATTTTTCATGCTAGCGGCGTTTACATTTCTCAGTGAATGCTTCTCACCATTTCAAATATTTGTCTGCAAGTCGTCAGCAAAATCTATTGTTGTAAATTAAATTTTGGATTAAGAAAACAAAAGCAATCTGCAGGAAAGCTTTTTTGTTCCTTCATGCTTTTAAAAGCATTAAAGACTGCAACCAGAAGCTCTCATGAAAAATTGATTGCCCATGGGGAATAACAACACTTTAAACTGCAAAAAAGCTGAAAAGTGGCCAGTGGGTTTATAAATAGGCAATTCACTACACTAGAAGAACAATGAAAAATCACATCTGAATACAAAATTTTAGCTTTTTCTGTTTGATTGCACAACTGAAACAGCCAGGGAATGACAAGTAGGTTATGAAAGCATATACTAAACATATTACATTGGGATGGATCTACAGTAAGTGTGCTTATACACTTGTTTCTTACATTAAAAAAAATAGTCTCCTTGGTACAGTTCAATCAATTCTTTTCTCAGGGTAATGACTTAGTCAAAATAAATAATGAGAAGTGGGAATTGAAGCCCTCTATTGCAATTAGTCATTTCATTTCCAGATATAATTTGGCTTAGTTGAAATGCCGTGTCTGTCATTTGACAGTGTCTGTCTCCAAAGGTCAGATGCGTTACTCTTTCCTCTAACAATCTCTGTTCTCTTACAACAGACCACACACACACACACACACACACACACACACACACACACATCCACATCCGCAGGCCACTCTCTAAATGGCCTGATTTTTTTTTTTTTTTTTTTCTTTCCCTAAGATTTTCAGATCAGGTAACACATAATCTGCTCTGTGAAATGCTTTCATACTGCCGGGGAGTCTGAGCCTGTGTCTGCAGTGCTGTTACATTTGCATCCCAAGAACAGCTCGCATTAGGCAATACTGCCTGGTTGAGTCAAACATGCAAACAGAAATTCCTATTTGGCGTGGAAGGGACATGACAGAGCCAGTGAGCTGACAGGCAAAATAATAATGATGAATGCCAAGGGGACACTGAGTGTATGATGGCAAATACACATGGTGCCAAAAAAAAAGGATTTCAGATACTTGTAGCAGACTTTGAATTCTAAAAGAAGAACACATTTTAGACATTACATCCATTACAGGTGTTTTATAGCCAAAATAAAATCTGACAGATCAATTCCTCAGACGGGCTTGCTGCCTCTCTAATGCAGAAGCAGCCTTCAGGAGAAACACAAAATGTCAACTTTGCAAATGTACGCTATCCTTGTGGGGGTTCGCTGCTCTGAAGAATTTTTGGTTCCTATCGTAACCATTTGTGGGAAAACATTTTCTTTTCACAGACAAGTTTGAATGAGACCCTTTTTTTTTAAACAGATTATGTGTTTTTTAACAGCATTCTGCTATTGTACAGTGGCTACATCAAACTAGTACTGGGGAGTAAATGGGTTTGGAGTCTCAAATGGCTGCTCTGAAAAACAATTATTTGATTGCAACTTCAGGCTGAGGCATAACAGGGCATTCAGCCTCCACAGGGACATACAGTGGACGGATGCTAGTAGCAAACTGCCAGGCACACCACATCACCATGTCTTAAAAAAAAAAAGTCATGCTTATCTGGAACGTAATTGGTGAATGCCAATTAAAAAAAAAAAAAAAAAAAAAGTGATGCTTATCCGGATATAATTAGTGAATGCCAATTTGAAATAAATAAATGAATGAATGAATGAACAAGACATTCCACAGTAAAACAAAAATAAATAAAATAATAAAATAATAATAATAATAATAATAATAAAAAGGTTTTGTACTGATCTCAGAAAAAAAATGTAGGTGTTAGGTCCACAAAACAGTGTATTTAACATCAGTAAGTATTCAGTGAATGGCAACGCGCAGGAAGTGGCCAAGCTCCATATCAACCCAAATTAGCGCTAAATGTGTTCACTATATGACATTATGACACATTATGAATTATACTAACACAACTTCGGAAACTGTTTTTGCAATGTCTGAACTGAGGTCAGAAAGATATTTAGGTTGTAATTTCACAAAATTATGCTGGCAGTAACTATGGTCATATCAAGCTGTATATTTCATCACAACTGCTATATTTACATGGGTTTTCAATATTGGTGCAGGCTGCCATAGCAACATCTATTCAGCATTATAATATTTGCAGCTGAATGCCGACACCAGTCACTTTATGCGACTAGAGCTGAGGGCTGATAAGATCCTAAATTTTCGCATTTGCTTGTTTGTTTCACTTTGAATCACAGATCACAAAGTCTCAGGCAGCTCATCATTTGGCTGGACACAGCAAAATAGAAATAAAATAAAATAATAATAATAATTAAAAAAAAAAAACTCACTGAGGACCATAATCCTTCCACCGAACTGGACAGAAAACATGCCAGAATGCTAAAACCACCATCACAAGGGGGAGGAAGGTAGATATTATGTGTGCTAGTTCATTGTGTTTGCAAGGCCTACTTTACATGTGCCATCCCTGACAGCAGTGTGTAGGAGGTGCTGTGATCTTGTCTTGAGTCATCTCATCTTCTGGACACAAATTATACATTGCCGGTGTCTAGTGCAGCTACTCGACAATCGCTCTAATAAAAAAATTCAAATCTGTTGTGGTACAAACAAGTGATTACTGAAAATCAATTGCAGCAGTCCACGGCCTCCCAAAAAAAAAAGTATTGCCTGAAAACAGTGTTTGATACCAGGCACAAGAGAGTACAAATAGCAATTACTAGGCTCAGTGATTTGTGACAGACTTTAACAAGATTTAGGACAGAAAAGGACAGATCCAGCACTATTCTGGTCCTCAAGCCGTAGCAGATGTCAAGGAACATAAACACAAAGTGAATCAGATCCCCTCCTCAATACAGTAAAAGCAGTATTTCTGAGGAACCGTTCATTTCCCAAAACATTAAGTGACTTTTGCACAATGGCTAAATCCTGGGTAGACCTCTTTATGCTGGCCACGGTGATGGCTGTATTACAGTAGTGTTGCTGATACCGAGAAGTGATTGAATACTGCTCAGGCGCGCTTCATACCAATAAAGCCAAACTCTGTAACTGCACCCTATACTTAATTAATGACTATCCTCTAATTAATTAACATCTCCATTTGAATTCATTGGACCCCCCTCCCGATTCATAGTCTTATTAATCATGACCGTCAGTGTACCAATCACTCTCCTGGCAGTGTTAATTGTTTAACAGTAATGAAGCTACAGTGGTCTTATGAGAATAACACTATGAGTTATGATTGATTAACAATTAAAGCACCATTGATTTACAGGTCTCTTGGTGTTGTATAAGCATCATCAACACAACCAGACAGCGCCATAATGACCTGGCTGCAGCTCTGAGCCCCTCAGCATTGTATCACTAGAGGGAGGACTCCACCTATGGCAGTGGGTAGAGCTGCATGAATCTGGAAATGGAGATGGCAGCAAAAAGTTGGGGGAAATGCAAAATGCTGCAGGGCATGCCTAAACACACAATGTGCAGGAGCATAATACTGTTCGGATTTCCTCTTGCAATGGGGCCAATTACTGCTTTCCTGTAAATCACACATACTGTCAAATATGTTTATTTGACAGTGACAGTACACTTATATTATACACTCTATTAAACATGGTAATGATTATGACTTTCTTTTTTGGCATCAGAATGAGACTTTGCAGCCATTAGAGCTGAAATGTGTTGCAAATTTACTGTGCTGCTTGTAGCACTGTCCTTCACCACTGAGCAGCTGGAAATGCTAGTAGGTGTGTGTGTGTGTGTGTGTGTGTGTGTGTGTGTTGAGGAGGATGTTTGGAGAGCATTTGTTCCAAAGCAGGTAGCGCAGGATGAATTGAATTTTGAAAGCCAGAGATGTCAGCATCTGGCAAAGTAAACTCTGAGTCATTGTAATTGATCACAATTAAATTAAACCTTCTGCAGTTAAATTATGGTCCATTCAAAGTATTGGGCCGTGCAAATGTACAGCATTATTGCACCTTCACGGCAAATTGCACCATTGGCATTAGTCGCACAATTCTTCAAACAATCCACTTGTTTTCAATGGCCCGTCTTGACAAGTTTGATCCGGACTGGGTTTGCTGCAGGCGCATTAACAGAGGACCAAATCTGCTTTTTGCTGTTTATGGAACTGCAGTGGTCATTGACCCATTTCATGGCAGAAGGACATCATGCATGTTTTTAATTATGGTGTTACTGGCAAAAAGTAGGCCACAGTATAAGCCAAGACATGGATGAGGAAATGCTAATTAACAAAATCAAAAATGCTTAGAGGTGTCACAGTGTGGCTCAGTGGTTAGCACTGTGGCCTCCCCGTGCAAAGTTCCTTGGTTCTATTCCCAGCCCTGGCCCTTTCCGTGTGGAGTTTGGATGTCCTCCCCATGTTCACCTTGGTTTCCTCTGAGTGCTCCTGTTTCCTCCCACAGTACCAAAACATGCAGGTAAAAGCCACTACAGACAGCAAGTGGAGCTGAAACGGTGCTGATGCAGAGCAGACTACTTTCATTTTAGCTCCCATGTTAATGGATGTGCTTGTTCATACATCCCGCCAACCGCAGCGGGCAGCTGGCTAGTGGACGTGAAGCTTATTTTTTTTTTTTACCTGCTTAGAGTATTTTTCCATCATCCACAGTGCAAAGACACACAATAAAACAATAATACAAAAATCTTCATATATTGCATGGTATCAACAATTAAGTTTGTCTAGTCTTTTCATAAAGTCCATTGTGTGAACGCAGAAAATTAAGATGAGCAGTTTATCCGGTAAAATATGAAAACAAATGTCAGTTACATTTCAAATGAAATGTAAAATTGTTACACACAGCCTAACGTTTTCCTACAGCGTAGGCTTTGGACAACTGAAGAATGTTAAAACGCTGCTGGTGTGAATACAGGCTCACAGAAATCTGTGGTGCAAACATGACCATTGAAGTTCCACTGCATGTGTGCATCTGCCTTAATGTGTATTCAAAGCTCTATATTTACCATAAGTTGCTAAATCAGCTGGCTGGGAAACACACTGCTCTCTGGCCAAAGCACGCTGGGTCAAGCTCCAGTCCCCCATCAACCTGAAGAGGGATAAGTAGCTGAAGAAAAAAAAAAAAACAAGCATGCTATTTTAAACACAGACAGATGCCCTGCTGGGCCTACTGGTAGCGCTAGAGGGAAGTCATGTTGTCACCAAAATTGACAGGTTTCGCCCACTAGCCATGAATGAATGAATGTTTTCACCAAATTTCATGGCAATCCACCAAATAGACTTTGAGATATACCACTCTGGACCAAACTGGACCTGCAACCAAATGATGTGAATCAACATGTTGAGAAGGCCACAGACTAAAAAACATGATACAGTAACTGTGACCCATCGTGGATCGGAGTGCTGCTGGTGCTTTAAATCTGAAATCCGCAATGCACCATAAAATTGTGAAATTTGGAGCATCAAATGACACATGTCAATAAAATGAATCCGATGCCTTTATCCTTTTCAGAAATCATAGAAGTGGTCAATTTTGCCACACTGCTCAGAGCTTTTCCATCAGCATGCGAGTTCTGTTTTGTGAAACAAGGTCGATGTAAGAGTTGTTGAGAGTTTGTTTGTTCACTGTTTGTCTTTCAGGGTTACCATTAGGGTTCCTCTGATTTGGAAATGCTTTTGCTGCTGTATCGAGCAGTTATGAAATTTCGGGTAATGTCTAGAATAATTGTGCATCTCAATAATGGCTTCTGAGCAAAGGAGAAGGCCTCTCCATTTCAGCTCTGTGGCATACTACCGTTTGAACACACCACAATATCAATCAATATCATATTTCACTTTGAGGCATAAAGTGTTTTGCTGTATACTGTCATGCATTGCTTTTGTTTCCTGGCAGCGGCAACTGAGAGGAAAACAAACAGAAGCAAATTCTTTCCCTGCTATGTGACAGAATGCAATGCATCAAATGGGCTTTTGTCTGAAGAAAAATTGGCGAGTAGGCACAAGCTGGGGAAATTGGGAAGGGTCTGGGTAATGCTCACTTTTAGGCAATCCTTGGCATTTCCCTAATAGCTACTCATCTCCTCTAGCCTTGCTACTATTTTTGTAAGTGTCTCATACTCTGGCCACATCTCCCTCTCTGTGAAGTCTAAATGTGATTGATGAAGATGATTAAATCTACAGTCAGCAGATGCTGAGTGATAATATTTTTAAATACTCTATTATCTTAATATTCTATTAATAGAGGGTAAATACTCCTCACTGCTAGTTATAACTCAAGTGGACAGCTGTTGAATGTGTCTGACAGTCAAATCTTTGTGACAGGCTGATAATTGTACTCACGGTGAACTGCAATTTATCCTCACCTTAATCTATAATAATACGATGACTGTACATTACTTGTTATAATTATCAATTGCTCACTTGCAATATGGCAAAAAAAAAAAAATAATCTTAATGTCTTTGTTCTTTTGGAAGATAAATATTTTGCTTTTATTCATTTTCTGTAGTTTCTCCTTGTATGTCAAGCAGAATGTTTCATAGCTCTGTGATATCAGGTGTTTCAGTGGCATCATTTTTCACATTCTGGGGGAGAGGTGGTCATTAATTGGGGTGAAATTGACCAAACTGTGCACCTCTGCACACCACTCATCTGCAGTCTGTCTGCTGTGATGGCCTGCAGCTCAAATTCACTTCATTTCCCAAATAGCAAGCTGACACTTTATCTATATTTTGCCCCGATCATAGGTGCACTTCCACACAATTCCTGATTAAGATACATGTACCGTGTAACGTGAGCGTCACAGTCACTGAAAGTCAAGAGAAAAGAGGGGAATAGTGATATAGGGCTAACCCATTTACTGTTCCTAATAACCTGCTGTTGTTCGTTTAATGGGTTAGTGTGGACCAAACCCTAATCTTAGGCTGCCAGGTACAGCTGAAATCACCTTTTACAACGGATGTGTCAGACAGTAAGATTTGGACTGTGATAGATTGAGCACATTACACTTTATTTTCCGCTATAGTGTTTAAACAAGACTAAGAGCCCAACAGCCCTGCTAGTGGTCTGTATAAGAGACCAAAGTAGTTGTACTGGCTGTCTGAGCAAATGAGCGAGTTACTGACCTACCATGTTTCAAGGGCTGAGTTGCTGGTACGGGGCGGTTTTGTTGCGAGGTTCACACCAGAGTCAGTTCCTCCCAGGAAAATAACAAATGCAAATAACGTGCTTGCCTTACTTTACAGTAAACACACGATATGACAGAGAAGCTAGGTCAGCTTTACAAGAGTGCAACTTCGCACACTGCACTGCTTAACCCTGCAACACACTTATTAAAAACCTCCTTCACTTTCTCTGCGTGGGCCTGTTGTCTACACACAGATCCAGGCTGCTGTAGCTCCTCAGCAAGTTGGTGGTAAATGTGTCTTACAAACTAAATGTGGGCTCAGGAAATGAAATCAAGCGTCTCTCTCAAAACTGCATAGAATACTACAATAAATACGTTTTGAGTGTTTGGTCGATTAACCGCTATTTAGTTATTATGCAGTGCTTCTATTAAGAAAAAGCCACACTGCAGCAGCTCACTGTTGTACTACTGACTAAAGAGTTTTTCAAGCTGAGGTCTTTCCTTACAATGATGGTATGATCTGGAGAGTATATTTTCAGCAGAAGCAACATTACTGAATGACTATAGGACTACTACACACAGGAGCACTATAAGCACTAGTGTGTGTATGTGTGTGTGTGTGTGTCTGTGTGTGTATGTGTGTGCGATTTTCACTCTGTCCGCAGCCATCACACATTGCTTGTCACTTTGATCATGAAAGTGCGCCTCAGTGGAAATAGGCTACATTTACTTTAATATAGTTGAAAAATTGATCTTACCATGCTAAGCCGCCAGGGTGGAATATGGGAAATACTGACTAAAGTACAATTGTAAAGACTTCTCCCGGCTGAAAGTGAAACCTAACTGCAAGCCCCAGATCACATGGGGACAAACCAACTGACAGAATTTGACATTATATATATATTATATGATTTCATTTTAATCATTGTATTCCCTGATAAGTCAGAACAGAATATGATCAGCCATCACTGGTTTCCCCAATAACACCAGTTACAATGCTCTGGTGATCTGTACTAAACAGGAACTTCAGCCATGGTTTTATTATGCCTTAGATGAATAATAATAGCCTTTAAGACTACTGCTCAGTGGGAGATAAGTCAAACACAGGTTTATAGATTTGTTTCATATAGTTGGGAATGTTCCCTCTTCAGTAGAAACTGCTGCATGCTGCCTTTCTTTGGAGTACTGTCAATTTCACATTTCACAGAATAAAAGCCGGTTAAACTTCATCTGTAGCTTCAAGGAGGTTGTTGGTTGCATGTTGCCAAGTGTTATTTGCTATGTGGGATGTTTCAGCATTTTAGAAGTGACATGTGCTCTTATTTACCATCAGAGAGAAGTGTCAGTCTTTCGTCTTGTGCAGCACAAACTGCACTGTATATGAGTCAACCCAAGCTTTCTTACATTCAGTACAATATTGAAGCACCAAGTAATACACACACACACACACACACACACACACACAGATATATAGATATACGATAGATATAGATACCAGCACCCACACATACTTGATGTACATACACAAATATACGCAAGGAACATATGCAATCACACTTCTGCGTGCAGGCACTTGACTGGAAAAATACTTTGCGTGTTTGAATAAAAGGCTTCTGCAAGATTTCAAGATATTTTTTTTTTTCAAACTCAAGGCAACATTTACTTTATGACCTATTTTTTCTACATAAAGCCACTGAGTCAGGATCTAAATGTTTACCACTGTTTCAGTGGTAAACAAATGAGCTCCTCGGACGCAGAGCCTGCTTGAACAATGAAGACTTCCCCGTTTGGTTTTAAATAAATGTGAAGTATCATACATTATGCAGCGCTTACTGGATTTCTACAGCTGTTCAACATCACCCTGGACAGTGAGACTGCCACTAAATTAATATGAAATCTGCCTTCCATTATGAATGAGGGCCAGGTGTGCCTCATTAAAACTGGGCCCTCTATCAGGAGAACCACCTACAGTACACAGACTCACACCCCCACACACACATACACACAGACAAACTCACACAGATGCACACACACACATACACACACACACACACACTAAGGTTTGGTGTGGAGTGTATGCTGTCCTTGACTCACTGGTGACAGGAACTGAAAGGCACAGAGCGGACGCACCAGAATTCATAACATTTCGAGTGTCACTGTTCTGTGAAGCCGAGAATTAATTTGAGGACATTCATTACTGCTGTTTCTTAACTGCACACTTTAAGAGGCCAATTTTGGCTTGGTTTGAAGTATATGTGACAAACGCTGTCACATAAATTGTGTTTTATGTGCTGACAGTTTATGGTAGTGTAATTACAGCACACTCGATTCAAAGAAAGTTTAAGAAGGACTACTTACCACTGTACTTTATCCGCAGTCTCCTGTGCCTGCTGCTTCACTTTTAAAACAGGCAAAGGTTTTGTTACTGTAGTGCGCCAGGGCATATTGTGCATTGTCTGTCTTTCCATCTGGAAGGCCAAGTTTTGATTTCACTGGTGGGACCTGCACCGACAGAAGCCAGATGATTCAGGATGACTCAAAGCCCAGCCACTTGATTCCTCTGGAGCAGCTGACTGAGCTGTGGGAACACAGCTCCAGATCTGCACTCCTCCATCTGTTGTCCTGGAGGAACCACTTCAGAGGGCTGGCCAAGGCCCAGGGCAGCCTTGTGCCCTGCCCAGCCCATTCCTCCCACCCTGGGGCCTCATCTGAAGGTGTCAGGCTGACCCCTCTGCGGCACGATGCCAGCCGCACTGCTGGGATCACAGCTGAAAATAGCCCACCAATTCATCACTTTAGTTTGCCAGCAGGTTTTGTGCTGCATAGGCACTTCTCTTAATTTTGGGATCTGTTTCAGATTGACCCAAGGAGACCATTTGCAACTTCAATAGTTATTTGATGTTTCTCCACTGTAGCTGTAGACCTCCATTAGGATGGTTAGCTGCCTCAGCACCTGAAGATACTGGTGGTCTCCACTACCTGGAAGATTCCAGTAACATCACAGAAAGGAGTCCTTCCATAATTTTTCATCACCTCTACTCCTCTACCACAGACAGGCTCTATTTTAACGTTCTAAGCACACCGTCTAAAGAGCATGGCGCAAGTGCATATAGGGTGTGTCCAAGTCCACTTTTGCTATTTAACCACAGAAAAAAGGGTCGTTGTGTGAGGCACATTGTTCAAAAGGGTTGTGCTTAGTCTCTTAAATAATCAATGTGGGTGTGTTTTGGCTTTAACATGCAATAAACCAATCTCCCATTTGCTGTCTCCCTACCTTGGTGGATTGCAATTATACTGGCACATTTGCCATGTAAGAAGAAATGTTTCTCTGCAGGGGAGATGGGTCTGCCAGTGTGTGAAGTGAGAGCCTGCAAACAGACAAGCGGACAAGCGGACCAGCTATGGCAACAGCAAAATTCCACCAAAGCTCCCTGAGGTGAAGCAGGCATCCCTGTGTGCGTAACAAGCAGAGTGTCCGTGCATTGTGCACCCACCTATGTAGGTGTGCATTACTATCTGGATAATGCACCCTTAAAATAACACTGAAATACTGTTCCATTGACTTCACACCTGTTCTTTGTTTGTCAGTCACACATTCGCTTTCAACCTCCCCAAGATAGGAATCCGCCAACAATGCGCCTCACCATACCTCATTTTAAGACCAACACGCCAATGGGCATTTGCTATTTACACAGCGTGGGTGCTAGATGGGAAAAAGACAACTGTGTTGGTTGGACACTAGCAAAGACACTTGCATCGCATTTGTGCCAGGTGCAAGATGGGGTCCTAAGTCACATCAGCCAATCATCCAGTGACATTTGCATCGACAGGTACTGCTTTGTCCACAGCCATGTCCATCTGACTGAACTCACTGCCATATGCATCTGCAGCAATCTAGAGTCCCCAGTGTTCTGTGTCTGTACACACACGCACACACACACATACACATATTTTCACACAGTTTCAGAAAGTAGGTACTAGTGGGATACTTGCTCTGAAGGTAAATTTCCATTATCACCCGGGTATAAATGTGATCTCTACTGTCAACAAACACAGAGATAGCCATCTCGCTTTTGAGTATATCTATTGAAAGCTGGAGAAGAGGTGTGTTTTTTTTATGTATTCAACACCGGTGATTGCAACCAAAAAAAAAAAGAGCGCTTGCCCCTGGATCCATCAATATTTCTGGAGAAGTATTTAGAGAGCATTGGGTAGTTATATCTCTGCACTTGAACCACTGGTTGTAAAATCCTGTTTTCGATCTATACACATACAGCCAAGCTCATTTTCATTTAGCACTACCAGTTGGTATTCTCTGTCACAGTCACACTCACTGTGACTTGACCAGATTAAGCACTAAAATGAGGAGCAACAACCCTGTTAAGGTTTAATGTGAATGGAGCATATGAACCATTAATATGCTCCTTCCTGTGGGACCCCCTGATTTTCTGAATGTCCAAATCCTCCTAGACTTGACCCCTGCATCTGTTGCACCCCGAGCTTCCCCTGCTGCCCTGGAGAAGCTGACTGGCAGGCCTCCTCTGCACCATCAGTGACTCATCAGCTTTTGGCTACACTGATTATAGCTCTGCCCAGACCTTGCCTACCGCCAGCCTCCGTGCCGGAGGAGATCAAGCAGCTCATATGTTAGGTACCAGACAGAAAACAGAAAATATGACAAAGAAAAAGAAAACACTAGCTGCTGAAAATACACCGAGAGATGTCCCGCTGGTTCAGACGGCTAAGGTACATGCCATATAATTGTGGCAGCCTGGGTCTGAATTCAGGGTAGAACTCTTGTTGCACGTCATTATACACTCTCTTTTCCATGTTCCCTGTTGTTCTCCACTGTCAAATATCAAATGAAGCAAAAATGCCAAACATAATTCTTCATAAATGAAATAATGTTCATTTAGCCAGAACATGAATATTTATCAAAAATTTTCAGTTTGTCAGCTAGCAAGGGAATGTTTAGTTGCAGTTCATGAGGTTGTGGAAGTGGCAAATGTTGTGAGCAATCAGTGAAAAATGCTTTCATCCACGTTTTAGTCTTTGCAGCCTCGATAGCTGCATTAAAGATTATTTGTATATCATGTCTAACGCTAATGAAGTACGTGACAATTAGCCCTGCATTGTCTCAAGTTCAAGTTTCAAGCTCAAGTTTATTTAGAGCCCAAAATCACTGTTTACAGCCTCAAAGGGCTTTACAACCCCATAAATTTAAAACAAACAAAACAGATACCCCTGACTAAATTCTCATAGTGGGCAAGGGAAAAAAAACAAAACAAACAAACAAACAAAAAAACTTCCTTAAAGAGATGGAACAAGAGAAAAAATGGAAGCAATCTTAAGAAGAACCTCAGAGAGAGGAAACCCCTCCATGGCCAGACAGGTGTGCAACAGGTGCTGACCCAACAGGCAAATTACAAAGCAGTATACAGTTGAATTGAGATAGAGAGAGAAAACTAACTTGCAGAAAAAAACAAAGATGATGAGGATGAGGAGGATGAAGAGGACTGGAGGAGTGTCACACCCGGGAGGAGGACAGTTACTCACACAAGGCATTTATACTAAAGCATATGAGACACACACACACGGACACACAGAAGATGACAGGGAGGAGAAGGAAAACATTACAGAGGTAACAAGACTTAATAAAGCAAGAAGGAGATCACACACACACACACACGTCTCCAAGGGGCAAAATGGCGAGCATAAAAATACACATAGTGACACAAACAACTACTGTGAGCAGATCAAGTGGTGTAGTGCTGAAGTGCCAGGGAAGTGTACTGCCATAGATAGAGTCAATTCCTGGAGGGGCAGGGAGGGCAGCTGGGCTTCAGAAGGCAGACAGCCTCGGAAACAAAGGTGACCGCTCTACAAACGGTGACATTTGCGGCAGGCAGCACGTCATGAGCCAGTTCAGTGTCTTATCCTGTCCCAGTGATGAGTGTTATACTTTTTCTTTGATATGAAGAAACTCGCCTTGGTAAACTATCTTTAAAGCTTATATCCGTTTCATTCTTCATAGTATTGACAAATCACCATTACAGAAGTTTCAAGCCAAAAAAAAAAAAAAATCACAGTTTTCCAGACTGCTCCTGGGCTATAATCTCATTTGTTAAAATCCAATCAGCACAAATCAAACAGCCAATCACTTCAAGGAAAAGTCTCGTGCACATGCTCGTGCACCTCTGCTGTGCACGCTCGCTTCCCCTCCCCGAAAAACTCCTCATAGCCTCCCTTTACTGTAGTAATTTAGCTCAGTTTACCGAGAGGCCTTTCACAAGCATTTAAACACAAGAAATCTGCTCCAGCATCACTGATCTGTCATTTAAATATATCATTTTAAAAATTACAAATGTAGTTTTCTTGTCATTTTAAATTTAAATCAAATTTTCTGGTAATTTTTGTCAATTTCTTGTACATTTTTACTAATGTCTAGCTAAGATTCTCACTAATTTATTCATCGCCTTCTCTTCCAGTGTTTTTGAAAGACATTAAATGAATTTGCTGGGGAAAAGGTGATAAGCAAATTGATTCTAAAATTAGTTTTAAAAAAATTGAATTTGAGGACATTCATTATTTTTGTTGGAAAAAGTCTTGACAAGTTTTTTACTTTTTCCAACAAAAATAGTGACTGGAATGGAATGTAACATTCTCTTCAACAATGATGTCAAACAATTTGAGGCAGATTTACAAAGACTGTATCAGTATGACTGATAATCTTTACTGAGACTGAATTTTAAGTCCCCACTAAGTCCCATGTTACATCCAACACTGAAATCTCAAAGTCAAAGACTGTGCAGCACCACATGTAATACAATATTCATTGGAGCCACTGTGGATCTGATCAGGTTCAGGTGCTGATTATACTATCTGATGCTGCTGCTGTACAACTACTATCTATTTTCTGTGTTTGCATGAAGTTAAGAAACTTTAAAGCTACAATATGCAACCTCTCACATCAAGACAGGTAGTGTGCTGTCAGTCCAACCATCCTCCCCCTCAGCTGGTCAAGTTCCTGCCCTGACATCATCACTTATATTGATGAGCTGTCTGCCTCGAAACAACATCTAACCTGAGTCGGACGTAAATGGCACCTGCAGAGCCACCACAGGTGTTGAAGAAACAGATGGTGAGTCTGAAAAAAAGAATAAAATAAAAAACAATTTATGTTCACTGTGTTTTTGAACAAGCCTTGTATCTTTGTGCAGTCAGCTTTGCTGCTGACTCAGTGGATTTCTGCCATTGTTGTTGCTGTGACTTCGCTCCTCTGTAATAATATACAAAAGACTTTATAAATTAATTTCAGATTAGCTCCTGGATTAAGGTTTTGACTGAAGATCACAAATCCTAAACTTCTAAATAGCATGATAATGTTAGGTATAACCATAGCAAAAATGATTGTGTACTGTAAATTAAATATGTCATCTAAATTATACCAGTGTTATGTTAGTATCACAACTCTTAGTATATATAAGTTTTAAGTTCTAAGTTTTTGAGAACAGAAACATCTTTTTTTTTATTATCATTTTTTGGCAACTCTGCTTTATTTAGATTTTTAGTGACAGTGGAGAGAGACAGAAAAGGCAGGGGAGAGAAAGGGGGATGACATGCGGCAAAGGGTCTGAGCCAGATTTGAGCCCAGGCTGCTGCGGTAAGAAGTTAATGCGTGGTATGCGCTTTACCAGGTGAGTCACCAGGGCGCCTCCTGACAACAGAAACATGTTTGAGTGACAGAAGACCAGGCACACTCGCATCAACACTGAACACTTTAATAGGTCATAACTCTGTGGTACATTGTTGCCTCAGTATCCAACTACAATGGCATCATGCCTAATCGTTACAACATACATCATTTTCAGCCTTGAGCGATGAACTTTTTTAGGTAGTGACTTAAATGCCAGAAAAGAAAGTTTGACGCAACCACCACTCCAGCAGCCTGTGAAGTGCTGGATTTGATTTAAGCAGTCTACAAATTCAGGCACTCAGGGCTCCTCTGGATTGTGCCTCACAAAGGAAGACTAAGGAGTTGGACATCCAGTTATTTTACAGCTCTATTAGAAACAGAGGACTACTGAAATCAAAGATACTGTAAAATATACTGTGAAAAATGGTTGTATTTAAAAAACCAACTCACTTTAGGACTACACCATGCACCATGGAGTTGAGGAAAATATTTCCAACTGGACAGGAAAAAATGCATGCAGTTCTGACTGTATTTTAGATTAAACGCTTTAATACTAGAGGCACAGTGTGTAAGTTCATTATATAACTGTTGCACTTTATTCTGAGCATATTCAATTGTCCTGACATGAGGAATTCATATAGATGCATTTTATCCTCACATCTACAGATACATCTGTGTATGCATGAGGTACCAACCTCAAGCCACTGTCATTTCAGCGTTGGACCGCTAGGTGCGTGGCATGAAGCTGCTTGCGACTGTAATGCTTCTTTCCCGCTGTACTGCATGACAACTTGCCTCTGTGTATTTCTGCTGCATCTCATTATATCTCTTACCTATTATTAGCAACATCAGGCATCTAGTGTGACCTAATTAACGTTAGTTAGTTTTGTGGAGAATCAGGTCACTTTTTACTCGTTTAGGTGAGCAGTGAGGCTGCAAGCCAATGTGAAACAATAAGCTATAAAGATTAAGAGGCATAAGCTTGAGAAAAAAAAATCGGTTGTGTTGGGAGTGGCAAGCAGCCAAAGGGAGCTAACATTAGCAACCTCAAAACCTTGATTTAATATTCATAAGCATTGCATAGTTAATAAAACAATACATTAATGTTTATGGCAAACCCTTAACCTCCTTCCAGAGATGTTGCTAGTTTACCCTGACCAGCACATCACTGCCAGGGTTTATTGGAATCAGTGATAAAAAGAATTGCAGTTCTCACAGTTTCTCAACATGTCATCATTGTCAATATATTTTCCAGCACTCTGTATATACTGTATATATTATTTTTACTCCATATTCACCCCATGTATATATTTCCACATCCAATATGTACTCCAGCATCTTTGCACTCTGCTCCATTGCACTATTGTCTTCTACTTCACTTTTCCATTAGTTGCCTGTTTTTTGTTAGTTTGTTTCCTTTGGTTCTCTGTACATAGCAGTAATATGTTTGTTTTCAGTGCTTGCATGTCTAACTCTGTTTAAGTACATAAGAATGGCCGAAGTGACCAGAGTCAAATTCCTTGTGTGTGCATACGTAGGCTACTTGGTGAATAAAGCTGATTCTGATTGAGTCACATTCAAAACTTATAAATAAATAATGATTTTTAGCCCCTCATTTATCTGTAATGTGCACACTGAAAATCATCCCACTCCTGTCTGCATGCTGCTAACGGAGTTTCTTGCGGCTGCTCTGCTATGATCCTGCAATAAGATGATATTTTACCATTCTCAGGCATGTCACAAGTTGTTGATGTCTGACACTATTTTTAAAGTAAGTGTTAAAAGAATGTAAATGTTTCTGACTGAAGTGTGATGTAGGAATGTATCTTTGCAGGCATGAGGTTGAAAAAAATCCCTTCCAAATCCAAGCATGCTGCTTGTATTGATGCTGGCTCTTAATTACCTTTCACAAATGTCTCTATCAGTGTTTCACAGTTCAGGTATAATCTGCTGTGCATAGATGTGCATTTTATCAGGCTCATCAATGTGGAATATTGACACTGCACAGTTTATGTATCTAATCGTCTCTCTTTAAAGCTTGACAAATCTTGACAAGCTGTATTATATTCACCAAATTACCCTAGAGGTGTCTTTGAGATATATATCAAAATTGACTGCCAGGATATCTTTTTTTGTTTATCCAAGCGTGCAACCTGCTATAGACTTCCCTTGGTCCTTCCAATACTGGAAATCTCACAGTAGACAAAGATCAGTATATTTGCTTGTCAGCACTGACAGATGCACCCTCACCCTACCCAAGGGCAACTAAAATATAAATTGGCATCCTTTATGTTTTGGTAGTTTGCACATGAGCTGATCTGCAGGCCATGCATGACATAAAAGTATTTCATCAAGCACGTCTCACATGCAGTTGTGCACGGTGCCTGTGTTGCTCGTGATGAGCTGAGAGAAATGAAAACATTCGTTTCCCTAAGCAATCAGAAAACAATGACAAATCACGTCAACAATACAAAAGCTATATTCCAAATTATTGCGTGAGTTGTCCAGGTGGCTGTGTGAATCACTGTGAAGGATACAATTCATGCTGCAAGGCAAAGGTCATCTCGGCTTTATCAGGACGGAGAGAGCTGAGGAGGCCACTGGAAATAGTTGAGGTGGATTTTGAGAAACCATCAATAGGAGACACTTGAGAATTGCATGAAATGGACAATAGAAGCAAGCAAATTCACATAAGACTGTTTGATTTCCTACAATCCATCCACCTGCTGATCTGAAATTGTTAGTGACAAATGATGCGGTAATCGCTTCAATCTTTAAGCAAATCATACCAACTCATTTATTTACTCCAAAAGCCCTTTTATTCAGTTGAAGTAATATTAAAATATTTGTGGGGTATTATTTGTCTATGACTGCACACCTAAGTACTGAGACACTGCATTGCATTATCATGTCTCTCTCATCCCCCGTTGATCAAGGAGAGTCACCCGCTGAAGATATAAAGTTGCTGTGGTGAAATAATTCTGCTGAAAAGATGGCAGCTGTTATCGTTCTCTGTAAACCTGAGAGATAGCATAATGGGAAGCAGGTGCCAGAAATCTTTTCATCTGTAACATGAGGACAAGATAAAAAGGAAAATACTGCCCTTCAAACCTTTTTAAAAGCCTGCATTGTTGTACCCGTGCATGAGCTCTGTTTGAAATGTGCACCCTCCAATACCTTAGATGGCTTCAAAATCACCATGAAGGCTAAATCGTACTGTGCAGAGTTGAAAAAATTCAAATCACTGCATAGCTTCAAGCTTCCTGCTCTACAACAAGTGTTTGCTTCATTGTGGCCATTGCTTGCTTGTTAGTGAGACATTGCTCAGCCCCTTGAGCTGACTGTAAAACCAAGGGATTTTCTACCTAAAATGAAATACTTGGCATAAAAAGTTTAAAACTCTGTAAGTATAAGCAGAATCGGCATGTAATTTGCATAGTTTGGTCACTGGAGTATATGTAGTCTTGACAAAACATAATCCAAAAAGCAAAAGATTGACATTGTGTAATAAATGTCTCCTCCCTTCTTCTTGCTGTTGTTTTTTTCTTTTTTTTTTCAGGGAAATGTTTCATGTTATGTAAGGAAGACACAGTAATGACACTCTTTTAATACTTCATAATATCTCCTCAGGAAGAAAACATGTTTGCGTGAAATATCAAGTGTGTGTTGTCGCAGAAGGATTGTCCTTTACCACTGTCAGCTCTGATCAGAGTGTCATTGAAACACGCATCATTAATATTGAAGAGAGGCCTACTACACACACACACACACACACACACACACACACACACCATCCTCTGCAGCACATTATGGCTAATACCAACAGAAAATGGAAGATCCGGTGCTTTCGTTCAATATGCTCCACCTTTGCATATTGTGTGACACTGATTTACTTTCAAGTATTTTCAAAGTTAAAATATGTAAATTAGCACAGCACATGTGAGAATTAATACAGAGTGCTCTTTATGCATAATCCAATGCAGCACATATTGGTTGTTGTAGAACTAACACAAGACTGTGAGCTTTGATTCAATATATAAAACATACATGTCTCGTTTATCATGAAATTAACACACTCTAAAGACACAGTCTGCTTAAAATCACATTTTTTTCTCTTCTTCATATATTTTGCTTGAAAATCTGCTACTACAGTGATGTACTATATGTGTGTTGTCTTTGCTTCATGGTGTTCAACATGTTACTTCCCAGATGCACTCACAGAAATCGAAACAGATGCAGACCACATTAGCTAACCGGTTTCTTACAGACTGGTAACCAATCATAGCCTCAGCATCTATCTGCATATTTCAAATCTCACTACATTATGTCTGTAAATTTATTATTTGCTAAAAGTAATGTTACACTGTTAGCTTACACAATAGTTGACCAAGTACACTAAATGCCTTTCTCTGGAGACTTTCTGTGGTGTGCAAAGTGTTTCTTCCAAACGGTGCATCAGGGTGTTTACATCTTTATAAGGCGGGTAACGTCAGAGCTGGGGATCAGGTCCAAGGTTAATCGAATATTAATAATACATTATTAGCTGGCTCATAACATAGTCAAGCCAAAGGTCCATGTCATCTATTTCTGTTGTGTTTCTAACATTGCAGAGAGCAATACATAAAATATATTACCGTTGCAATGTGTCTGCTTGTAGGCGACCCTGTACAATTCACTCTTCTTCTTTGGAATCGGTTTGTGGTTCATACATATAGGCTAGTGGGTGAATTAGGCGATTCTTATGTTACCACTTGGCATTGTGTACCACACAGTGGTTAGCAAAACAGAAAACAAGCAGTTTGTGTTTTTGATGAGCATGGATCTGTGAATATTTGCATATTCATAGATCAGTGCTTACTAAATGAAGGCAAAGGTTTAGAGTTACATCTAAGCTATTTTAAGGCATCAAGGGATTTTTTTATGGAAAACAACTTCTTAATATGTAATTTTGTCGAACAGAGATTTTAAGGATTTAATCAGTGCCAGGAGTGGGTCTTTAAATATGGAAATTATTACCCCGAATCATGCACTAAGAATAGGCAGCTGTGGCCTGCTGCAGTATTATGAGAGAAAATATGCACCATGGATTTCTATAATGAGTGCCTACCGTAACCTTTACATGTCTACAATGTGCCACAGTGTCAAGAAAAATATAATTTACACTCTCTTTTCCCAGCCATCACACACATATAAAACGAATAAGTTACTGAAGACATTCACTTTACCCATAGAAACCACTGTAATACCATATGTATGTTTCCTTAAATGCGCCATGCTATAAATGCCATTTATAAATGATGTAAATTATGTATGTATTGAAGTATATTGGCTTATTTAAGCTCAGTTACGGAGGTTTGTGTTAAAGTAGGAAGCCCTTAAGGAGACATGATCTGACCTTATGGCTCAGGAGCGACCTGCGGTAAAAAGATTTTTATAGTGATCTCAAATTTGACTGAGTCAGGCCTCAGCACACTCTGTATCATATTTTCAAAATGACATTGCTGTAGTTGCCCACGTTAATACATATTCTGTTGCCGTTTTATTTCATTATTTCGACATTGTATTGACTGGCTGATATTTAAAGCTTGTGAGTGGCTCAGCCATCGGCATGTGCCAGGAGAGGACTCAATCACAGATTTCAGGGGGATATCAGGTTTGTCTTCAATCTTTCTCCTTCTCAATATACTGATTATGTCGTCCATCTGTCTGTCTCATAATGACCCCCCTCTCTAAGATATCCATTTGATACTCAGGTCACAAGAGATGGACTTAAACATGCATGGATGATCTTGCCTGTTTATTGAAATATTCCATCAAACCTGCCAGCCCAGGCCCATTCATATCCAGTTTTTATAAACCTAATGCAGGACTAAATATTTATGTTGGCAAATTAAGTGAGAAATACACTGCATCACCACAGTGTGTGTGTGTATGTGTGTGTGAGTGTGTGTGTGTGGGACAGGCTGCAAGAAGTCAAAGAAAGCATGATGATTCTTTGCATCTCGCCCAGGCTGGTCTTCAGAGTATTTTATAAGCATGCCAGGGGAATCTAGTGCCACTATAAATCAAATGTGTAGGCCAGTAATTATTGCCTCTGCTCTCACAGGGATCTGGAGATTTCACTCCTGAACTTCCTCTCATTGGGCTTTGGAGCTGTAGTCATTCCGTTTAATAGACTACCGTTGAAAGACAAGTGAGCAGAAAGCAGAATGTCAGTTTAATTGGTGTATTTGCAGCCCACGTTGCTTGCTGTGCGCCAGCTGCAAATGAGTTCCAGGGTGTAACTCAAGGACAAAGGGCTTGACACATTGATATGTGCACACAACCAAGATCAGTTACTGTACAAGCAATGTCTGGAGAACGTCGAGTGCTGCTGTGAAAGGGAACGGATGTCTGCTGATACTTTGTTATGATAATATGCTTTTAATGAACCTGAGGTGCAAGATTCTGCATTTCAATGCAGACTACGCTGTGCACTGATGCACATTATTAGGCTTTGTTTTTGGTCTGTGGTTTAGTAATAATGGATACTAATAATGCTGTTCGCATCAATAGTAAATCATCAAAGATAGGCCTATAGGGTGTCATGAGAAGCTGATATTACCACAGAGCAATATCTCTGCCTCAGTGTTGCACGCAGGATCATGGCTCAGTCTCTTTGTTCACTGCAGTGCAGCGCGATGATGTAGGTGCACTTTCAAGCTCCACACCTTGACTTTGACAACCATGGCTGGGAAAGCTTCTAATGGTTCAAACATCAATGTGCAGCACCAAGTCTCCAGGAGCCCACTCTTGTCTATTCTCTTTGTGTTTCGTGGACTGACGAAACACAGCGAGGTGGAGGAGGCTGCTGGACAGGGTAAGATTACAAAACCCAGAATACACATTCACTAGAAAGAAATACAAGAGGAGATCTGTCCAACTCTACCAAAACTTGTGGCATACATCATGATTTTCAGCATGCACATGCATTAATAGTCAAGTGTGAATTTTTAATATTTTTAGCAGGTTATTATAAGAATTTTATCTAGTTTGATTATCTGGTCATCAGCAAGTCTTATGCCCTATCAGTCTCAGTGTGAGGGGAGAGAAGTGCAGCAGAGCTCCATGTCAAGCTTTTGATTGTTTTCAGAGAGCACAGAGGAAATTCAGTGACTAATATGGTAATGTGTCAGTGCTCCTGCCAGTAAAACTAAGTCCAGTGGGGTTATACCTACATACTGTGTGTGTGTTAGACCAACACAGTGGGTTAGTGACATATCAGGCTGATATTGTCCATTTATCAAATACATATGCATGCATATCACATATTTGTCAGTCAGTCTCATGTCCCTCTGATATGATGGAGGTTTCTCCCACAGCTACATAGAAACAATCTGTAAAATAGTTTTGTTTTTAAGAAGTTAGTTTTCCTTTGCACGTTATAGTTATTCATTTATTCAATGTTTTGGTACATGGAAAAGGCTGCAGGTTATCCCAACAAATAGGTGTGGGGGGTGACCCTGCTTTTAAGTACCTCTAACTATGGAATATCATTTCATCCAGCCAGCAAAAAGCTATATAAATCAGAATGCCTAGGGTTGTTTTTGCCATGAAAATCATCAAATTCAAAGATGCTGAATATCAAAAACAGCAAAATATTGCATTCAGCAGATAGATTGATCTAGAGAGATAGATCTAGTCTCTTATTGTTTTATTATATTTTATAGCACATTATAACAACCGGATTTGACAGTTTACTCACATTTGAGGCTGTCGATTGCTGTGATGTCACATGTGGTGTAGAAGTGACGAGGCGGTGAAGAGCTGTTTGCTGTAACTGCCACGCTGCTTCTCCATGTCGCCCCACTCTGATAATTGTCTCTTGCATTGCAATCAGTTTGGCTCTGGCTTCCATAGGCGAGTGACACAGGTTGTTTTTCAAGCTGCTTCTTGGGACAGAGCAGAGCTGTAAATAGTGTAATGTTTCTCTCTCCCGGGAGCGCTGAAGCATTGTTGTATTCACTCTTGCAATCTGGGTGCATCACAACACCATTTCTCACCAGAAAAAAATGAATGCCCAGCTCTCTCTGTTTTACAGTACTTTTATCTTGCAACAGGTTATTCATTGATGATGTGTGTTCTCTCAGGTAAAGCTACATTAATTTGTTTTGCTGCAGTTAAACCAAGGTTGTGAGGTAGGCTTGGCTGATCCCAGTCCATTTTATTGCAACCTGTGATAAATAAGTACCCATGTGCCACTTTCACCTCCCCGTCTGCTCCACTGGATACACCTCACTCCCATTCCAACCGTTTTGGGACAGCAGAAATGTTATTGCTGTGTCAGTTTTATCTCACATTACCTGAGCAGCAGGATGTCACCAGCGGTGCTGGGGCTCAACCCAGTTCTGGGAGGCTGGAACCAGGCCAGTGTTTTACAAAATAGCTGCGAGAATCTTCTTTCTTCAAACACATTCACTTTACAAAGAGGACAAAGCGCTTCTGTATCAAGGCACAAAAACCAGCAGTAACTGCACTTGGCTGATGAAATTACAGTTCATGTTGCATATTTTGAGCAGTCAGTGATTGGTAGGCTAGAAAAGCACAATCGAAATGCGGTCCATTTGCCAATTTACCAAAAAAAAAAAAAAAAAAATCCCCAGATAGACAGAAATGCTAACCTACTGCAGCTCCCATGTCAAACAAGTTCTTAATAAAATCTCAAAACTAACTTAAAAAAATTAAAGACAGCACTGTTGAGCAGGTTCTCAATAGCCGGCCACAGACTATGGCCTATGGGCTGGGGGAAGATAATTAATGTCAAAACAGTGCAGTGGTACAAACAGGATTTGGCTCAGCTCTCGGGCTGACATGGCTACAATGCACCAGCAGGTTTCCGAGTCCTTCCAGTGTTTCAGTGGAGACACATTCCACCAGACTGAACCGCAACAAGCCGCCTCTGACTAGCCCTCTAATGAGGTTGGGTACTGTCAACAGCCTTCCCCAGTGCTTCTCCAGCCAGCCGGGGTGCTTGCTCCCTACCCGCTGCCCTGCTCCCTCTGGGCCTGCCAGACACTTCACACTGGCTGCGCCGATTAATCAAATAGGGCCTTCTGCTGCTCACTTTTGCCTTCTTTAAAGATGGTAGCCCATGAGAAGTGGTCCTGACGGCTGTAATAATTGGGAGGTCTGCTGGCCTTGTTAGCAAGGCTAAAGTAGGATACAGAATGTGCTCACATGCTGTGATTAAATTTTTGCAGCGGCGGAGGGTGGAGATTATGGACACATGTTGTTATTGCATCAAGGCCCCACTGTTATGCCCTGCTACACATTCTTGTTTTTTTTTTTTTTTTCAAGGATGAAGTCTTTCATGACAGACATCCTGCAGCCTAAGGCCTCTTCCATTTTGTATGTCACCCAGATCCACTCTCTTGGCCCTAAGGTTACTGCACATTTCTTCCAGTAAGAGTGGTGCAGAGAAAAATTTCTTTGAGCACAGTGAATAGAAGCATAGATTTGAAGTCAGATGTATCATTATCATATGAATTTTATGGAGCTGCCTCTTAGTTGACCGATCAATTAAGAAGTAGGGATTTTTTTTTACTTATAAACTTAAAGATGTATCCCTGTAATGCAGTGATTCCTTTTTGTGAATGTATAGTTAATCCATGCACCTAGGATGCATGTAGAATGCAAGATGTCTTGTTAGTCCCATAGTGCCAGCTGGGCAAGGGCTAAAATCAAATCCATTGAATTCCTTCAAACCATGGATGAAATTTTGATTTCAGAGGTGGGGGGGGGCACAACTGGCTTGAGTATGGGGGTGGGGGGCGGGCGGGCTTGAACTGCTTGAGGACCAAAACTGTCATTTGAAAAAGTGGAGGGGACATGTCCCCCCTGTCCCCTCCCCAAATTACGTCCATGCTTCAAACCACTGAAAGTATGAAGCTCCAACTCCAACTTTTTTTTTTTTTTTTTTTTAACAACCGCTTCAGCTGCAAGACACTTTACAGGTTATATTAAATGATTTGGTACAAAAAGGAAAGATTGCCATCAGTCCTCAAACAAGTAGATGCTCCATCCTAAACCTACAAACAGGAAATTAATCTCTTAAGGCACACTAAATAAATAAATGTTGGTTTTTCCGTTCTCTATTGATGACTGATATGATAGTGACTCCACCTCTACTCTGCTTCTGCAACAGCAGCAACAGAGGTGTGTTTGGAATAAACAGGAGAAGAAGAAGACATCACAGCACCGGACCTACCGTTTGATTGACAAGTAATTTATGAGGCGTGTGGTGCACAAAACATCACAGCAGTGAGTGTTTAGCACCAAAGACGTAATAAATAAATAAATGAATGAAACAGGGCTCTGGTGTTTGAGTCAGTGCAAGTTACATTTTTTGCACTTATTCCCTTTTGTTCAAGAGACCACATGCTGTGGGACTGAGTTTGTGGTGTGTGAGCAGTTGTCGGCCAGAGCTGCTTGTGTGTAGATGTTGTTTTATGTTTCTCAGGTTTTGGGTATTGCCATCGTCTTAATCCTTGTTATCGTGGGACTGTGATAGATAAATTCAATTGTGAGAGCAATACAGATCTAATTTGTAAAAAAAAAAAAAAAAAAAAAAAAAAAAAAAGGCAGTGACAGCATTTTTGCCTCAGAAATTTGGCCAGGTTTCAGCTTGGTGAGCATGTTTTACAAAGCTAACACCAAGAACTTTCTATTTATTTTTTTTTCTTAATCATTTATCTGGTGGTTTGGTCATTTTGGTGTAAAATCCCCCGGAATTCTCTTGCTAAAATGTCAGTTTACGCAGTGAGATTATGGGATTCCAGTTTAGCAGCATCTCTTGTCTCTCCACTCTGAATCCTGTTGTTTCCTTCTGGCACTTCAAGGTTAAGACATGTGGGAAAGAACATTCATTCACACCTATGGCTATTGCACTGATTACTTTAGGGATGAACTAGATTATGGGCAGCAGTGGTGATGCTAATGACAATATTAATACTTCACGAATGACTGGGTCACTTGATGATAGCTGATGATATTTATTCTTAATATGTACTGTGTTTTCTTTAGCAGTGTGGATTATGTGTCTTAAACTCAACTGTGCGGTTATTGCAAAGTCTGCCAATCATAACAAAATAAATATGAGCATTGATCATAGCAATACATTGTTTTTTTTGTTTTTTTTCTGTGTACCCTCTGTAAGGAGGTCAGAGGTCAGAGTGACCTAATGAACAGCAGCCGGTTGGGATTCAGTGTCACCGGCTCTTCAGCGCAGCAGAGGCTTGCACCTGCGTTCCCCAGTCAAACAGCGGTCACTATATAAGCAGTAAGCCACCACAATGCCTACTTACTGGAGGATATGCTTGCATGGGTTTGTGCTAACATTTATGGCATAGATCATATAAAAAATATATTGGCACGAAGAATAATCACATGTGACTGCCAAACATAGTGTGATAACAAGCTAGATGTAGTGTGAAAGCCTCCCTGTCGATTCAGATAAAGTGTATGGCGGACCACAAGATGATGAATTAGTGTAATACCCAGAGTTCACACAAACAGGATTTTTACAAGGGATTGAACAATGTAGCGCCTACATAGGTATATTTTAAAGTATTAAAATGAGTGATTTATGTCCCTGACTACTCATATCCAAACAGAAAAAACCTGTAGTTATATATTTTTTTATTGTATTATTTATTTATTTATTTATTTTTTAGCTTCAAGTCACAGTTTCAAAAAAAACAAAAACAAAAGTGAAATGCAAAGGCTATAAAAACTGGAAAAAAAATTGTCAGATTGTCAAAAAATTGTCAAATTTGTAAAAAAAACAAACAAACAAACAAACAAAAAAAAACAAGATATTCTTCAAATGTGAAAAAGCCTCTGATACATTAATTTGCACAAACACTAAAAAAAATTAGGACACAAGTGTTTTGGCATGAGACTTCATGGATCCAATGAACACCTTTATCAATCATTTTTTCTTTCTCTGTAGAAATTGAACCCCAATATACCACACTCTCCCCCTTTTTCTGCAAAAACAGAGATTTTCTTGATTCTGGCCTTCACAATGACCAAAGACCATACGGCCTTTATCAGCATCACATAAAAATGTGTCTCCATGCCAAAGTGTTCTCATTGTGACTGCTGGCTCAAGACCTGAATTTCATCACAGCTATAAATGATTTAAATGTTGCAAAATAGTGCGTAATAGAAAGAAAGAGGGAAGAGCTGCCTGTACGTCTTTCAACAACCTGCGTGCTCCAGTCAGCATCAGTAAAAGTGGTCAATATGTGCAGAGGCGTGAATTGCATGCTTGGGCACTCCCCACAGAGCAATGGATGCCAAATTGGGGGGCTAGCGGCAGATGGTGTGGGGTGTGAGATTAGACTGGCGCTGACACATTGCAGGGGGCTGTGGCGGTGTGAAGTTGCCGTGGGTAAGTGCAATTCAGACTTGTTTCCTCTACACTGAAATTAGCAGTTGTATTAAGGCAGCTGCAGATGATGTGCTGTACATTTCCATGCGTGTCTGTGTAAGTGGAGACAGTGGTGTTGCTCTACCACCTCGGGGGAAGAATGGTAAATGCAATGTTTTCTCACTAAAACGAATCGAAACAGTCAGCATACTGTATGCTTTTTATGCTTCACTTCTCCCTCTGGACTGGGTTGTGTGCCAGAAGTTTATATATAACTGGATGAATTACCAAGCAATCACTGACCAGCCCTACTTTGCATAGGGCTGTGCCGGGAAAAATAGCCTTTTTTATGGTATTGCTACTATAAAGTAGGATGATAGTGCTGCTGGTGTTCATTAATAACAATCCCAGTCCAATAACTCTTCGGGATATATAATGTGTTCTTAACATAAGGGAGCAACTGTATTTTTACTGGGGCAATTAAGGACAAGAACCTTGCTCAAGGGCACAAATGCCAGTGCCTCTTTGGATTCATCTCCCTAGTGTTAAATCACTAGGCTGTTGACCCCTGTAATATCCCCTGCTGACACAGTGGAAAGAGGACTTTAATTATATATTCAAGAGAAAATGGTGGGAAAAATAATGGCAAGACCCCACTGGCAAGGGGACCGCAAAGTCAAGAGGAGCTTGAAGCGAATAATGAATGAAAAAATGCCACATATTCTTTGGCGAGCGTCTTCCCTTCACCTCGGTGTGCTCATGAATTATGACGCTTGATCATTTTCAGGCATTTGATTGATTATACCCCCTGCTGAGTGACACAAAGTAATTTGGTGTGATAACATCTGTATGACAAAATTAACTATAAAAAATTGCGTTTTCAGCAGGATCATTTGTGCTGTATCTAATGAAGCTCTGGTTTTGCAGATGCTGGAAATGTAAAAGGACTTGCCCTCAAGTGTGTAGGAGTAAATGCAGCCACAGGAGGGCGACTGAGACAACAAAATGAAAGAGGACAAGGTTTTGCTCAAAAGCTGTGATTCTTCTATGCACCAGTAGAGGGGAGCAGGCTACAATTTTGCAAACAGATTTTACTTGTGGTTGGAGAAAATGGGGCTGGATTTCAAAATCTTTGATAATCAAAATTAATTTGTGTCAATCACTGACCACTAAAACAAGAGCTGATGTTATCTCCAGTCCGTATTTCACCTTCAAATTTGCATTATCTCATATGGATTAACATGGTGTTTGACAAAGAGGACTACTAAACAGGAGCACATCACTGATCTCTGATGCAAGGTCACACTGGCACCCAAACAATTAGCATAGGGCAAATGCAAATCTACTTATCAAAGCCCACCACTTGTTGGAGCTCGGCATCCTATCAGCTATTCAACACATCAGAGCACAACAGCTCAGGCTGTAACCATCTCAAAAACGTCGCAGGCAAAACGTTTAACACTGCTGAGAGGAAGCCTGTTTTTTTTTTTTTTTCTGTGGAAATGCTCAAGACACACAGCTCACACAATGCACACACCACTGTTGACTGAAAGCAGCGCGCGGTGTTACATACACCTGTTAGTTAATTAAACACAGCTTACATGCTGTTATTCAAATACATTTAAAGTTTAAAGGGGAAAATACTGAAGCCAATGTTGCAGTGCAAGGATTCATGCTAAGTTCTGAAATAAATATTCATTATGTGAACCGATGTGAGAAATAACACAAACATAGGGTGTGGGGTGTGGGTGTGTTGAAGGGTATGCTACAGGGAGATGAGGAAAGGGCTTTTTGGGGGCGGGTGGTTTGTGTGTGTGTGTGTGTGTGTGTGTGTGTGTGGAGGGGGGGGTCTTCATCAGAACTTCATCTGAACACAAAGAGGCGAGACAGAAACTCGATTACTGGGAAATGGAAGTCTCCTGTTGGCGTGACAGTGACAGTGTGGGGGCTGTGACTCCGAGATGATACTATCAAAGTCCTCCTTTATTTTGCTTGATGAGGAAGAGATGCCGCATCCCCAGAGCCCCTGGAGGGCATGCTGATGTCATCTGCCTGTCAGACACAATGACGGGAAGCCTCGCTGCTGCCGGCGCTCTCGCACAAATGAATGGAGTCTGCTAGTGGATTCATCAGGTCCTACAATGAGACTGGTCGAGGCACTGATAATGGACAGAGAATGCATTAGCATTTTCTCGGGTACTTGTGACCCAATAGATGCTTTGATATAGCTTGCGATGATGATAAGCGCTGCTTTTTACATCCATCTTTGATAAATCAATATTGCTTTTCATTATAGCTGGAATAATGCTGCTTTGAATTAAAGCTGCAGTAACAGGGTTTGTTCTGTGCTGCACTGAGGGGCTTTTACTGTGGCTGCGGGGTGGCTCAGTGGTTATGCTCCGCCCTTGATCCTGAGAAGCACAATAGAGCTGAAACACAGAGAGCAAGCAACTTCTTCAGATTATTCTTGGAAGCTCATGCAAATCACACAAGTTTAATATGTGTGCATGTGTATGTGTGGGTGTGTGTGTGTCTTTTGAGTACTTTGTAGTACAGACAGATTTATCAGCAGGGCCTCTGTGGCCGTCCCCAGCATCCAGCACCTTTGGCTCCAACACAGGGACTAGAGACAAACACATGCGGTCTATCCAGATTATACCTCATTTGAGATCCACAATGGCCGCATTAGCGCCTTTAAAAGCAGCCGTGAATCGCCAACCTTCACACTGGTGACAGGTCACAGATGCACAGAGTGTTAACTGACCATTGTTCACCAAAGCACACCACAGGAAAAGAAACCCATGAATGCTTTACAAGAGTGATTCTTCCCAGTAAAAAAATAAATAAAACAAAATAAAATCCCAAACTCAGACATTCAGCTGCCAGACAACATTTAATGAGATGCAGCCAGATTGCTAATTGACTTCCTGCATTCCACGTAGCTTATATCTCCATGGCAACTGAACCAGCCATCTCTTTCAGAGAAAAAGTAAAAAAAAAAAAAAAAAAAAAGCCCTTCACTCAGTCTCTTTCACTCTCTGAATAATACATTGGCGATTAGTTTTCAACTTCACTCTCATTACAAACTATTAACTGCCGAACAATGTCATTATGGGGATAATGAGATTTCATCAAGGCAACACATGATTACACATACAATATCTGTTAGGAGAATTTTTATTAATGACTCAGATATACAGCCCAAGATTGTGAAGGAGAGAAAAAACAGAGGTGGTGTGAAGAAGAGTCTGAGGGGAGGCAGAGGGAGGAGGAGGAGGCCTGTGTGTGTGTCTGGCTCCCCGCTGACACCAACATGGCCTTCTCTGTTCTCTGTCACAGTGACATCAACCAGTCCTGAATCAGTGCCGCTGGCCTCCTGACGGTGCCTCTGTGAATCCCTCTCCCTCACTAACACACTGACCCCTACAGATCATGTGTCTGCTGCAGCCGAGTAACAAGATCCAGGATGTCTTGTCTGACCGGAGAAAAACACAGGAAACACGGTGCACGACAGCATGCTGTAATTGCAAGAGAACATGCTGCAGACACCAGCCCCTCCAAATAAACTCTTGATTTGTTTTCGGTTTGCTTAGTCTGGCTCTTCAAAGTATACACTGTAATTCATTTACTCTGCTCATTCTGAATGTCGACTGCTGGTTTAAATTAATTTGTTGAGATTTTATGTGGGTAGAAGTAAAAGTGCTGGAGTAAGATTTTGCATACAGCATCTTTAAAGGTGCAAGATGACATACATAAATATATATATATATATACATACACACACACACACACACACACACACACACACACACACACATATACATATATATATGAGTAGTCAAAAAGTATAAGGAGTATCAATAACAAAAGTGATAGCACACATCCACAAGAATTCTGCATTTTTTGACATGCAGAATTCTTCTTAGAATAAAAAAAAAAATAAATAAATAAATAAATAAAAATCTTTTAAATCTACAAAGACTCATTAAATATGCACATTTTCGCAATTCTTGAATTTGCATAAATCTACACAGAATTCCACAGTTTGATAAGGTATGTATCGGATGAACGATTTTCGAGTTAACGTAATAATATAATAGAATAATGGAATGATAGCAATAATAAGTGTGCAAGGAAATGTGCGTGTGATAACTGTAATCACACCATTTATATCACCACCACCTGAAAATGTCACCCTGCCACACTTTTAAATGTCATGATAACACTTCACGCAATATCTGACACAAAGTTTCTCGGCTCTTACAAACCACACAGACAGCTCCTCGTAAGGAAAGATGAGCTGTTGACTACTTGAGCAGAAGTAAGATCTAGAAATATGTGTCCGTGTTCACGGGCTAGTATGCATTTTATTCTTACAGCCTCTGCCAAGAAAAAGAGATCTTGTGAACTCCCATTCAGAATGCCCTCTGTAATACTCCAGACGCCAAAGGACAAGTGTGCGGGTAGCAAATATGAGGATTATTTCTATTGATTTTGATTGTTTCGTTTTAATTAGCCCCAGGCCTTTAGTGTTGATTAGATGGGGTCCTGCCTTCAGTGTTATTGATTTGTTGGTAGACTCCTTTAAATCCACTCCCCTGGTTATTACCGATCTCTACCACCTCCCCTGTGGGAAGTGTTTGTCCTGCTACCAAACATGTTGTGCCCCTCCTGTGACGGCTCCAGAAGACATTTAATTGAAACAGACAAAATAACACCCCTGTTATCCCGTGGGCCCAATTCCATTAACCTCCTTATGAACCTCTCCTGGGAGTTAACTGTGAGAGCACTGTGCAGCCTCAAAGTATAACATTTGTGCATCATTCACACCTTTAAATCTCATCTTGGAAATATGCAGCAGACTTTGTCAACAACGCATGAAGCCTCCAGGGTCAGGCAGAGTGGGAGTGACACTCCTCTGTGGTGATAAAGCTGCTGTATGACATCTTCCTTATCAGAGCGCTGTTGATGTTGTTTTCACCGAGCCTCCATTCAGACAATAATGAATTTTAATATACAAACATCGCTCTCTGCATATGTGAGGTCTTGCTTGTGTTCTCGGAGATCTGATATGGCGATGCCTGTCGGCCAATCTGCCCGAACACAAGCGGAAAGGCAATTATTTGCATGATCACACAGTCATTGTGTTGCATCCATCCACTGAGAAATTTAATTATCATATGGTAAACTCTTTCACAGGGGAAGAGTGACGACTCGGGTCCATCCACTTTGCTATAGTGTATCGTCTTTCGCCGCATTGTGTGGTCAATCACATTTCAAAGTCTTTACAATGAAATCAGATTTGTTTTGGCTACTTCACACATGAAACGTATGTCAAGCCCAAAATTATGCACCCTAGTTCTTTGCTCGGTGGTGGGATATGTTTAACGGTGACATTTTCAATAGCACTGTGAACTGCTTAACATTTACTGTTGCAGCCTTGGGTGCTTTTGCTGCACACGATGATTCACCTCTGTCTCTCAGTGGTAACTTTGGGTAGGCTGTATCATTGCACAATGGATCCTGCACCAAGGTAAAATCAATTGTCTCTTTTTTCAGAATTCTCACAAAAGGCTCTCCAGTCTCTCACCTCACTACATAAGCTGCAAGATGCGCACACACACACACACACACACTTACACACAAGCACTCTCACAAGCATACTGGTGCAAATGCAGTGCACACACTCAGACCTAATGATCACACTTCATCTTTATCAAGTGGACCGGTGGATTTATTAGCAATAGAGGGAAAGCTTATTTTCTCTTTTGTTAAATGATTGACAGTCCTTTGGCACCACTCTCCTATCTCTGCTCAAATTTCATCTCTGCAATATTTGGATTGCTATGGAAACAGCCTTCATACTGCGAACCCCCTCCTGCCTTCATCCAGACACCATGGTATCTCCCAGTCTTTATTGGGTGAGAGGATGCTCCTTGTCTCCCTCATTAAGAGTAAATGATTCCACAAAGGCATATGATGAAGCTCCACTAGCAGAGCATGCCTGGTCTCCGGGGAGAGCGCCTACGCACAGTGCAATCTGCCACAGGAAAACGCCCTCTCCCAACCTGCTGCTGATATTAATTACAAATTGAAAACTATGGCTTTGCCTCCAGCACATCCTGTGTAATACTGGGAGGGGCTATGAGGCTGCTCATCAGAAGCCATAGGGAAGCTACAGATGTTATTCAGACATTCTCATGGTGGAGAGAGAGAGGGGGAGGCTCTGCTTTATTCTATTCAGGTGGACTCGTGATAGCTGTGCCATTGAGAGTCTGTGCCTCGAAGCCTGCATGCAATAAATCACAACTGCCCCTAGGATTATGCTGCATGTGTTCTGCCAGCGAATCCTTACTGACTACTCCCCTGATGATGTATTCCTGCAATATAGCCTACAGCATGCATGAAAAATTCAGCTTAGAACCTTTATTGGTTCCTTGGTTGGTTCCTGCAGGAGGGTCCTTATGTGCAACACGGATACCCTTTTCATAACAACACTATTTTATCCAGAGGTCCTGTGTGCATGGTTCTACAAAGGTTTGCATGTATGAAGTAAAGAAAAAAAATATAGTTGCAGCATATCAAAGCTGGACAATTTGTATTCAGAAGTGCCTCTTATTACACAGAGAAATTGTATAATTATGGTTTTATGCTGCATTTGCTTTGGAATTAAAACCACCGCCTTCTGATGATGCATTGACCAGCTGAGACACAAAATGTGTGACATATGCTGTTTATTGGAACAATGATGGCGGTAAGCATAGCACCATAATTGCTTGTGGGCACCATGTTTTGATTGACAAAATGCACTTTTGCACCTGACAGAATAGATCCAAATGACTAAAATAAAGCAGGACATAAGAAGAGGACAAACCGAATCTCTTTTATTTTGAAACACTGTGTCAAATTCCTTATCTCCAAAGGGAAAAAGATAAAGAATGGAAAACCCCAACCCTAACAACAACCAAACAGAATCATTTCACCTACTAACCCTTCTGAAAACCCTCATGCTATGTTGAGCGTGTGTGTGTGTGTGTGTGTGTTTCCCCGACTGTGCCGCATGCTCTTATTCACAGAGTATTTTTTCAGTTTTTGTGGACCAGCAGCTGTGGGTGAACAACTTGCAGCTCAGAACACACATATTTGATAGCACTGTCTCAGAAGATGATGTGTTTTCTCTCCAGTGGCTTCAGAGCTGACAAGCAGGAGTTTAATCCACCCTGACAACTTATTGAGGGAAAAAAAGAACAATTGTTTGCTTACATCTGTGGCGTGAGTTTTGCCCTGTTTCCATTTTTATCAAAAGGGTTGTGAATCCATTTTTGTGCTCGCGGAGTTTGCAGCCAGACCAACGGAGCCACTCATCAAATGTCATAACAGTAAGTCGTGTTTGCTTTGATGATATTCATGAATACTTCAAGCGTGTGGCCTTGTGCCGCACATGGCATGTTATTGTGTTTGCTCCTTTCCTATTAAAGTTATCTTTCTTGCATGTCCTTCTCTGGAGAATCTGCTCTAAATGATGAATCTGAAAAAGTGCCGATGTGGCCTGTTTTGCATAAAATGCAGCCACCAAATGGATCGGCAAACTCAAGCAAGAGTCTGGGGGAGGGAGGAGCTACTGAGAGGAGTTGGTGATCCACATCAGTAGACCACCAGTTTTACAAGCTTCAGTACCCTTCCTTCCAGCCGATGAATGCCGAACCACATGTTTGCTGTTTGTCTGTGTAGGTGTGAAGTGACAGAGTGCAAATGCGATTAAGCATATCAGATCATCTTGCCATCTTATTCACTTAAAATAAAGCAGTGATAAATACAGACAAAGCACACATAAGCAAAATCTACAAAATTGAACTAAAAAAAACATGCTTAATCCTTTAAAAATAGCTTTTATCTTCAGCTTGAGATAAATCAAACACTGTGCAGTATTGTTATTGGCTTTTGGCAACACAATCCATCTTAATTTTTGATGAAAGCCTATGGGCTGACTGGTATAGACCAGCAAACAGCACACAGGCTGCATATTTACTTCCAGCTCATTTATTCTCATTATGCAGCCCCGCAGACGTCAATGAGGGGATTTCTGCCCCACAGTGATGTTCCACGATATAGAAGGAGAGAGGGAGAGAGAGAGAGAGAGAGAGAGAGAGAGAGAGAGAGAGAGAGAGATGGGGGAACCACATCAGAAAAACAAGGCGGAAGCGGGGCGATGGGGGGTGCATTCATTCATGCGCCGCCCGTGAACTTTGACACCTTTGACAGAGGTACCCTCTGTTTTCAAACCCTACTTTGACGGCACCAGCTCATTCTTTCCCCCTCGCTCAGTCTCCATTGGAAATTGTACATTCGCTGTCACGTAATGAGCTGCTGCCCTGTCTGGCTGGGGGAGGATAGCAGCACCATGATTTCATATGGCGTACAACATTTCACCCAAGAAACAATGCAGGAACGCTATGACAATGTAAGATGTTAGGCAAAGACAGTATATCTGAGAAATCCTCTACAATTTCTGGGTATTTCATAGCATGCTCTATTAAAGTGTAGGCGCCTTCAACACTAATGTGCACATGCAGACAAAATACAGTTTGACACAAAATTTCTGTCTCTCTAATGACTACCTGTCAAACTGTTTCTTATGCCTTGTAACAGCTGGAAACAATAATATAAAAAATGAAGGAAATTATCATTCATTAAACAATATGCAGTGTGATAATTGGTTTTAATGCACCTTGTATTAGGAGGGTTAGTCTTTTAAAATGGCTGCAACTATAAAATCAGGACATACTGAATTCCCTTCCTTTCACCTGTTAATTCTAAACCCCCCTTCCAACACCAACTGTGGTCCTTAGACAATCACATTTACCACTTACAGATGAGTCAGTTCCTGTTCAAAAAGGAGCCAGATGCTCTATGACATTCAAGATATCTAATTTGATCAGATACACCACTCACTGTAATATGGAGCACCTCGTGAAAATATCTCGTTTCACTTGTTGCTCAGTCAAGGCCATTATGCAATGTAGTCAGTGCGATTATAATACCCTTAATCAGGTTATTTGGATTCTAGACAATCTGTTCATTTCCCTTCTTTGTGTAAGAGATCGGGTTCCTACCTGAGTCTTCCAAACATCTATTGAACCAGCAGAATAAAGGGGAATCTCCCCTGGACAAGCCAGGCGCATATTTGTGCTCTATCAGAAGTTATTCTGTTATATTTCAGACGTCTTTTGAGCACAAAGTCCTCTGTATGGCAAAGCAAATGTACACCAGTCAGCCACAGGGGAACCCCTGTCCCTCTTGGTTTAGACAGATAGGCTATTTGCCAAGGCAGCACTTCCACAAAGGCTATTCTGCTATATTCGCTAACTCCACACACTGCATGTCAAACCAAATAGTGTCAGCGAACACACTGTAAGGAGTAGCGCTGTTGCTGAAGGCAATGCAAAAAAACAAAACAAAAATAAAAGCAAACAGTCATTAACCGGTGGTGGCTCAACAAAAACAAAGAAGCAAGCTAATAGCTGAAGCTATTTAAACCCATGGGATGCTGGGATGCTTTACTGTAGGTGTGATTGTGGCACAGTAGGTCTGGAGGAGAAAAAAAAATGGTTTCAGATGTTCATCAGTGATCACTGAACATTATGTAGGTGACAGCTGTCTCCTGAAACTGATATCCTTTGACAGACAGAAGTGCAGGGGAAGGATGTGACTAGAAAAAAACAGGAAGGGCGGTTACAATACTTTAGAGGAGACTCTTCTCATATGTATTCCTTTTAT
The DNA here is from genome assembly GCF_902150065.1 of Myripristis murdjan. Taxonomy (NCBI): domain Eukaryota; kingdom Metazoa; phylum Chordata; class Actinopteri; order Holocentriformes; family Holocentridae; genus Myripristis; species Myripristis murdjan. The sequence goes on from NC_043984.1 coordinate 29,747,206, forward strand.
TGTATTCTGGCAACACCATTGTCTTTTCCTCTATCACATATTTGCCCGCTATTCTGAAAAGCAAAATATGATCATTGAAAGCCACTTAACTGCCTTAAACCACAAATGATAACCGTCTAACTATAGTTACAACAAATGGTCACCTATAACAACAATCATATATTTTCCTGACTATTTTTAAGAGTATTTTGTAATCGTATTACAGACAGATAAGAACAACACTTTGGCTTTTTTCCCCCATTTTCTTTGAGGTTATTTTTTGGGCATTTCTGTTTTATTCGATAGTGACGGTAGAGAGGCAGGAAAGGCAGAGGAGAGAGGAGATGACATGCAGCAAATGGCTCAGCTTGGAATTCAAACCAGGCAGCTGCGGTCAGGACTTAGCCTTGATCTGTGGCACGCGCTCTATCAGTTAAGCCACCGGGGGTGCACGCTTTGGCATTTTAAAAACTTGTGGCATGAGGGGCACAAAACTCACAGGACCATTACAGGATGCTACATAAGCTTGTTAACTATTTTTTTCTTCTGTCTGACTTCATATTTCCTAGCTTATTATCATTTTTTCCCAGAATTAAGCCATTTTAATGGTTGCACAGTTGTCAACAAAAAACAGAAAAGTGTATCAATGGCAACACTTGTTTTATCTGAAATTCAAAATGCGTGATGACAGAGTGAGTCAGAGGTTACGGGACGTAGTGCTCTCAACATTATCGGCAATAGTGAGAAGTCCTTCCAGTCCTTCCCATCACCTCATTTCCAGCTTGGAAATCCATTCCACTTCTGTCTATGAGGTTAGAAGATAAATTGATTTTCACGCTGACCTTCACTGCCCACTCTGCTGACACACAGAGTTCCTAATGATTCTGGTGCGGTCTCGGGGGCTGAAATCACAGACTCCTATAGCACAGGCTTTCATTACGGCCGAAGGAATGAACGCTGTTGACATTTGGTTTGGTCTGCAGTGTGGATTTTCATGTTTTACTTTAATGAAAAGGAGCTGTAGTGATCTGGCAGCAGAAGCCTAGAGGTTAGAGAAGTAGATCTGAGAGTGGCTGGGTTGCAAAAAATAAATAAATTAATTAATTAAAAATAGTGGGGAAAAGGAATGGGAGACTTTTTTTCTTACCTCCTGCTATTCAGGTGTCCTTGAACAAGGCAGTTGCTCCAGTCAAACAGTGTAAGGTTGTGGATTTTTCTTTGTTTGAAAGTATTCAACTGTATGATGCAGGTTGAGCACCCTCAGTCAACTTTACCTGAAAGTACAGAACAGTATTTTTCGTACTTATTTTCTGAAAGTACAGAAAAAAAAAATGCTGTGTTAAATTTTTGAGGAATACAATATCACAGCAAAGCTATAAGTCACTATTCTAATATTACAGCCTAAAAATATGATGTGTTATAAGGTTGCAAAGGAATATCATATATCATTATAAACTGTAGGAATATTTCAATATCTACAGGAATATAGTAATGATTCCACAGGAGAGGAAAACAAAATGCACAAAGTAGCCTTTAAAATCACAACACATTTCTTATTACTGATTATTCAGACTGGTCTCACAGCAGTTTGCGAAATAGTTACGGAAATGTAATCTATACATTCGTGTCCATGGACATGAATTGTCCATTTTTTGTGACAGCACAACTTCAAAAGTAATGTATTTCAGTTTAAAATCTATTTCATACCTGTACCATGTATCGTGATGTCGTAAAGTCTGCATTAGGAGGAAGGTGGGGTGGCAGATGGGCCGATCAACGTGACTTTCACTCAGGCCACCCAGGTCAAAGCTGATGTAAGACCAGTGTTCAGTTTTTTGTTTCTGGTTTTAATAGAGGTTTCCGAGTTTGGGGCCTTAACCCTCCTCCAGTGTTCGGGTCAAATCTGACCGATTTGAAACTTAAAATAATCATAAAAATTTTATTTTTCATCGTATTGCCTCAAGGCCTCATGATATCCTCCACACTAGGCCTTTGAACATATAAAATTGTTGATAATCACTTTCATTGAATTTTGAGTGATTTAGTGAACATTGTTACACCCTTGGTGTTCCCGGTCAAAAATGACCGCCATAAGAAATGAATGGGAAAGACTATCGTCTAGTCATCCTTCAACTGGAAAACATCTCCATACACACACCCACTCACCCACCCATCCACAGCCACAACCCCCAACCCACCCCAGCCCCCCCACACATACACACACACACGCACACACGCACGCACGCACACACACACACACACACACATACACACCACCCACCCACCTGGGAACCTGTCTCTTTCTCGTGCTTACATGCCCACCCCACCTCGTGTGAACCGCACCTGCAAGAATTAACAATGTATTGTATCTTCTCACAGACCCCATAAATGAAGTACATGTTACATATTTCAGCCTCAACTATTAGGTGTTAGTTACGGGAACCTGTCTCTTTCTCGTGCTTACCAACCCCCTACCCCCCGCGTGAACCATACCTCGCATGAACCGCACCTGGCAGAATTAACAATGTATCGTATCTTCTCACAGACCCCAGACATAAAGATTTATTTGTGCCTCGCTCTCATTCTACTCTGTGAACACCATGAGTAGACAACTGATGAAGCGGTTTTCTGTCCAAGAGGTTCTAGACCATACTAGCATATTTTACAAGCAAATGATAATGGAGAGGAGATTGAGACTGAACAGGAGCTAGAGGAGGATGTCTCAGAAATGGAAGACAAACTTTAAAGCTTGACAAAAAGCTGACAAAGCTTTAGTGACCCCTCTAACTCAACGGCACCCACTGCCAATCTGGTGAGGCACCTGCAGGCCACAGATGCTCCACCAACAGCTCTCTAAGCCATTCCCCCTTAGCCATGGCAGAAAAGGGGCAAGCTCTGTGCCCCTAGAGGCAATAAAACCAGCCTCTCCTACCACACACACACACACACACACACACACACACACAGACACACCCCCCCCCCCCCCCCCCCCCCCCACCCTCCCCACACACACGACTGTTGATGCTGATGTTCAGTGCATTTGGTCCCTGTTTTGAATTTGTTTACAATAAGGATTTCTGTGCTCTGTCTGTTTTTTCTGTAAGAATTGCATTTAATTATGTCATCTACTGGTCTGAGACATTCTTTAACATCTTCAACAAAAGTTGAAAAGTGATTAATGTTTTTTGTGTCAATATAAGAGCAGTTAAAACAGACCGGTCTAATCTGACCGCGAAGACTGAAATAAGGGCTGAAACACGAATACTGGAGGAGGGTTAACCTAACCTTTCCCTAACCTTAACCAGGTGGTTTTTAGGCCTAAACTGGGTGTACGTTTTTGTTGGCTAAAGCTACCAAAATGCAATCTCTTCTGGAAGTGGGTTTAGCCACATTTTAGTGTAAATTAAATTTGTTGTGTACATATGCATGAACAAATGGACATGTCCATGAACATATATCTGTATCAATTTTATGACTATTGCAAGAACTCCTATAAGACATTACTTTACCACAGACAGGCTCAGCTTTTACACATGAATATGATGGGTATCTGAGTGTGAGAAGGAAGGAAACAGTTACAGTTTTGTATGCCTTCAGTTTCTCGATATGAGAAAAAACATTAAAAAAAAAAAAAAAAAAATCTTATCCGTATGTAAAAGCCAGCATTTTATGTTGTAAATTAATGATGTTGCCTTTAGTATCCTAATCTCTATAAACACATATGCCAAGGGACATAATTTCAGGTGTTGGAGACATTCTAGTTTCCGTGTGTAGTCCCAGTGGGTTATGCAGGTAAACAGTCCATGAGGAGAGAAAGAGGCGGACAGCATTGGCTGATGTCGCCTGGATCTAAAACACCTACAAAACATATCAGTGTTTGCATATTGTGCAAGGTTTGGCTCATGTAATAACAGAAACAGAAACGGTAATGGAAACATAAATGAGCAGTCAGCAGCTAAACCGGAAGACGCAAAATACTGGCTGTTGTCCCCCAGAGGGCTAAACATCCCGCCGATGACTTCTGAGATTGTTAGTATCCAGAGTGTGGCCAAATTTATATCCGCACACAACCAAGACATGATAAAACCAAGATCCTAACCTGACAGTTACCACAAGTTGGTGTGACTGTTGGAACCAGGTTGAACTGAAAGGCAGACTGTCGGTCAAAGGTCAAGGTAACTTTATTATCCCCAATGGGGCAATTTGTTGTGCAGCCAGCAGAGAGAACACTCCTCCATACATACATGGACATACAACTCATCAAGACAGTGGACATGATAAATAAATACAACATAAAGAAAAAAAAAATACAATAAAACCAATGCAAACCAATGAACCGTACTAGTTAAAAAACAGCCATGTGATAGTGTTTAAAAAACTAGTGACAGTGGGTATAAAAGAGTTCTTGTGTCTGTTGGTCTTACATCTTTTTGATACAAATCTACGGCCGGACGGAAGCGGAACACACGGAACACACGGAAGCAGTGTGAACTCTGAGTGTAGGGGGTGACTAGGATCATCTAGGATTGATCTGGCTTTCTTAATGGCTCTATTTTTGTAGGTGGATGGCAGGTCATTTAGGGTAGCCCCAGCAATCTTGCTACACTCATGCACAATGCTCTGCAGACGTTTTTTGTTTTTTTAAAGTTAAAAACCCGTACCAGCAGATAAAAGAAAAGGTAAGAACAGACTCAATAAAACAAGAGTAAAACATATTCATAAAGGTGCTATCCACATTAAAATGCCTGAGTTTGCAATAAAAATACAATGCGTTGGTGAGCTTTCCTACATACCTGGTCAATCTGATGCTCAAAGGTTAATTTGTGGTCAATAACAGTCCCAAGGTATTTATAGTGTCTCAAAGAAGTTAAGATGTACTTTTCAAAGGTGCTAAATAACAGGCACAATTTCCTTTGCCACACCAGCCCCCTGGTCATGATAAATCAAATTTAGTGGCTCATTTGAATGAATTTCCAGTCCCTCTTCCCAGATGTTTGCAGTCTTACATCAGGATGCACAGCAGGATGCAGCAGTGCCTCTCTTCTTTAATTTCCCCGGTGCAAACTTGCACTGTGGCACCTTTGTGAACGGAGGACAGGAATATCACGGTGCTAAAATGATACACAAAGTAGCATGAGGCCATTATAATCTCACTGTTGGCGACCACAGCCTCAGTGCAGCTCCCTATGGGAATATCACAGCAGTATTAGTCTTGTTTATTAGCCATCAGCTCAGCATACAACTGGCCGCAGCAAATGATTAATTTATTGTTGCTGCATAAAACTTGCATTTGATTTGATCTCATCGGCTACCACCTCTTCAGTGCAACAGCATCCTCACTGGAGTTTGCAGCCTCCCCTCCTCCTCCTCTGTGAAAACCTGCCCATTCTACTTGGGAATAATGTCGCTGTCATTGATAGGGGGGAGTGCCTTAACCCGGTCACAACGTTGGGAAGTTGTGCACGGTTTTTCCTCGTTGCCATGGGTTTTTTTCTAAAATCCTATTGACTGCGATAGGGTCCCTTTTCTCTGAGTCTGCCTTTGTGGAGGAGGAGGAAGAAACCGCTATTACTTTTTCTTTTTTTTTTTTTTTTTTTTTTAAGAGGGGGGGGGAGCGGTAGTAGCATCCAAAGGAGAGGAGGTTTTGTAGTTTAGAGCAACTGCACAGGAAAGCGTAGCGTTCAGCCTGCCTTATTTGCTCTCTCATCCAGCGGTGGAGAAAATTCAACTTTTTTTTCGTATTTTTTTTTTTTCTTATGAACGCTTGTCACGACATGAGTTGCAGCAGCTGAAGGTGAGTTCCCACTTTTATTTCGTGTGATTTCATGACGCCTGTGCTAAATGTTTGTTCACGTTGAGATCTTTTTTCTTTTTTTCCTCCCGGTGCACTTGTTTCAAGTTGGCAACACGCAGCGTACAGTTGAACTGCACTCGTAATAATTATGAAGTGTTTGGCGGAAAATCACAGCTGGGAGAAAAAACAAAAAACAAAACAGAGAAGATGCAGAGAAATTGTTGTCACGACAAATGCATTCGTGTCCTCGTCAATTTTGCAACAGGGGGAATGATTAACCAGCTCTACACATGCAGGGATTGTTGAGGGTAAACCCCAATAAAGCCAGTTCTGACACTTTTTTGATGTGCAGGAATGATTTTTCACTTTTTGAGGCTAGAATAGATGTAGGGCTACATAACCATGAGGTAAACATAAACAGCAGGCTGCATAGTGCTTAGTATTAGACAGGTTTAAGTTATTGTATTACATATGATTTTAAAGGGAGGCATCATATATAATGCCTTTCTGGAAAGATTGTTGTGTTTCTGTATTTAACCCTTATGGTGATCACCTGGTTGGGGGTCATAGTGTACCTATGTTCATATTCATGGATAGTATAGCTGCTCATAACACAGCAGGCATTGATCGCATAACCTGTTCAGGAGTGTCTCATGCTGTAGAGATACTGCTGCTGAATTTGAAACTGAATCATGCCTTGTCATAGGTTACAATGTGGGGGAAGAGCATTACATCATTTTTTTTTTTTTTTTTTTTGTTCTTTTTGTTTTGTGATTTCATTTCACTGTGACAGGCACAGAGGTGGCTGCATGCGATAGGAATAACAACAGACATCTCTGCAGGAGCTGAGTTGAAACCTGAGTGAAATATTTTGTGTGTATGTGTGTGTGTGTGTGTGCGTATGTGAAGATTTTACTGTAAGAAAACCGCATGTGCTATTTCATCAGATGTATTCAGATACAGTTTAAAAGTAACTGATGTCATCTGATGCTGCAAACATCCTTGGAAGACTATAAAAGGCCGGTTTCAGGACCACAGCAGTCTTTTCCTCCAGAGGACTAGAAAAAAAAAAAAGATCCATTTTTTCTATGCCTCTGAGAATTACACCTATATATAGTATATTCATGTATGTCCATCAATGCGGATGCTGCTGACTAAGCACTGGCATTGAATTTAAAATAGAAAAAAGGATTGCTTTCATAGCCAAGACACTTTAAGATTCTTAGTTGTTCTTCCCTTTCCGGGGACTTGCACTCCATCACAGCGATTGCTGCCGCTCATCAGTAGTCCATCCAGTCCAACGCATAGCCTACATGACACTAAATTAGAGTGACCGATTAGACTAATGAGTGTGATTAAAATCACATTAAAGTCACATTTAAACCCGAAGATTGCTGTTGTTGTTGTTACTCATAGCTTTGGTAATTGATGAGGAAGTGGGTGGAACAGTTGTGCATTAGTTTCGTGTGCTTAACATGTTTTTGTTGCATTTCCATACATGAAGAGAGAGCACATAAATCTCACATATTTAATGCTGTGATTCCCTCAGTGTGAGTATTTACAGTGTATGCAAATTTTTTTCACACAATTTCTGGAAATACTGCAGAATTCAAAGGCTTTTTTCCCCCCTCTCAGTGTTGTATGGTGTCTCCTGACAGATGATACCTTTGAGGGAATCTCAGGAAACATGAATGTGTTTCCTCTGTTTTTCACATTTTGATGATTTTATTCCTTTTGGTGCCCTTAAGCTCTATTGTTCAGACCATCGTCATCCTTGCCTAAGCTGTGTGTAAAGTGTTTTGTAGCATATCCTCAAAAATGGAAAACAAACATTTTTATTGTAATAATCATACCATTACTGGTACTGCTACCACCAGGGCTAGTTTTACCACTCCTGTTACCACTGCTAGTTCTACTACTATTTCTACCTCCGCTGCTGCTGGGATTATCTAAAGCTACTCATCAACAACAACAACAATAACAAAAAAGTTTCTTCAATCAACATGCCTTTGCTATAACCCCATAGGTACCACAAATGTATAAAGGTATAGCTTCATCCAGAATTATCCCTCATAAGGTAAATTGTCTTAGAATAATTTTTAGGCCAAAGACAAGAGTCTCTAATGGCACTTGTCATCATGCGCGGTCCCAAGCCTCTCTGTATTCAGGGCAGTGGTGCTTTGTGTCCAGAAGTAGGTCGGATGCTTCTCACCAAACAATTTGAACGAGTGCCAGTAATTGGACAAGCAAAGTATCCACCATCTCCCAGCAGGTCCATGTCAGCCAGCCTCTCACAGCTTAATATGCAGCTCCAACCTGACACATTTCACGGGCCTTTAACCTCCTTTTAATCATTCACATTACAAAATGCAAGGAACAGAGCAGCCTTTTGCAAGCCGCAGACAGACACATTCATCATAAGTTAGCGTCTGGCGTAGTTTGTTCACTGTGAATTTATGACAAAAGTGTGAGGCCTTACAGTGTGCTCATGTGTCAAAAAGCGTGCAGTTATGGCAGCTGTGTCTGCTTAGATGAAACTTACACTTGCACATCAGTGGGGCTTTGCACAGGATCTGTCGCTCTTTCCTGCACACAGAATGAAACTCAGTCAGTCATACAGACCAGCATTAACAGCACCTGAACCCGTACCTTGTACTGCCTGTTTTGTGGTTTAGCACAAACATAACAAACATGCAGTACCTTTTGAGGCGGGATGGCTATTGAGGATGTGATAGACATAGGCAGCCTACAATTTTGTCATTATCTGTTCATACAGGTGTGTGTTTGTGTTGTGACAGATGTGTGTGGCTGCATTTGTGTGCCTGTACTGTATTGTGCTGCACATGAGAGAAAGGAGGGAGGAGAGAGAGTGAGGCAGAGAGAGAAAGACATAAAAAGAGGCACAGAGACCCCATTCTTTGTGGCTTTATACACCTGGCCTTTGAATTTCAGTGCAGGTTGAAGATGTATCAAGATTCAGTGTTGATGGGCCCCCTAGCCACTACAATACACGGGTGTAAATCGAGCCAAGGATGACTGGAAACTCATCCTTCCACACTTGATTTAGGAAAATCGCTTTGCTACTGCTACCTTTGTGCATGTACATTTTTTTGCATTCATGCTTCATGAATTGATATGCATTTTTTTCTTTTTTGTTTGTTTGTTTTTACAAGTTTGACTTGATTCCAGTGCACATGTGCTGCCCTGTACCTGTGCAAATAGCAAAAAATCTCTCTCTTTTACAGCTGTTTAAATATGCCCTGGTGTCCTGCGCGCAGTCTATTGTAGCTGTATCTTTTATCTCCATAGGGATTGTAATTATCAGCCACAATGGGGTCTGCGTTTTTGGTCTGGAGTATCGGATGGCTACTGGAGATTAGAGAAAGCAGCTTGACAAGAACAGTGAGCTGGAGTGAATTGCTGTATTGGGCTAATTGCCCATTTATGACGCCCTGTTATCACCCTATCTGGAACGTGCTGGTGGCGATGCGTGACCGAGATGGGCCACAGCGGAGTAAACAATTACACTGATCCACAAATGCAGAGTTCAAACATAAACCATGCTGATTTGAGACATTTCACTGATACACTGGTACTGTAGTGCTCAAACAGTAGACTGTGTTGCAGTGGCTGGTAGACAGAGTGGGAAGGTGTGGAGCCTAGCAAGTACCTAGGCCTAATTGAGGTTCAGCTCAGGCTTCAGCGGTACAAGCAATTACAATGACGACTCCTGCTCCCTGTGCTGCAGGCAGAGTTGAGAGTGCTGCAGCACCATACCTGAGCCCTCCTCTTTCATGTTTGCTGTCGATGACAGGCGGAAAGGCACAGCCTAGCCTGTATATTCTGGAAATGTGTTTGGTTACATGAAATATTCATTTATCTCCACCATCCTTGCCTGCTTTCTGGCAATGTGCATATTTATCTGTTTTTTTTTTTTTTTATGATACCTGTAACCGAGATAGAGGAATGTGTTGGGAATTATGCCCTCCATGCAGCCTTGGATGGGGGATGGAAGCAGAAAGGGAGGAGGGAGATTGAGATGTAAAGATAAGAGGTCCTGATCATCAGGAATCAGCATTCATTTCTTATTTAACAGGCCACTGCATCACGGTGGCCAGTGGGTGAACATGATCAATGGCTTCTTCGCTGCACGGGCAATTAATCGGCAAAGTTAATACTAAAGGACAAACCTGCAATGAGGTCAATGTTATCTCATATGTTCAGGGGTTCTTTTCCCAGTAGGAGGGGATAAGAGGTCAGTTGCCAACACTGTCGAGGTTCCTTGCGGACATGGCTGCCTAAAGCTGTTCCTTGGCCTATCATTCTCCTTTTTCTGTCAGCACCACATGACTGCAAGGATTTCACTGACGAGTCTGAGCCTGTTTGGAGCCCCTGCTGCTGGCAGCGGGGGCTCCAAGCTTGTCATGTCTTTCATATTGCCATGTGCTTACTTGTCATCATTCAGCAAAAAATGAATTTCTGGTTATTGTTATGTCCAAGCAACAACATTCACAGCCTGCCATAACACACATTCTCCTCTTTCCTACTGCCCCCCGCCTCCTCTGCTGGAGGCTGTTTGTGAATGTGTTTTTCATGGCAGTTTTCCTTCTTGCAGTGGATACAGTGAAACAGACAGTGATATGCACTGTTGTTCTGCCTCATATGGTTTTAGAAAATTGTATTTTTTTATGTATAATTAATCAATTTGGATTATGTTCACATGAAAACCATAACCAATAGAAAGAACCAATAAGAGGATGTTTTATGGGAGAAATTATAATTCCACTGTGCTTTGCTGTCAGCTTCAAACTCATTTTCCAATCTTATTGTTCTACCCCTTACATGCTTGCTCAGATTTATAGCGCCTTTGTTGTACCAATGAATATCCTCCACTGAAACTGATGTATATTTAAAAATCCTCAGTGGAAAGGCCAGCATAACCATACGAATCTCCAAGGAGCAACAAACATGACAGCTCTGCCTCAAACAGTAAGAAGTTATTGCCTTAAATTTAGGTCACTAGGATACAAGGATAATTTCCATTTCAATTGTGAGCTCAATTTGAGATAGCTCATGCATATAGAGGTAAAAATGAACAAAGAGAGCAGAAATAAAAGTGACAAATGTAAAGAATAGAGCAGAGGACCACGATATCATTGGCTTTGTGTCCCCAGAAAGGGTATTGTGTGTGGTTGCATGGGTAAGGTTACAAGGGGACCCTGGGGACATGAAGGCGGAGGGCACCAAGGACGAGGGAGGACACATGTGACAGCCAGGGGACACATAGGACATTCAGGGCAGGACTGAAACAAGCTGTCTGATACACCTTATTTTGTCAGATACTTGACAATACGATTAAATATATTTACCTGTCTCTATATAGCCGACCCACAGTGTAAAAATAATGTGATCTTGAAATAAAAATCTCAGTGTGTGAAGCTGGACAGCACTTACACTTTGCATAATACATGCTAAGTTATTCTCTTCACTCAATGACAGAAATGTCTCCATACTGGACAGGACATTATAATTGTGTAGCTGTTGGTTCGTGATATGTCATAACACCAACAACAGTATTAAAAGCCATTATTTGTATCATTTTACACATGAATATGGACAGCATGTGTATGTAGTGGACAATCATTTAACCACCACTGCACCCATAATATAAAATGTCTGTCATATTATCACTATGGTGCTATTGCCAGGGCACTGTTGACATGTGCAGTATCCAACTCGATTTAAATCAGGTTCTATTATTGTGAAAATTTAAGGTTTTGAAGCTTCAAATTTTTACTCAGCTCCCGTAATTCTCTTTGCATATTATGAGCTATACATGATCACCACATGAGTTGTGGTACTGCAAAGAATCTGCACTTGTTCAACTCTAATTTGTACGAGATAATAAAACCCCAGATCGACGCTAACAGTCTGTCCAGAAGTCAGTGGGTAGTATGAGACTGTGCAGCAGGGCCTGGTGTGAGGTTCAGCGGTGCTCCATGTCCAGGCCGTCCCGTGGGACCTCATTACATCGTGTGAGCTCCGCTGGGTGCTGTAAGCGGACGGCTGGGAGCCTCAGCCAATGAAGCTCCATGTAGGTTGATTGGGTGTGAACATGCCATCCCAGCGTCTGCTCTGCATAGTAAGAGCCTTTTACTGGCCCAGTCAGGCCTGGAGTCAAATACAGCGCTATCCTCCAAATGGAGGATTAGAGCACAGATCAAGCATGATTAGAATTATGAAACCAGGAGGGAAGGAGGAGAGGTCAAGTTTCAAAGTAGGCTAACATGAGCAAGAGCTGTTTATGTATGGATTTGTTTTCATTTTATGTCGTAGTGGTTGCATTGTTTACCTAATCTCATCGCTGTAATGTGGCCCAGGAATCATGATATTCATTTTCAAGTGGTGAGCTCATTTCTGAACTTTCAAGCTTGCTTTGCCCTACATCATTGCAGTATTATAGCCCATCTGGTAAAAATCGTTAGTAGCAGCAATCAAGACAACATTTTTACAAGCACTACAGGACTCAGCTATTTTCCCCAGAACTAAAAGTTGGAGCGATTTCTGAGTAGTTTTGCAAAGTCTTTGCATTTGTCCTCTGCATATCAGGGGTCTTCAGTATAGAGCCAGAGCTCAGCATGTCTATTTCTTAATGTTCTTGCCCCCAGATACAGCAAATGTTGAGTTGAAGACCATTGCCAAGCTGGTATGAATCCAGATTAATTCATCAGCTTGGGGGAGATCCACTCTCTCTTTCTACAAGTGTGACCCCCAGACCACCAGCAGAGACCAGGAGACCTTCTTGACCTCATTAATTTTACAACTCCAGATTTTCTGAGCAGATACCAATGCTCCTTGCAGAACACATTTTTATGGCTGCAAATTGGATTGCAAACGATCTCACCTCATAACATTTTCTGTGGTTTACAAGGGAATTTTAATGAGAATCGTGGGGTGGTTTTGTGAGTGAAATGAGAATAGCATGAAGGTCTGGTTCTAGTTAAGAAACAGCCATTATGGTGTTGAGGCTTAAAGAATATAGCTTGATTATAAATTACTGAGCCATTTTAGTCACAAATTGACTCACACTAACTCGTAGTGGTAAATCGAGTTTAATTGCATTAGCTAATTTGTGCAAGGCAGTTTCCCCAAACATTGCTATTGGAGTAATAATCTGAGAATAATCTCTGAATGCAGTGCTTATTATGGATTGCTATTTTAGCATCAATTGTAAACTGAATTATTTTCAATGGCATGCAAACACAATATACAGTGTAACTGGTTTGAGCCTTGTTGCTCTTTTGCAGGATAGTAAATCCTGCAAAGCGATTACAATATCTTTTTCATTTTGTTCCACAATTACGCCCAGTCCAAGCTCTTCCTTCCTTGTTTTTAAAGTTTGCCTCAAAATAGCATCTGCGCTTTGTTTACAGAGATGCAGCTCGAGGGTTTCTTTATCGGCAGCGATCCCAGGAGTGAAGTATCACTGAACTGTTGTGCCTGCGCTTCTTTAGAGCAGACAAAGGTACAATGTCTGCTATAAACGAGTGAACTTAACAAAATACAAATCTTAGCAGTGAATCCCAGAAGGGGGAGGGGCTTAGGAAAGCATAATGACATTGGTCTGTCACAGAGACAATGCATGATAAACAGCCAAATGCTAATAGGATGAATTTGGGAAAGAAATAGATGCTTGTCTCAGATTTATCCTATTGAGATTAAGAGGAGCACACGCACTCTAGATAAAAAAGAAATGCCTGCAGGATATTAATGAGTTCTTTGGCTGCTCTGCAGGAGAGCTGTCATAGGTTCAGTGCAATGTCTTTGCAATGTAGATTTTTTTTTTTTTTTTTTTTTTTTTTTCTGGTCTAAGGTCTCTCTTTGATGACTCTACCCAGAACAGTTCCTATCTACAAGACCATTTTAAATGTACATCTGGGTATGCCTGAGTATTAAATTGGATAATTATGATTTAAGAATTCTCTTATACGCACATGACCTAATTCACCTAGTAGAGACAGAGAATGACCTACAACTCATTCTCAATAATGTGAATGCAGGGTGTAGTTACAGTGATCATAGTAAAACACAGGTAATGCATTTTAGAAAAAAGCGAATCAATAGAAGCCTGCATACATTCACTTTGGATATCGAACTCTTGGAGTATACTACTTCCCATGAATATCATCCTTTCATCCTTTAGTTTTTATCCTTTAAAGATGGTATTGATACATTAGTCAATTCAGCTGGTTGGGCATTAGGGTCAGTAATAAATAAAGTCAAAGCATACTAAGGACCTGGGCTTTGCCATGCACACTCAACAGTTTGATTCTTGTGTTTACCCAGTTTTGAGTTATGCGGCAGGGGTCCGGGGTCTGAAATACACCAAGAAATCAAGTTATGCTCAATACAGGGCCAGGCGCTACTTGTGAGGTGTGCACAGGTTTACAGCACAGCCTGTCATTTGTGATGACATGGGCTGAAGTCCTTTAGAGGTCAAGCTGAAAGTAGAAATGGTACCTTTGTGGAACCGCCTAGTTAATATGCCCGGCTCAAGGACGGCTTAAAGAACTTTTTATTGGTGTAAAAAGCTTTTGTCAGTTTTCATAGAGACGGACCTACAATATACGTGTAATTTAAAATGAAATAATTACTCAAAAACTGCTGGATATGGAGAAATGGCAGCAACAAGTAGAGATAAACTTAAATGTAGAATCTGCAGGAATATAAAGACAGTCTGCTGTACTGACCCCTATGTACTGACCTTTTTAAACAGGAGGGAAAGGTCTCTGTGCGCACGGCTCTCATGTGGTACATTACCCCTGGCCATTGAAGTAGCCAGGTGTAGCAACACAAGCGAGGAAAATAGAGTATGTTTGGTTTGTGAATCAGATGACATTGCGATTGAATTGCTCTTTATGTTTTACTGCACAGTGTATGAAAATTTGAAGGCTCCCCTGTTTGAAGCGATACAATAAAAAAAAAAAAAAAAAAAATCCTTGGTTATTTTGGTCTGATGAAACTGTTTATCTAGAATGGCCCTTTCAGCACGAGGCTGCTAATTATATATCTAAAGCCTTGAAAAGAATGCTTTGTGTTTAAATGCCTGTGCTTGATTTTTAATTTATTCCTTTAATTTATTCATTTTTTATTTATAATCATCTCCTCCTGGGTTTATACAATACATCCTGTACCTTTGGATGTTTGCATGGTGAATCTTTTGTTATTTATCTGTGTTTGTTGGCTGGTGAGACCTCACACTCACTGTGATTATGTTTGTTAGTGTCTTGTAAGCTCATGTGGGCTGGGCATAATTTGTTATGTGTGACACTGTAATAAACATTAAACTAAAACTGTATGCTGTGCTGTAAAATTGAACACTGTAAGCTGTCATATTGAATTATCTAATTTTGTGATTTTTACCAGAGATCAGCTAATGAAGGGCTATTTGGAGACCCTTGTTTTTTTGTAGTGTTTCACACTGACCTCATGGGTTGCAGGTCATAAGATGCTGTCGAGGCTGCTGTTAACCAATCAAAATGCCTAATTAGTCAAAGGCCGGGAGTGGTGGCAGCTATGTCAGTTGATTTCCCTTGGCGCAACACAGTCAGCAATTTCTGACCTGTCAGCAGAGCCCGGACCACCGTGAGAATGTTTCTGACATTTCTAAACACCTTTTTTTTATATATAGCTAGCAAAAACAACACCAACCTTTTGAAATAAAACTGAGACAGGTGCCTAACCCATGTTGCCTTGTGTTTCCTCCTAAAGTCAAAATGAAATGGTGGAGGTATCTTAATCCGTGTATCATTCGTTCTTTCTATTTTCAATTGCCAATCAAAAATTAAAAAATGAAAAAGTGACTGGTTATTTTGTTATTTGTTTTTTAATCTAACACCAAAATCCAAAATATGCCTGGTTTTTCATAGTTCAATTTTAGGTTCGGATCAAAAATACGAAATGGAAAAACGGGCATAAGGACTGAATTTGATTTTATTATTTAATTGGTCCGGTTTACGTGACCCAGAAGTTTGGTAATGAGCGGTAGCTCACAGCAGATCATAGCGGCCAGGTGCATTCAGTCCCGCCACCCTGATCACCGCCACCATGGATAGTTATTACGTGTTGTTTCGAGGACCAAAGCGTGTGACTCTAAAAGAAGAGGACATGACAACCGACAAATCAGCTGAGCTGAGCAGCACCGGGCGCTCACCTGTCAGATCCGGCAGACCTGACTGGGTGGGCGCGGTACCGTCCGGTGCCGCGGCCGGCCCGCCTGATGCCGCGGCCGACTGGCGCCGCGGTAAGAGTAGTAACATGGAAAGGCGCAAGCCAGTAATTTCGCCTAGGGCGGCAACATAGGCAGAACCGCCACTGTGCAATTTCACAGAAAAGGGCCGGGTTTCCCAGATTGGTTAAGAAGGTCTCCGGAGCTACTACCCATCATTGTTAAGAAGCTCAGCTGATTTTTTCGGTTGTCATGTCCTCTTCTTTTAGAGTCACACGCTTTGGTCCTCGAAACAACACGTAATAACTATCCATGGTGGCGGTGATCAGGATGGCAGGACTGAATGCACCTGGCTGCTGTGATCTGCTGTGAGCTACCGCTCATTACCAAACTTCTGGGTCACGTAAACCGGACCAATTAAATAATAAAATCAAATTCAGTCCTGATTCCCGTTTTTCCATTTCGTATTTTTGATCCGAGCCTAAAATTGAACTATGAAAAACCAGGCATATTTTGGATTTTGGTGTTAGATTAAAAAACAAATAACAAAATAACCAGTCACTTTTTCATTTTTTAATTTTTGATTGGCAATTGAAAATAGAAAGAACGAATGATACACGGATTTATCTTGCTTTTGCAATTTGATTTACGGGACGTTAGCACAAGACTGCAGGGCTTTTGTTTGAAAGTGCAAGTCAATGGCATATCTGTTTGGTAGAGAAAGGCACTATTTGATTAGAGGAACAGAGAGGGGAGCTTAATCGAAAATTTGTGATGGTCCTGGTTTAAAATTTTACAGAGGCATGCTGTCATACCATGATGTAACCACTAAAAATACACAATTTCTCAGAATGTAAAAGTAATGGGTTATAAAAAATACAAGACCTTTTTTGGCTTTAGCTGTCAAATGGATATGAATTATGGCACAGAAAATCAGGTCACAGTGTGAAAAAAAAAGTGTTACATTATTAAAAATGTGACTCAATGTTTTTCAGGTTTTAAGCTGTAAGTTTGAAATTCCCCATATTATAAAATGAGCGAGATGAGCAAATGTGTGGTAAACATTAAACATGTTTTTTTGTGTGTTTTAGTGCCGATACCGCCCACCTTAAGAAATGTGAGGCAGGATATTTTACTAGCTGTACTTTTTTAGTGCTCAACAGAGCATGACCAAGACCTTGATGAAAATACCAAAACACCAAGGCAGCGTTGCACAGACTTATGTTTACATCTTCAGCAGAGCAGCTTGGTAGTGTAGATGTGTTTTAAGCTGTAGATTTTAAATTGGAAATTAGTACTGCTCCTCTGAATTTGTCCCATCATTCTGCACCCAATCCTTCATCAACCATGATTGAAAAATGATAAAAAAAAAAAAAAAAGAAAAAGAAAAAGAAAAAGAAAATAAACAAATCAATCGAGGTCCTTGATATATTTGGTGACAGTCTTGTTTCGTTGGTAGTTTTGCTGGATTGAATTAAAGGAGTCTTGCCCCGAGCTTTGGTGTCAGCTCTCATGGTTTTAAGTGTGCACATGAGCAGACCTTGCACCATTTCAATGGGAGTGCTTTGCCAATTTGCAAAGGCTTATAGGCTCGAGGCGATGGCTTTGAGAAACAAAAACAGATCAATAAAGGTGATCTCGGAGAAATCTCTCTTTGATATCCCGGGCTTCAGCCTGGAAATGCTCCCATCAGTCTTTGGGTGAGACAGGCTGTTGTGGGCTGGATGGTTGCTTTCTTCTCTGCGGCTCTCTACTGACCCTTCCAGTTTCCTGTGGTCAATTTTTCCGGTAAGGATGGTGGGGAGGCCCTCCATCATAACATTCACCAACACCGCAGCTTAGTGGTACGCGGTACTGTTGTCTTAAACCATGGCATTTGCATTTAAATTGGCCTTTTGCCGTCATGATTTATGTAATTTCTTAAATGATTTAGCAAAGTGGGAGAAACCAAAAGAGAGGGCGTTTTGCCAGCCGCTTCCGCTGCTTATTCATATGCCGTGTGTTATGATAAGGAATGTGCTGTAATTATTCAGAGCCATCATAGTTTCACTTTGTTTTATAGAATGTAGTCGAGCCACGGCCTGTAGTCCGCCTCCGTCGCACAAATTGTCTCAGTAATGAAGATTTAATTCTAGTCAGTTAAGTATGATGGGTTTTCACGTGAATTAGTTTTAGTAGAGAAATATTATTGTGAACAAGAAGGAAAATCCAATGTATGGGAAGTACACGGGTGCTATTCCTATGAATTATGGCAGTGCTGGAGATGAACAATTCCTCTGCAATACTATCACTGATAATAAAGACACTTAACTTTGACCTCTCTGTGACACTCTGGAGGTCTTGTGACACTATTGAACACTGAATTGTATTGCAGACTGACTTGTAACCTTGCATATTCTTTGCACACGCTAATACACTAAACTTAAGTATTTTGCTCAGGTCTTGGCTAAAATATTTTGGAAATTTTACACATTTATGGAAGCTGAAGCTTGTTTCTTCCCCGACTGATGTTGATGTCACTTCTGTGATCTCTTCCCATTTCTCTTACAAAACAAAACAGGTAAACTCTACAGACTTAAAGCTCTGCAGGGGTCATGGTAATTGGGAGACCATGGTGCTCATGGGATGACAGGCTGACACAGGATCTTCGCCAGCATCACCTCAGAAAGCGAGCATAATTGACACCCTGAGCCTTGAAGCCTGTCAATTTTCTGACAGTTGATGAATTAGCATTTGAGGTTTCGCCATTATAGATAAAAAATTCATATCTCCTGTTTTGAAAGCATTTTACACCTCAGTAATCCCTCCCTAACTGCTGTTGGCTCCAGCTGAGCCATACGTTGCAGTCTGTGTCATCATGTATTTATGATGAATGTTCTCCGATTGTGAGGTGTGTGTGTGACATCAGCCGACAAGTCTATATCTGATTCCCTCGGGGTCCGCGCGTCTTCCTGCTGAACTAGTCTCGTATGGGTCCCATGGCTCTGCTGCCTGGTTTAACTCACCTGCTGTTCAAACATTTGGATCATGTCCCTGAGCAATCCCTTGTTCCCCATTTGCAGCAAAAAGCTATTTACAGATGGTCTTGCCTCTTCCTGTGGGTCATCAGTGGAAGAGGTGTTGAGAGTTTGGGGTCACAAGCAGTTCCCCTCCTGTTGTTGTGTGTCCAATGTCATTACTAACACACGGAGGTCTCTTTAATACCCCCTCCCCTGTTTTTTTAATTTATCCCCCCTGCAGGGTGACAGGATTTTAGCTGGGCTCAGAAAGTGTGCCAGCAGCACTGCCATTAACCCTGTGCATTATACCATCTCTTTATCCCAGTCGATGAAGGGCACTCTCCTGGCAAACCCGTCTCCATTCATAATAGAACAGACTGCATTCCTCCCAGTGAACATGGACATAGTTCACTGGCCGTCAAAGAACTTTCATTCAGATTTTGTTAAAGAGTGGCCACTCTTGTCTGCCCATGTACACAACGCTCACATTTCAGCGCTGTTTGGACCAAATTTACTTTCTTCTTGGCAGTGGTTTCAGCCATCCAAACCATGAAATAAACAACATCTCTTTCCATCCTCTCTGGCCCAATATCACCGCATTGTACAGAAATGCAAACACACGGCAATGTTGAGTCCTCTCTAAAGTGGGATGTCTCTTAGTTTAACGGAAATAGATTGATGCTCATTTGTAAGTCAATGCATGCACCAATGTGATGTTATTATATTCAGAACGATGCTTGTATGATGCAGTGTTTGTGCCAAGTCTGCTGCATCAGAAAGTTCTGCTTTGGGCTTTGCTGTCAGTTATGCTGAAGCAGGAACACAGTGCTTATGTTTTCTGTTTGATGATATTTCTTAAAATGAGGAAAGACCCCTAGAGTTGAAGTGTCATACTCTTACTGAATGTTTGCAGTAGTGATTTTTTTTTTTTTTTTTTTTTTTTTTTTTTTTTACCTATGTGTATAACGAAACAGCTACCATGTTGGCTGATCATGTCATAATGCATAAAGGACCAAACAATCACATTGTCTCTAGATGGTAAAACACATTTGTTAGGAGACAGTGAAGTAGTGTTATGGATGTACGTCATGCCTGGTTTTACAGTATTTTACCGTAAGAATATATTTTCATGAGTCATCATCATATTCTTCCATATACCATGTCACCCCAACTGTTAAAGTCTGTAGTTTTACTTCCACCTGCAATATCTGCTAAGGAACACATCACTAAGTGGCCAGTGAACCTTCGAACAGGGTTAGTGTTGCACTTTGCACTGCAGCTGATCACAGCAACATCACAACTCTTTTCTCCTGCCAGAAATATCTTTTCTATTGTATTTTCTTACTCGCACAAGTCAATTGCTCAAAAATATCAGTGTGCAGTCTTAGTAAAAAGTCACACTTCAGAGCACTTTCCTTTTCTCTTTTTTCATGGACTCTGCCCTGTGGACAATGCACATTACTATCAACACTGTACAGTTAAAGATTTTCCAAGTTTCACTTTGACTTATTTAAAAGAAATTGGATTATTAGTATTTCAGATCATGTTAGAGTAAAAACAGCGATACTGATAATATACTGGTATTGGTGCTGGAGAATTTGCATCATGGTAACACTAGTGACAGAGCAACTCTTTCTGAAAGTGCCATTAGTCACCAAAAAAAAAAAAAAAAAAAAGCCAGGCCTACATTGTTCTAGGACTGGATGCTCACTGCCCCAGAGAAATGGGGAAACACCACATACTTGGCATGAGCAATGAACATTCATCCACAGAGACTGTGTGTGTTGTAATGTGAGCAGTTGGAGGAGCCGGTCTATGTCTTTGTGTTGTCAGTGGAGTCGTGTCTGCCTGGATTTTTTCTCTGAACCATGAAGGGTAACACCTTATATTAAGGTCCTTGTAATAAGTGTCAGTTAATAGATAATAATACCATTATACTATTAATAGTCCTTATAAGATGCTTATTAACACTATTATAATACGACTATATTAGTCTTAAATAACCGTAACAAGGCATTGTTTTCACTTTAAATCCGGCAGCTGCAAAAGCGTAGTTAATCATTAATCCTAGTAAAGCCATAATAATAATAATGATAATAATAAGAAGAAGAAACGTTTAATATTGTTAGAAATTATAAGAAACAAGGCTTTTATGAATGATCTTAAGCAGCTAGTTTCTTATAAGTGCTTATAAATTCCTTGTAATCTAACAACAAACATCTTAATGATGCTATTGTTAACACTTAAATAGTCTTATTAACACATATTAATCTTAATAAGCATCATATAAGGACATGTTAGGGCATTATTACCTATTAACTAATGCTTATTACAAGGACTTTGATATAAAGCATTACCGATTCCATTATGGCGCTCGGCCAAGAAGGACCTCACACTGGGCTAGGCAAGGAACCGGGGGGAATTTGTTTTGCTCACTAAGGGTGAACATGGTATCAAAACCATTTTCCCCCACACAGAGGCTGATGTATTGGCCTGCTTGTCTCCGGCTTCCTGGTACTGTGTTAAGGTAGGAGGGGGAGCCGATAAACTGATGGTTGGGCTGTGCTTCTCTGTCACTGTCAGCACACAGCGGCCGGGTTGAAGGCAGAGGTTGATGACTCCAGTCTGCGGCTTTGATTTGTTCAATTTATGGATTCTAGCTGCCTCTTTAAGTTATCCAGTACAAATAATGCTGCCTTTACAAAAAAACCCAGACTGTACATTGCAAAAAAGAAAAGAAAAAAGAAAAAATATCCATCTGAATAAGTCATTTAGTCTCATATTCATTATTAAAATCCTGTTTTTCTTGAAACAAGTTAAAAAAAAAAATCTGCCAGGTGGATGAGACAATCCCACATGTTTTTAGTCCACTTTCAGTTGATTAAGTATAGACAAGTTAAACCACAATAAAAGACCTATTACAATAATTTAACTAATGATGATTTCTGCACAGTTGCAAAAAGAAATAGCGTAGATTGACATTGCAATGCAAGTGCAAAAATGCTTTCAATAAATGATTTGACATTCTTTTTGTAGAATTTAGCCATCCTGTTTTTCCTGTTACTCTAGGGATCTTTGTGTATGAAACATGCCAGTTGGGTCAATATTCTCTGATGAATGCTGTTGATCTCTTTGGGTTAGGGTTACAAACATACTGTGGGCTAAAAAAAAGCCAAGGAGAATCTTCAGAGTGTGGCACAGTCTACCAGTGTTTATAACAAGAGGGATGAGGCTGAGTACATAAACAGCATGGGGAGGCTGAAAGGAAAAAAGGGAAAGAGAAAAAGTATTGGTCAATGCTCAGAGCACCAGAGGGATGTTATTCTGAGCCACTCGGTTCCTGCCTTTTGGCCCAGTAAATGCAGCAAGATATAACTATCAGCAGGAGAGCGTAGTAGGGGATCCTTGCCTGTATGACCCGAGCCGGGAGCTCCAGTGCCCAGAATGCAGAGCACAGCAAGTCCAGAGCCATCATCATTAGAGCGGCACTGCTGCGGACACTAATGGCAGTCCCCGCTCTGCTGCCTCGGCACATTCAGAGGGCTCATCTGAGACTTGAGGGTGTGAATGCATGAATTAATGGCAGTGAGATGAATTCACCATCCCTCTCCTGCTTTAAAGGACGTGGGATGCATGAGTCGCCCGTAGTAAGAATCACCACGAGTGCATTAGTGGTGCCGTCCTCTTTCAACCACCCCTGAATCTTCAAAGGAGGCTAATTGGGCCTTTTGTCCTCGTTTATCTTCATTTAAGGGCTGGAAAAGATGGCGTTGTTTACTGGTTTCAATATTGAGGAAGGGGGAGGAGGGAGGAGGGACAAACAGTGGTGCCTGTGTTAAGCTGGGGGATGGGGCTTACGAAATGAAAGTGCTATTCCTGGACTCCTAATTACACTTCAAATAGCCACATAAACACCTCCAAGCTGAAAATATTACAGAATCAAATAGACGGGTTAGGACATGATCACATTCTTCATTTCAGTGGAATAAAGATTTATTAACCCTATTATTAACCTCAAACAAAAAAAAAAGTTAAATGCTGCTCTGAAAATCAATGCAGGGTCATGACAAGGCACATTCATCAAGTTTGTTTATTCCTTTAGTCAGTGAAAGACTTCACACGGTCATCTTTTTCCAATTACATGCAAAGGCTACCCCTGTTTTTGTTGTCTTTGCGGTGGCAGTATAGATTTTCAGCCATCCAAATGAACTGTTTACTGGAGAGCCTGCAGTCATTGTGCTCGGCCCTTTCGTTTGTTTTAAGCACACTCATCCCCTCCTCCAAATGCACACTTTACAAATCAATAACCTTTCACAGTAATTTAACACTGTCCACCCCTGAGAGCTTGTGGTTAATTCGTTGTATACCATCGCTGGCTGTTCTGTGAATCTCTGTGGTTCACCTTTGTCCAACCTGCTGTTGTTGAAACTGAAAAGGGGTTGTTGACTGATGCCATGTTAAAGATATACTTACATTACACCATGGTATTTATTATCTATCATGCTTAATTTACATACAGTATAGGTTAAAGTGGATTGAAGGTAAAGATTCAAGTGGTTGTTTTGGCTGGGAGCTCTCCCTGCAAAGCACACAATTGCTCTTTTTTACTTTGAATCAAAAAATGTGATTGTTGTTATCTGTTGCATGAGGCGTCATTAATAATTATTAGGCAATGGCTGTGTGCTGTCCTACCTGATACAGATCAGTAGTCATATTCCACAAGATCAGCCGCCCCCTGCCCAGTCGTATGGAACAGAGGTTGTGATCCCCGGTGCTGCTTTCTGGTTTTAATCACATTACCCTTGATTCCTGATCAGTGATCATGGATAATCTCATTAGAGGCTTATCCAGATGTGCTGCTGGGGACTGCATATGTTAAAAACAGTCATTGCATATCCTGGCAAGAGGCTGCATTTGCTTGTCGAAGTCAGTCCAATTGCACTTTCCCAGCACATCACAGTTTGCTCTCACGTTCTCTGAATGTTCACTGCTAGAATCATGACCTCTGTTTTTGTAGCCTAAGAGTTGAGAAATGCAGTCTCAAGCTGAAGGTTCCAATATACAGACAAAATTCCAATATTTCTGGATGGCTTTAGTGATTCACTTGCTCATTCACAATAAGGGATTTGGATGAAATATGGTTTTTGAAAGGTGTTTGGCAGGAAGGCATTCTTCATAACACATTGGGATAGAAAAAATCCCTAACCTCCCTCAGTTTAATCAAGTGGCAGAACTTTTATCTTTGTAAATCCATGGCGCCCATGTATCGTTATTTAATCTACTTATAGCAAGATAGAACTGCACCAGAAAACTGCGTGCCAACATCATGGAACATCTCCAAAACTAAATGGAGCAAGCCGCTTTTACAACCGCCTGGATGAGGCTGATGGATCTAGTTCACTTGCATTATGATCAATTCTGTTTTTCAGTAACCTCATTCTGGATTGACAGCCAATCCCACTGACACCACAGACGGCCGCTGCTGATACAGAATGAAAGCGGCCTGCTGGGAGGTGTATGTTCATGCATGTTTTATGGGTGCCACGTGCCTACTGTTGTTAATCATTAGACACATCTGAGGAATATGCATGCATTATGGATGATGAAGTGATCCCAAATGTTGCAGATTTAAACTGTTGAAGTATGTGGTGTAGAGATGAAAGCTAGAAGAGAGATGGCCTTGCCCGGCTCAAAGATCCTGCTGTGACCACAGCATGAGATAGACACCAAAATCAATCAAAGCCTTCGTTAATTTAGCCTGCAGCAAAAAATTATTTTTTTACTATTACCAACCACTGGAAAAGCAACCAGATTGAATCCATTAAATAAACGGTCTCAGTCTCTATTACGTCTCACATTTTTAGATGTGTGAGAGAGACAGATTGAATGTGTCAAAATGAAGTGTAAATACAAATTGGGCCTTGCTGAGAGCAAATAAATATTACTTTATGCATGTAGCTGATACTGTCCTGTGTGATGGCCAGAAAAGGTCATAATAAATGAATAAATGAAGCACACTGTATACTTATACAGTTAAATCTAAGCCCCCTAGAGTCACACAGTAAACCTCAAGCAGAGTAAAGAATATTTAGCATATAGACAATATTTTCATTCAGTTATTCCATATAACAGTTGCTGTCAAAATCTGACATGTACTGAAAGTGTCTTTCCTATTATAGTATAATCATGTCAGCGTTTCACTGGTTTCCCTTCAGATAATTTGACGAGAAGTGAGGGTTGTTTGTTCTACTTGATGTGTTCTTGTGTAGTTCATAATAAAAGGCTGTTGTTGTTGAACATAATTTCTAAGTTGAGTCAGCTCTATGGTAATATCCAAATGTAGTCCACTGACTTCTTCACAGACTTCCAAAGGCATAATATAATGCAGAAAAAGAGGATTTCCAAGGAAAATGCACTCTCTACTAGTAAACTTTCTCTCCTTGCTATCCCAACTTAAATATGTCCAAAACAGAGCAATCCCTAAACCTCCCTTTAATAGAGTCTTTCAGGGAGGCACAGGAAGAGGAACAAATGCCTCTATTCACTAGCGTCCAAAATGCTAATGCCTCCAGCTCTTAACACGTTTATAGGGGTTCCCATGTCACGACATGGCACAGTCCTCCCTAATGGTGGCTGTGGCCTGGGACTGGATGAAAAAGCCTAGGCAGACACATTACAGAACATGAAAAATATGACAACAAGACTACTAGTTTCCTGTGGAAATGTGGGCTCTGAATCCCTTTGTTTCCATCTGCAAGATGCATGCACACATCTTGCGAAACACACAAGGTCGATGTCTCTTTCTTTTCAGTCTCTTCATTCACTGAGAGCTCTGTTTGGTAGAGAGTGAAGCCTGGATCCTGACATTTAAAAATCTCTTTTGGGAATTTATTGTGTAGTTTTGTTGCTATAACAACCCACATGTGTCCATGTAGTCAGGGACCTTGCCTGCTGGTTGAAGGAAGAAACAAGGCGACCAGTGGCCAGTTTGTCTCTCAAACCAGCCTCTCTGTTCCATAACTTTTAAATCCAGAGAGATTCAATACTGCAGCCCATTAATATTTAAGTATGAGACAAAACTTGTCATGATACAGTGTTCATAAAAATGTGAGGCAGGAAATGCAATGCTAGCTGTGCATGGCTTATTTATTAACAACTCGCAACAACCACATCTAACCACAGCTAGCTAGCATTACCTAGGCTTCAAGAAGTGGTTTCCAATAGGACTTACTTTTGCAACTGTAAAGCAGATGTGGATGTGGGGGAAGTGGATACCGATGTAGGGAAATGACCAGAAATCCACCTTCACTTACCGTATCAGCTTCAGGCTGCAAAAACACAGACAGATAGGGTGAAAGCTTTTGGGAATTGCATGAACCACGGATCTTTTGCAAGACACTTGTGGTCAATAGTGCAGATGTTGTAGTTGGATAAGGTAAGTCTTGCAGATGATATTGGATTCCAGTAACTGCATGCTCAAATGACAGCAACACCAGGCAGAGAATAGGCTTAACTTGCTCATAAGTGAAGGACAGGCAGGATTTAGTGATTGCAAGGGAAAATAATTATAGTCTTATCTGCATTGGTCCTGGAGGGCACTAGTTGGCAGAGTGGCCTTAAGCCCAGCCTCCAGCCAGATAGTTGTCAATCGCTGAAATGGTATTTGCTCAAGTGACATTTTAGTCAAACTGTGGAAC
Organism: Myripristis murdjan; assembly: GCF_902150065.1. NCBI lineage: Eukaryota > Metazoa > Chordata > Actinopteri > Holocentriformes > Holocentridae > Myripristis > Myripristis murdjan. The sequence continues at coordinate 29,773,903 of NC_043984.1, forward strand.
AAATAGTGTTTCCCAGTCTGCATTCAATACCTGTATTGACTGCATGGAATAATTAGATAACCGTAAAGTATGTCAAACTTTTCTCTTAACTCTCCATTTCATTTTCAGTGCCATTTCGTGTTCCAAAGCATCCAGCCTTCACAGATGGAGTTGTTGACAATGCTAACACTGGAGACACAGTATTGAACTATTCACAGCAGAGACGAGACCTCCCGAGAACACATTCCCAGCAGTGCTATTGATGTTTTGATAGAAAGTGTTCATTCCATGTGAGTGTAAATGTACTGAGCAATGCCAACAGGACAACAGAGTGACAAGCTGCCGTCAATGCCAGCTTTTAAAGGGGTCGTCATAACTCTATATGTGGAAGTGCTTACTCCATCGATCTGTCCCTTGGTTCAATAATCAAAGGAGGTTAATTACACAAATCAGTCCTCATGCATATCTACATCTATCAAACAATACAGTTCTCTTTAGCTTTATGAAATACCCAGCATTCAATTAATCAAATACAGCAGAATATCCTTCATTAACATAATGAATTTTTATGAGGAATGTCAAGGGACCGAACCTATTTCTGTTTGGCTTTGCTGTCTCTTTTACCTTTCAAGTGTCTCAGAAACAGAAGTTTGATGGTTACCAGTGCTCTGATTTTCAGTATTTTTTTTTTCTTCAATCAAATGAGTTATTGGGTGCAAGTCAGTAGTGAAGGCTGCTGTTTAAAGTAATGTTCAGGAGTCAAATTCTGCGGTATCACGATCAAACAGACTTTTACATGCTACAAAACAGAGTTCACTGTAGGCTACCTCTGCTTTGTAAGAGGAACATCCTTTTTCCATGAATAACCTTTGTTACTATTGTCCCCAGTTCTTTTAGGACTTAGGTATTTACTGTATACAACATCCTCCAGTTCCAGTTCATGCTTTTAATCTTTGCCATGTGCATCAAAAGAGACGCATTAAGATTGAGGTTGCATAGACCTTTTCACTCAGGGCGATTATGTCACTTTTTTGTGTTGTTTGCTTTTGTGAAGCCGACAATGTCCTGTGCTCAATCATCAGTTAACCTGATTACCCAGCTGCACCACATGGAGCTATTGGGAGGTCAGCTGTGGGCTAGGCTCCCCACTGGCCAACCTGTTACTCGGATTAAAGCTCCCTACCACAAAAGGCGTAAATCTATATTGCAACAGTGTTTGAAGTAGTGAAAATTGAATGCAAATCCCAGTTACTTTTCCTTTACAGATCCTGTCTATACAGACAACACGCTACGGCTAATGAGTTCATCTCTATTTCCTTCCCTCAACCTGACCTGTTCAAGTTTCGATTTTATGATTAAGCAAATTAGATTTTATCCCACTTTGCACAGATTGTACACCACAGCAGAGCAGCTAAATGCTTTTTCCGCGTCACTACTTGAACATGCACTCAGAATTTAAGGACCCCAGCCTCCTTTCACCCTAACCACTTGATACCTCTTGAGACCCGTGTTAACTCCCTCTCTGCTCATTTGAACAGCAATGCTTTCCGCCTCTATTACCTCTCAGCCTCTCTCAATTTAACCCTTTGTTCGGCAAATAACTATAAAAGTAAATGCATGTTATGTACCTCGCTTAGATTCAGTTTTTGGAAATTATTATGAAACTTTTCTGTCGCTGGATTCTGATTTGGTGTTGATATTGTAATGCTGTTAGAAGCAATAACACATAAATGGCTCTCTGAAACTATTAGAATGAAAAATTTCACTCCTAAATTGCCATAATGTAATAATCTAAGTGTGTGGGAAAATACAGCAGTTAGTTCCACTCTGACTTTTGGTGCAATAAACAGCAAACCTCCTCCCACATACACAAAAAAACACAAAGCAATATTATTCTCTGTTCAGGCAGAGCTTTTGATGTTAGCCTGACAAAAGGACCACTCTAAAAGCCTTTTCACTGGATTCTTTAATGCCCCGGCTGTCCTTTCAAGTTTCCAAAAGATAACTTTCCGGGTGTGCCTAGTGTTTCAGTTTGAAGTAGACATGTGTTTCATTTGTGCCAGAGTCCTTTCAAGTGGCACCAGCTCTTAGAGACATCAAGCTTTTTAAGCATTTGATTTGGCGAGGCACTCCACATCTGTCAATACGATTTGATATTTCTACATAAATTTTTAGGTTGTTTCACTTTCATCATATGGTAAGATTCTCACTATAATAGTGAGATTTCACAAACAAGAATTTCACTATTACATGTTCATGATGACATGGTTAAAGGAAAATTCCAGCCTAAAACCCACTAAAATGTGGGATTGACAATATGCACTGCCTTTCGGTTTGTCATTTGATATTGTATTTTTGTTTTTAATAAGCCCAACATTAATCCACTGACATCACTGAGAGATAATTCTCTGCAACAGTGGTGTAATAGAAAAAACAACAACAACAACAACAAAAGCACAAAACAAAAAGAGCAGTCTCAAACAGAAACGCTCAGTGTCAGGGTTCAGTGCCAACCTTTAAAAATAAATTAGCAAACGCTTCTTTGGAGACTCGCCGATTTGCAGCAATGTTAACAAACCTTGAGGGAGAAATCCAGCATAGAGGAGGCAGAGTACACTTATTTCTCCCATTAAGCTCTATTTTAGCTGCAGCTGCTCTCTATATGTGCCTTGTGTTTAGTGAATTTATCAGCCAAAAAACATAATTACACCCCAAAACAGCAGCAGAAACACATTGCAAGTTGCCATTCCCTGTTTTTAAATAGTGTGTTTTAGGGTGGAATTTTCCTTGAAATCATACCAGTTCCCATTAGAGTAAACATGCAGTAAAATACTTTTGTATGGCTTAAATGACTGGTTATTTAATATCTCCCAAGCCCTAATAGAAAATTGTCCCTCTTTTGCTCTGAATCACCAGATGCGGTCTGCAGGTGCTCTTTTATGTACTTCCATAAATTTCTGGGCTACCTTATAAATTGTAAATACATGCATGAGTGTCATTCATGGGATTGCACTATGGGGAAATGTGAAGCCCTTGATACAGGCCCTCGACATCGTCCTTCCTCAACAGGACCCCGCGGACACAGTGCTTCATTTCTATTGGTTTTAAGTTTCATAAGGCACTACCCAAAGGCTCCCAAGTTTCCTGAGCTCTGCTTGATTTTCCCCTGTAACATTCCTAGATTGAAAAATATAACAAGACACTGATAAGTGCAATCCATCAGGAGAGGCCAGAAGGGACATTTGCATGGTAATATGGTTTCCTGGTGTACTTTATAGAATTGTGCCTCTGGGCTGCTATACCTGACATGGGCTAATTGGCTACCAGGAGAGGCTCTGAGAATAATAAGGCTGTGACTTTCTCACCGGTCTAAGTTAGTCATTGCCATGAGCGTGGACAACTGTATAGTTTAGTTACATGGTAGGTTCTCATGATTGGATACAATTAAAGGTAAATACTGGGATTTAAGGAATTACTAAGGTTTACCAAGGCTTAAACAGCATCAGAATAAGTGTACTCTGGATAGTATTCTTAGCCCACACACCACGGCTGAGGTAGAGCCACCAGCACTTGTTCTGTTCTCAGTGAATGGCCATGAGGATGAAGCTTGAAGAGTTGTGCAGCCAACCCGCTGACCAGCATGTCAATGCAAAAACACACACAGGGAAGGCTCCACCCCTCCCCACCGACGACTCTCCTTGCACACATACACACATCTTTAATTTGCCCGACATATTGGTCTGCCTCCTCATCTCTTGCTGTGCGTTCATGTGAGACGGATCCCACCGACATTTTCCACCGCAGGATTAACTGTGTAGCTCAACGGGCTGCTCCGCTTCAGTAGTCCTAAAGGGCTGACCCCAAGATGTGTGTGTGAAGAGGTGGCCAGCAGGACTCTCCTTAAAAGGCTATTAGATCCTTACTGCTTATCATGAGTGGGCGTGCAACTAAATTATCTGCTCTGCTCTCCCTCTTTATAGGGCTGTGGTTTAAAAAAAAAAAGCCTGTTTTCCGGAAATAATTAATCCTACTTGTTGGATGAATCATACTGAGGAGAACAACAGTGTTTTTTTGGTTGAGTAGATAGTGCCTGGAGTCTTTTCTGATAGACTTCTTCTCTCTGACAGGTGGGCAGCCTCTGCTGGCGGCTGCCTGTGAAATGATGGTGATGATCATCTTCTCATTTAGCTTCCTGCCTGCAGGATCTTTCCATTAAATTACAATTGAGCCACCCTCTCTGGAGACGGGAGATTTGATGCAGCTTAGAGTATGCATTTGTGTGAATAGGTCTGTGCATGTGTGTGGGTTTGTTTGTGTGAGTGTGTGTGGTGGGGCGCGCCATGTGTGTGCCAGGGTGTGCATACTGAGCCCTCCAACCATTTGGAAAGCTCTGTGTCCAGGGTGTACATACACAATCTTGAGCTTGGGCCAAGCCTGGTTACCATGCCTACACATTTGACCGTGAGACACCGCGTTTATTTTAATGAATTCATTTTCAAGCTTATGTTTGCCCTGTATTCTCTATCAGCTGTGTACACACCCTAAATAGCTCTGGAGTAGAGGCCCTTTCCATTGTTAAAAGTGACCTTCTGGGGAAAATAGCTTATTGATTCTTGGGAGAAACATGATTAAATTGGGTTCTAAGTGGACACTTCATCTGAACATGTCTAGCGAGAGGATAAGAAATGGCACAGCTCAGGGACCGACCCTCCTCTTTATCTCAGTTTCACTCTTCTGTTTCCCTATTTTTTTTGTTTTTATTTGTTTCATTTATTTATTCTTAATTGAGTAAGGTGACACATCCATGTAAAATGTAAAAACAAAATTATAACAATGCAAACTTAATTTTCCGTACTCAGGGCATCTTGGGTAACATTGTGAATATTATGAAGTGCGGTTGACACTGTAAATGAAACATTTGATTGAAAAGTTAGACATTGCACCTAATTACAAAAAAAAAAAAAAAGAAAAAGAAAAAGAAAAAATACAGTTGAAAAGAACTACTCTAAAGTCACTTTGGCCTTTATCACCATTGTTTTGTTAGTACATCTGACTTACTGGACACAAACACTGTACACAACTTGAAATGCATGGAACAGTATGATTTTTGGACTTTTTTTGTTACTAAAATAAGATTATATATTTGTACATGTTAATTTTGCCCTATCAGACACAAGCATGCTGCTTAAATCCACTGTCTGATAAAGTCCTGCATGCTTACCGTGCAGCTAGCTGTGGTGTAGTCAGTGATGTATGTGGAACAGACGTTGGTGTGCACATTGCGTTCAGTAGGTGTGCTAATCAGGAGGAGAGCTCCCATGATCACTGCCATGATCACCGAGCGCACCATCTGTGATCCTCTGATGGCCGGGAGTCTGGCTGAGCGAGCTGGATAGCAGTCTGGCACAGCATCAGCCCTTTTGCTCTTCTTCTCCTCACAGGCCTCTAGTTAGGGCCCTGACAGGCTCAGGACCACAGGGACTCACCTGCTAGTGTGCTGTTTTACATTACTCAAAAAAAAAAAAAAAAAAACCTGTAACCACACACCACTTGCACAGCATACATTTCCTTTAAGCTGCTATTAAACATACTGTGTACTTAAAATAAAGTACAGAATATTTGCCATGCTGAGAGGACAGCCTCCCTTGGATGTTTCTGGTTTCATCTGGTGTTAAGAATATGCCTGGTTTGATCAGATATTCTTTGTAGTGTGGCGTGCTAAAATAAATCACCTGTCAACCTGGATCTGGAAATAATTGAAGAGACCATTAAAGTGCCACGCATAACGGAGAATTGCACATAAACGTGGCGACTTAATTGTTGGAATTTCGCCTGCTTTTCATTTGCAGCCACAGGTCAAGCGCAGTACGTGACGGATCCCCGGCAGTAATGCACGGGTTCTAGCTAAGTTCAAATAGTTGTTTTGTTTGGAGTGCGCAAACTGTGAACTGAGATACGTGAATGAAAAGGGTCACATAGTGTGGCGCCGGGAACATTCCCGTAATGCATCAACCCTCGGGGAACTGCTCATCAACACTCATGCGATCAATATGGAGATAGGAGCTGTAGTAACCATGGCAACTCATAGGAAAAAAAGACACAATAGAAATGCACTGGTCTTCATATTTGCTTATCGCTTAGAGAATAACACACATGTATCAGCGAAAAGCAGGTTGTGGTGCCTCTATCTACAAGTGCCAGGTTAGAGGCTTATTGACCGTTTTTGACAGACTGAGCAACAGACGACGTTTTGGTGTAATGGGCTGCGTGCCTAAAGTTCAATTAAAAGCCTCATACTGTGTGTAGCCAGCGTACTTGCCAAACGGTGGAACAAGTGTAAATCAGCCTTCTTGCTTCCTCAGCAATAAGGTTGTCTTTCCATGACCTGGATGGCTCAGTGTTAACTTGTTTTTTTTTTTTTTTTTTTTTTTTTTCAAAATTCTGCTCAGTGCTGTTTATCATCGTCTGACAGGATATGAAGGCGAATCTTAGATATCTGCCGAGCACATATTGAGACCATGAACCTGCATTTCCCTTTTTCTGCTCCCGAGGTGCAGGACAGTGAGGGAGCAACACGGCTCCAGTTTTGTGTGGGCCTGGTGTTATTTGGTTTTCCTCTCATTTGCCCTGGCTTGCCCGGAGGGGGGAGCGGAGGGTGTGGTCAAGAGAGCATGATTTTAATTCCACTGACACGATGTGGTTGCCAGACCCCTGTCTTGTAGTCGTCAGATAACATTTAGTGATTGCTGCCTGAGGGAGATAAGAGAGGTGTCATAAATTAAAGAGACTGTAAACAGTTTCAGAGAGAACACTGGATTATATCTCATTTTAAATTGTATTTCTCCTTGGCTCAGCATGACTCATAGCCAAGTGAAATCAGACAGATGCCCTCCGGTGAGTCTTCAAAACCATGTCAGACTGGGAGACGCAACAGATGACACACACCCGCAGTGAGTGCAGCATGGGTGACGGCAGAAAATATGGCAGATACAGCTTTGTATTTATCCGGCTTTATTGAGTTGGAAGATTTGTTCGCTCCTCACTTAGCATGTGACTCCCTCTGACTTGGCTTTATGACATTTTAACAATTGGTTCAAAGTGTGAATAAATGTTTGCCTTTTTGCCTCTGTAAGTCATGTCCAAATCATTGAATCCACTGGCTTGGAAGCGTGAATGAGCCGGAGTTGTGGAGAGAAAGGGGAAGAGGCTGTCCCCGGGGCAGTGCCCAGGACAATGTCAGGTTTGTCTGGCCCGAGTGCATGAACACTAAGCTTTTCGGAACTGGCAGAGTGCCCCGGTACCTACCCATCTCCCCCAGCTTCCAAAGCTGTCCAGCTCCAAGCACTAAGCATTTGTGTAAAGTTCATAAGGCTTCCCTCTGTTTGTGTGGCCATAATGGCAGCTCCATCCTGCTGCTGCTCAAAGAGAGTGCTTATGGGCTTTGAGGGCCTGGCGCTGGTGCTGCAGAGGCGTGTGAGTGTTCTCAGTTACTGACTTTGGCAATCTGCTCTCATTATGGAAAGACCAGTTTTCCCCCGACGGTCCAGAACATATCTCAGCACTCAATATCAGCACTTCCGCCATCACGCCCTTTTCCATCTTTTTGAGCATGATGCGCCAATTACAGACCCCATGGTAGAACGATTTTTCCCCCCTCTATTTTTCTTTGTCTCACTCTATTCAAAAATCAAGAGAAAACAAAGAAATGCAACAGTAAAGAGTAATTCATCAAAATATATTCAGTGCAAAATAAAAATGGTGTAATTTTCACATGCTGCATTTAAAGGAAGAGTGAAATTAGCGTTATGTGAGAATGCCATGCATATAAATGAGTCAGTTAATTGACTTCCAGTAAAAACACTATAGCTCTCATTTTGCTAATAGCTGAGTATATTGAAAGTTCACTGAACCCATAACAAGACACCCATTTTTTAAATATGTCCAAACAGCCCTATGAAGGTATGCAGTCTCAGTCTCACCATTTCCCAACTGTCAGCATTTGTGAGGCCCGAGTGATAATAACCTTGTTATTTGTGGCTGCAGGTTCTGCTAAAAAGGCCCTGCCTTTGGTTGGTTTTTGCTGCAGTTACGACCCACATCAGCATAATTCAAGCATGACCCTCCTCCCACTTTCATTTTCCCTCTTTCTCCCCCGTTAAAACCCAAGTCTCAGACCAGGGTCCACACCATACATCATCCAGACTGGGGCACTTCCTCCCTTCCCCCCCTTGTGTGTCGTGGGAGAAAGACTGCGTTTTTTTGTTGGGCTGTGGAAGGCTCTTATCGACAGTCTCACCACTCTGCCTGCATTCTCCCGACAGGTCACCCAGTCATGTCCCTGCTCACCAGCGTGTAACGCTCAAGTCCAATCTGACCTCGTCTCAAACCAAATTTGTCTTTTTTTTTCTCATGAACTCAGCTTTTCAGGACAAACAAACAGAATATCATCCTTTTCCTCACAAGGAGATCAAACAGAGTAACTCTTGACAGATGCGAGAACGCTGTGTATTAATCCTCCCTAAAGCTGGGCAACAATCTTTAGCAGTATTAACAATTAAGGAGATTTCCCCTCGTTCTCAAAGAGGATTGCAGCGTAGTATACAGAAGGAGCAAAACTCAACAGATCCTCGCTCAGCGGGTGATCTGTACTCCCACCTAACATCCTAATCTTTTTTTTTTCCTTTTTTTTTCTGTGTTCATCTGATCTTTGTAAATAAACATTTCTCAGTGAGCCCTCAGGTGCAGCAGACATTCTGCACTACACAGGGGGGCGAGATACGACTTGCATTCCTCCACTTTTCCTCTCTCCTTTTGTACATACCCAGTGAATAGCCTTTAGATCGGGCTTTGTGGGAATGATTGTCAGTGGCTTAATGAGCGTCTTTGCCAAGCTGGAGGCTTTGGCAACATATGTGACTACAGTGCCTCTCTCTCCTCGTCTCCAGCCTATATGACACCATCCACAGCACACAGAGCACATCTTCACTACTCTCCATTTTTTGCAGAAACCTTGATTTTTTTTTTTTTCTAACCCATGGTTTCATGTTCTTTTTGGATGTTATTACTTGGAAAGGAGTATGTGCTCATGTCATGGGGGAAGCGGAGCTGAGGCTGAAGTTAAATCTCGCGCTGTAAGTATCAAATCTGGGGATGTTTCTGTGAGCTCTCTGCAGTTGCTGCTGGAGTGTGTCTCGCTGGATCATGTTTTGGTTTTTCCACGTGCTAGGTGCACCCCGGGAGCCACAAAACAGAATTTCTTCCTCCAACAGAGAAGGGGAGAGTCATCGTCACGATCCTCAATGACTCAAAATGAAATAGCCTGACTGCTATCCTGTAGAGACGATAGAAATGCTGCACAAAAATATGACTGATCCCTTTAACCTAATCATAGAAATTGGACTAATATAGTTAATATTTGTGTGCATTTTCTATGTAATATAATATATAAATGTGAAAATGGAGTTGCGTAGCATAGAAATGTACCATGAAGGCGTTCTCATTTTATTCAGTCTCATCTGATCTGATCTGATCTGATCCAAAATCTCTTGAGCAAGTTTGCCATGGCAGTTATGTGGCACGTTCAAGCAGCATCTGTGTAATTCTGGCTTCAAAATGTGTAATTGAGCCCATGTTTAAGATTTAATTACGAAGATTATACCATGTCTGTTAAAATAATAATCCTCTTAGTGATTATCAAGTTTAATATTTAATCAGGGTCCACGTAGTCTTAATAGCTTTTTAAGGCAACTAAAAAATAAGTAAATGAAATAAATGGGATTAAGCAAGCAGGAAAATATTGTAAATAAATAAACAAACAAATGGATGAATTAGATTGGATAAATACATGCGTTACATACATACATATGGATAAAGAGCTGCAACTGCTCATAGTTCTTGAATGAGACTCAAACAGTCATTGATTTGAGTTAATAGTTGATCTATAGTTGTGTTGTTTTGCAGGACCCATAATTTAATTTGTCTTTTAGGCTAAAAACTCTGCTGGGTGCAGATTTGACTAAAAAGTTTGGTGCTACAAACATGTTTATTTCCAAAGTTGTCACTAACAGTAAAATGTTAGTGACTGTTAACGTTTTACATGAAGTCAGACTGATTACGGAAGAGATTTCTCCTAACAGAAAGCCTCTTGCCAGGGCAAATTCACATCAAACTCAGAATTGCATAAAAATGCTGATGAATTTCACCTTCAAAGCAAAAATGCTCTGCGGCATTTTTAATCAGTATCAAGTGTGACTAGAAATTTGGCTTTTTATTAATATGCTAGTGTGGGTTTTACACATTTCAGTCTGCAAATGATGTCCTTGGCTTTTTTCAGATATGCAGAGTTTGTAAACACAGCTGCAATTTCAGTAATTATGAGTAAAA